>NW_027309807.1:1265976-1582471 GCF_047496795.1 Chiloscyllium punctatum | reverse complement strand
CCCCCCCCCCCCCCCCCCCCCCCCCCCCCCCCCCCCCCCCCCCCCCCACCCCCCCCCCCCCCCCCCCCCCCCCCCCCCCCCCCCCCCCCCCCCCCCCTCCCCCCCCTCTGTTTCAGCCCCTCTGTTTCAGCCCCTCTGTTTCAGCCCCTCTGTTTCTCGCCCTCTGTTTCAGCCCCTCTGATTCAGCCCCTCTGTTTCAGCCCCTCTGTTTCAGCCCCTCTGTTTCAGCCCCTCTGTTTCTCGCCCTCTGTTTCAGCCCCTCTGTTTCTCGCCCTCTGTTTCAGCCCCTATGTTTCTCGCCCTCTGTTTCAGCCCCTCTGTTTCTCGCCCTCTGTTTCAGCCCCTCTGTTTCTCGCCCTCTGTTTCAGCCCCTCTGATTCAGCCCCTCTGTTTCAGCCCCTCTGTTTCAGCCCCTCTGTTTCAGCCCCTATGTTTCTCGCCCTCTGTTTCAGCCCCTCTGTTTCTCGCCCTCTGTTTCAGCCCCTCTATTTTAGCCCGACTGTTTCAGCCCCTTTGTTTCAGCCCCTCTGTTTCTCGCCTTCTGTTTCAGCCCCTCTGTTTCACGACTTCTGTTTCAGCCCCTCTGTTTCTCGCCCTCTGTTTCAGCCCCTCTATTTATCGCCCTCTGTTTCAGCCCCTCTGTTTTAGCCCCACTGTTTCAGCCCCTTTGTTTCAGCCCCTCTGTTTCTCGCCCTCTGTTTCAGCCCCTCTGTTTCAGCCCCTCTGTTTCAGCTCCTCTGTTTCTCGCCCTCTGTTTCAGCCCCTCTGTTTCAGCCCCTCTGTTTCAGCTCCTCTGTTTCTCGCCCTCTGTTTCAGCCCCTCTATTTCTCGCCCTCTGTTTCAGCCCCTCTGTTTTAGCCCCACTGTTTCAGCCCCTTTGTTTCAGCCCCTCTGTTTCTCGCCCTCTGTTTCAGCCCCTCTGTTTCAGCCCCTCTGTTTCAGCCCCTCTGTTTCAGCCCCTCTGTTTCTCGCCCTCTGTTTCAGCCCCTCTGATTCAGCCCCTCTGTTTCTCGCCCTCTGTTTCAGCCGCTCTGTTTCTCGCCCTCTGTTTCAGCCCCTCTGTTTCAGCCCCTCTGTTTCAGCCCCTCTGTTTCAGCCCCTCTGTTTCTCGCCCTCTGTTTCAGCCCCTCTGTTTCTCGCCCTCTGTTTCAGCCCCTATGTTTCTCGCCCTCTGTTTCAGCCCCTCTGTTTCTCGCCCTCTGTTTCAGCCCCTCTATTTATCGCCCTCTGTTTCAGCCCCTCTGTTTTAGCCCCACTGTTTCAGCCCCTTTGTTTCTGCCCCTCTGTTTCTCGCCCTCTGTTTCAGCCGCTCTGTTTCTCGCCCTCTGTATTAGTCCGTCTGTTTCAGCCCCACTGTTTCAGTCCCTCTGTTTCTCCCCCTCTGTTTCTGGCCCTCTGTTTCAGCCCCTCTGTTTCTCGCTCTCTGTTTCAGCCCCTCTGTTTCAGCCCCTCTGTTTCAGCCCCTCTGTTTCTCGCCCTCTGTTTCAGCCCCTCTGTTTCTTGCCCTCTGTTTCAGCCACTCTGTTTCTCGCCCTCTGTTTCAGCCTCTCTGTTTCTCGCCCTCTGTTTCAGCCCCTCTGTTTCAGCCCCTCTGTTTCAGCCCCTCTGTTTCAGCCACTCTGTTTCTCGCCCTCTGTTTCAGCCCCTCTGATTCAGCCCCTCTGTTTCTCGCCCTCTGTTTCAGCCCCTCTGTTTCTCGCCCTCTGTTTCAACCCCTCTGTTTCAGCCCCTCTGTTTCAGCCCCACTGTTTCTCGCCCTCTGTTTCAGCCCCTCTGTTTCTCGCCCTCTGTTTCAGCCCCTCTGTTTCAGCCCCTCTGTTTCAGCCCTTCTGATTCAGCCCCTCTGATTCAGCCCCTCTGTTTCTCGCCCTCTGTTTCAGCCCCTTTGTTTCAGCCCTTCTGTTTCAGCCACTCTGTTTCAGCCCCTCTGTTTCTTGCCCTCTGTTTCAGCCCCTCTGTTTCTCGACCTCTGTTTCAGTCCCTCTGTTTCTCGCCATCTGTTTCAGCCCCTCTGTTTCGCGCTCTCTGTTTCAGCCCCTCTGTTTCAGCTCCTCTGTTTCTCGCCCTCTGTTTCTGCCCCTCTGTTTCTCGCCCTCTGGTTCAGCCCCTCTGTTTCTCGCCCTCTGTTTTCGCCCCTCTAATTAAGCCCCTCTGTTTCAGCCCCTCTGAATCAGCCCCTCTGATTCAGCCCCACTGTTTCAGCCCCTCTGTTTCAGCCCCTCTGTTTCTCGCCCTCTGTTTCAGCCCCTCTGTTTCTCACCCTCTGTTTCAGCCCCTCTGTTTCAGCCCCTCTGTTTCTCCCTCTCTGTTTCAGCCCCTCTGTTTCTCGCCCTCTGTTTCAGCCCCTCTGATTCAGCCCCTCTGTTTCTCGCCCTCTGTTTCAGCCCCTCTGTTTCTCGCCCTCTGTTTCAGCCCCTCTGTTTCAGCCCCTCTGTTTCTCGCCTTCTGTTTCAGCCCCTCTGTTTCTCGCCCTCTGTTTCAGCCCCTCTGTTTCTCGCCCTCTGTTTCAGCCCCTCTATTTCTCGCCCTCTGTTTCAGCCCCTCTGTTTTAGCCCCACTGTTTCAGCCCCTTTGTTTCAACCCCTCTGTTTCTCGCCCTCTGTTTCAGCCGCTCTGTTTCTCGCCCTCTGTATCAGCCCCTCTGTTTCAGCCCCACTGTTTCAGTCCCTCTGTTTCTCGCCCTCTGTTTCTGGCCCTCTGTTTCAGCCCCTCTGTTTCTCGCTCTCTGTTTCAGCCCCTCTGTTTCAGCCACTCTGTTTCAGCCCCTCTGTTTCAGCCCCTCTGTTTCTCGCCCTCTGGTTCAGCCCCTCTGTTTCTCGCCCTCTGTTTTCGCCCCTCTAATTAAGCCCCTCTGTTTCAGCCCCTCTGATTCAGCCCCACTGTTTCAGCCCCTCTGTTTCAGCCGCTCTGTTTCTCGCCCTCTGTTTCAGCCCCTCTGTTTCTCACCCTCTGTTTCAGCCCCTCTGTTTCACCCCCTCTGTTTCTCCCTCTCTGTTTCAGCCCCTCTGTTTCTCGCCCTCTGTTTCAGCCCCTCTGATTCAGCCCCTCTGTTTCTCGCCCTCTGTTTCAGCCCCTCTGTTTCTCGCCCTCTGTTTCAGCCCCTCTGTTTCAGCCCCTCTGTTTCTCGCCTTCTGTTTCAGCCCCTCTGTTTCTCGCCCTCTGTTTCAGCCCCTCTGTTTCTCGCCCTCTGTTTCAGCCCCTCTATTTCTCGCCCTCTGTTTCAGCCCCTCTGTTTTAGCCCCACTGTTTCAGCCCCTTTGTTTCAACCCCTCTGTTTCTCGCCCTCTGTTTCAGCCGCTCTGTTTCTCGCCCTCTGTATCAGCCCCTCTGTTTCAGCCCCACTGTTTCAGTCCCTCTGTTTCTCGCCCTCTGTTTCTGGCCCTCTGTTTCAGCCCCTCTGTTTCTCGCTCTCTGTTTCAGCCCCTCTGTTTCAGCCACTCTGTTTCAGCCCCTCTGTTTCAGCCCCTCTGTTTCTCGCCCTCTGTTTCAGCCCCTCTCTTTCTTGCCCTCTGTTTCAGCAACTCTGTTTCTCGCCCTCTGTTTCAGCCTCTCTGTTTCTCGCCCTCTGTTTCAGCCCCTCTGTTTCAGCCCCTCTGTTTCTCGCCCCTCTTTTTCTCGCCCTTTGTTTCAGCCCCTCTGTTTCTCGCCCTCTGTTTCAGCCCCTCTGTTTCAGCCCCTCTGTTTCAGCCCCTCTGTTTCAGCCCCTCTGTTTCAGCCCCTCTGTTTCTCGCCCTCTGTTTCAGCCCCTCTGTTTCTCGCCCTCTGTTTCAGCCCCTATGTTTCTCGCCCTCTGTCTCAGCCCCTCTGTTTCTTGCCCTCTGTTTCAGCAACTCGGTTTCTCGCCCTCTGTTGCAGCCTCTCTGTTTCTCGCCCTCTATTTCAGCCCCTCTGTTTCAGCCCCTCTGTTTCAGCCCCTCTGTTTCAGCCCCTCTGTTTCTCGCCCTGTGTTTCAGCCCCTCTGATTCAGCCCCTCTGTTTCTCGCCCTCTGTTTCAGCCGCTCTGTTTCTCGCCCTCTGTTTCAGCCCCTCTGTTTCAGCCCCTCTGTTTCAGCCCCTCTGTTTCAGCCCCTCTGTTTCTCGCCCTCTGTTTCAGCCCCTCTGTTTCTCGCCCTCTGTTTCAGCCCCTATGTTTCTCGCCCTCTGTTTCAGCCCCTCTGTTTCTCGCCCTCTGTTTCAGCCCCTCTATTTTAGCCCGACTGTTTCAGCCCCTTTGTTTCAGCCCCTCTGTTTCTCGCCTTCTGTTTCAGCCCCTCTGTTTCTCGACTTCTGTTTCAGGCCCTCTGTTTCTCGCCCTCTGTTTCAGCCCCTCTGTTTCTCGCCCTCTGTTTCAGCCCCTCTATTTCTCGCCCTCTGTTTCAGCCCCTCTGTTTTAGCCCCACTGTTTCAGCCCCTTTGTTTCAGCCCCTCTGTTTCTCGCCCTCTGTTTCAGCCCCTCTGTTTCAGCCCCTCTGTTTCAGCCCCTCTGTTTCAGCCCCTCTGTTTCTCGCCCTCTGTTTCAGCCCCTCTGATTCAGCCCCTCTGTTTCTCGCCCTCTGTTTCAGCCGCTCTGTTTCTCGCCCTCTGTTTCAGCCCCTCTGTTTCAGCCCCTCTGTTTCAGCCCCTCTGTTTCAGCACCTCTGTTTCTCGCCCTCTGTTTCAGCCCCTCTGTTTCTCGCCCTCTGTTTTCGCCCCTCTAATTAAGCCCCTCTGTTTCAGCCCCTCTGAATCAGCCCCTCTGATTCAGCCCCACTGTTTCAGCCCCTCTGTTTCAGCCCCTCTGTTTCTCGCCCTCTGTTTCAGCCCCTCTGTTTCTCACCCTCTGTTTCAGCCCCTCTGTTTCAGCCCCTCTGTTTCTCCCTCTCTGTTTCAGCCCCTCTGTTTCTCGCCCTCTGTTTCAGCCCCTCTGATTCAGCCCCTCTGTTTCTCGCCCTCTGTTTCAGCCCCTCTGTTTCTCGCCCTCTGTTTCAGCCCCTCTGTTTCAGCCCCTCTGTTTCAGCCCCTCTGTTTCTCGCCTTCTGTTTCAGCCCCTCTGTTTCTCGCCCTCTGTTTCAGCCCCTCTGTTTCTCGCCCTCTGTTTCAGCCCCTCTATTTCTCGCCCTCTGTTTCAGCCCCTCTGTTTTAGCCCCACTGTTTCAGCCCCTTTGTTTCAACCCCTCTGTTTCTCGCCCTCTGTTTCAGCCGCTCTGTTTCTCGCCCTCTGTATCAGCCTCTCTGTTTCAGCCCCACTGTTTCAGTCCCTCTGTTTCTCGCCCTCTGTTTCTGGCCCTCTGTTTCAGCCCCTCTGTTTCTCGCTCTCTGTTTCAGCCCCTCTGTTTCAGCCCCTCTTTTTCAGCCCCTCTGTTTCAGCCCCTCTGTTTCTCGCCCTCTGTTTCAGCCCCTCTCTTTCTTGCCCTCTGTTTCAGCAACTCTGTTTCTCGCCCTCTGTTTCAGCCTCTCTGTTTCTCGCCCTCTGTTTCAGCCCCTCTGTTTCAGCCCCTCTGTTTCAGCCCCTCTTTTTCTCGCCCTTTGTTTCAGCCCCTCTGTTTCTCGCCCTCTGTTTCAGCCCCTCTGTTTCAGCCCCTCTGTTTCAGCCCCTCTGTTTCAGCCCCTCTGTTTCAGCCCCTCTGTTTCTCGCCCTCTGTTTCAGCCCCTCTGTTTCTCGCCCTCTGTTTCAGCCCCTATGTTTCTCGCCCTCTGTTTCAGCCCCTCTGTTTCTCGCCCTCTGTTTCAGCCCCTCTATTTTAGCCCGACTGTTTCAGCCCCTTTGTTTCAGCCCCTCTGTTTCTCGCCCTCTTTTTCAGCCGCTCTGTTTCTGGCCCTCTGTTTCAGCCCCTCTGTTTGTCGCTCTCTGTTTCAGCCCCTCTGTTTCCGCCCATCTGTTTCTCGCCTTCTGTTTCAGCCCCTCTGTTTCTCGCCCTCTGTTTCAGCCCCTCTGTTTCTTGCCCTCTGTTTCTCGCCCTCTGTTTCAGCCCCTCTGTTTCTCGCCCTCTGTTTCTCGCCCTCTGTTTCAGCCCCTCTGTTTCTCGCCCTCTGTTTCAGCCCCTCTGTTTCTTGCCCTCTGTTTCAGCCACTCTGTTGCTCGCCCTCTGTTTCAGCCACTCTGTTTCTCGCCCTCTGTTTCAGCCCCTCTGTTTCAGCCCCTCTGTTTCAGTCCCTCTGTTTCAGCCCCTCTGTTTCTCGCCCTCTGTTTCAGCCCCTCTGTTTCTCACCCTGTGTTTCAGCCTCTCTGTTTCTCGCCCTCTGTTTCAGCCCCACTGTTTCAGCCCCTCTGTTTCAGCCTCTCTGTTTCAGCCCCTCTGTTTCTCGCCCTCTGTTTCAGCCCCTCTGTTTCTCGCCCTCTGTATCAGGCGCTTTGTTTCAGCCCCTTTGTTTCAGCCCCTCTTTTTCAGCCCCTCTGTTTCTCGCCCTCTGTTTCTCGCCCTCTGTTTCAGCCCCTCTGTTTCTCGCCATCTGTTTCAGCCCCTCTGTTTCAGCCCATCTGATTCAGCCCGTCTGATTCAGCCCCTCTGTTTCTCACCCTCTGTTTCAGCCACACTGTTTCAGCCCCTGTGTTTCTTGCCCTCTGTTTCAGCCCCTCTGTTTCTCGCCCTCTGTTTCAGCCCCTCTGTTTCTCGCCCTCTGTTTCAGCCCCTCTGTTTCTCGCCCTCTGTTTCAGTCCCTCTGTTTCGCGCTCTCTGTTTCAGCCCCTTTGTTTCAGTCACTCTGTTTCTCGCCCTCTGTTTCTGCCCGTCTGTTTCTCGCCCTCTGTTTCATCCCCTCTGTTTTAGACCCTCTGTTTCAGTACCTCTGTTTCTCGCCCTCTGTTTCTCGCCCTCTGTTTCAGCCCCTCTGTTTCAGCCCCTCTGTTTCAGCCCCTCTGTTTCTCGCCCTCTGTTTCAGTCCCTCTGATTCAGCCCCTTTGTTTCTCGCCCTCTGTTTCAGCCCCTCTGTTTCTCGCCCTCTGTTTCAGCCCCTCTGTTTCAGCCCCTCTGTTTCAGCCCCTCTGTTTCTCGCCCTCTGTTTCAGCCCCTCTGTTTCTCGCCCTCTGTTTCAGCCCCTCTGTTTCTCGCCCTCTGTTGCAGCCCCTCTATTTCTCGCCCTCTGTTTCAGCCCCTCTATTTTAGCCCCACTGTTTCAGCCCCTTTGTTTCAGCCACTCTGTTTCAGCCCCTCTGTTTCTCGCCCTCAGTTTCAGCCCCTCTGTTTCTCGCCCTCTGTTTCAGCCCCTCTGTTTCAGCCCCTCTGTTTCAGCCCCTCTGTTTCTCGCCCTCTGTTTCAGCCCCTCTGTTTCTCGCCCTCTGTGTCAGCCCCTCTGTTTCTCGCCCTCTGTTTCAGCCCCTCTATTTCTCGCCCTCTGTTTCACCCCTCTATTTTAGCCCCACTGTTTCAGCCCCATTTGTTTCAGCCACTCTGTTTCTCGCCCTCTGTTTAAGCCGCTCTGTTTCTGGCCCTCTGTTTCAGCCCCTCTGTTTGTCGCTCTCTGTTTCAGCCCCTCTGTTTCCGCCCCTCTGTTTCAGCCCCTCTGTTTCAGCCCCTCTGTTTCTCGCCCTCTGTTTCAGCCCCTCTGTTTCTTGCCCTCTGTTTCAGCCACTCTGTTTCTCGCCCTCTGTTTCAGCCACTCTGTTTCTCGCCCTCTCTTTCAGCCCCTCTGTTTCAGCCCCTCTGTTTCAGTCCCTCTGTTTCAGCCCCTCTGTTTCTCGCCCTCTGTTTCAGCCCCTCTGTTTCTCGCCCTTTGTTTCAGCCCCTCTGTTTCTCGCCCTCTGTTTCAGCCGCTCTGTTTCTCGCCCTCTGTATTAGTCCGTCTGTTTCAGCCCCACTGTTTCAGTCCCTCTGTTTCTCGCCCTCTGTTTCAGCCCCTCTGTTTCAGCCCCTCTGTTTCAGTCCCACTGTTTCAGCCCCTCTGTTTCTCGCCCTCTGTTTCAGCCCCTCTGTTTCTCGCCCTCTGTTTCAGCCCCTCTGTTTCTTGCCCTCTGTTTCATCCACTCTGTTTCTCGCCCTCTGTTTCAGCCTCTCTGTTTCTCGCCCTCTGTTTCAGCCCCTCTGTTTCAGCCCCTCTGTTTCAGCCCCTCTGTTTCAGCTCCTCTGTTTCTCGCCCTCTGTTTCAGCCCCTCTGATTCAGCCCCTCTGTTTCTCGCCCTCTGTTTCAGCCCCTCTGTTTCTCGCCCTCTGTTTCAGCCCCTCTGTTTCAGCCCCTCTGTTTCAGCCCCTCTGTTTCAGTCCCACTGTTTCAGCCCCTCTGTTTCTCGCCCTCTGTTTCAGCCCCTCTGTTTCAGCCCCTCTGTTTCAGCCCTTCTGATTCAGCCCCTCTGATTCAGCCCCTCTGTTTCTCACCCTCTGTTTCAGCCCCTTTGTTTCAGCCCTTCTGTTTCAGCCACTCTGTTTCAGCCCCTCTGTTTCTTGCCCTCTGTTTCAGCCCCTCTGTTTCTCGACCTCTGTTTCAGTCCCTCTGTTTCTCGCCGTCTGTCTCAGCCCCTCTGTTTCGCGCTCTCTGTTTCAGCCCCTCTGTTTCAGCTCCTCTGTTTCTCGCCCTCTGTTTCTGCCCCTCTGTTTCTCGCCCTCTGGTTCAGCCCCTCTGTTTCTCGCCCACTGTTTCAGCCCCTCTGATTAAGCCCCTCTGTTTCAGCCCCTCTGAATCAGCCCCTCTGATTCAGCCCCACTGTTTCAGCCCCTCTGTTTCAGCCCCTCTGTTTCTCGCCCTCTGTTTCAGCCCATCTTTTTCTCACCCTTCTGTTTCAGCCCCTCTGTTTCAGCCCCTCTGTTTCTCGCCCTCTGTTTCAGCCCCTCTGTTTCTCGCCCTCTGTTTCAGCCCCTCTGATTCAGCCCCTCTGTTTCTCGCCCTCTGTTTCAGCCCCTCTGTTTCTCACCCTCTGTTTCAGCCCCACTGTTTCTCGCCCTCTGTTTCAGCCCCTCTGTTTCAGCCCCTCTGTTTCAGCCCCTCTGTTTCTCGCCTTCTGTTTCAGCCCCTCTGTTTCTCGCCCTCTGTTTCAGCCCCTCTGTTTCTCGCCCTCTGTTTCAGCCCCTCTATTTCTCGCCCTCTGTTTCAGCCCCTCTGTTTTAGACCCACTGTTTCAGCCCCTTTGTTTCAACCCCTCTGTTTCTCGCCCTCTGTTTCAGCCGCTCTGTTTCTCGCCCTCTGTATCAGCCCCTCTGTTTCAGCCCCACTGTTTCAGTCCCTCTGTTTCTCGCCCTCTGTTTCTGGCCCTCTGTTTCAGCCCCTCTGTTTCTCGCTCTCTGTTTCAGCCCCTCTGTTTCAGCCCCTCTGTTTCAGCCCCTCTGTTTCAGCCCCTCTGTTTCTCGCCCTCTGTTTCAGCCCCTCTGTTTCTTGCCCTCTGTTTCAGCAACTCTGTTTCTCGCCCTCTGTTTCAGCCTCTCTATTTCTCGCCCTCTGTTTCAGCCCCTCTGTTTCAGCCCCTCTGTTTCAGCCCCTCTGTTTCAGCCCCTCTGTTTCTCGCCCTCTGTTTCAGCCCCTCTGATTCAGCCCCTCTGTTTCTCGCCCTCTGTTTCAGTCGCTCTGTTTCTCGCCCTCTGTTTCAGCCCCTCTGTTTCAGCCCCTCTGTTTCAGCCCCTATGTTTCTCGCCCTCTGTTTCAGCCCCTCTGTTTCTCGCCCTCAGTTTCAGCCCCTCTATTTTAGCCCGACTTTTTCATCCCCTTTGTTTCAGCCCCTCTGTTTCTCGCCTTCTGTTTCAGCCCCTCTGTTTCTCGACTTCTGTTTCAGCCCCTCTGTTTCTCGCCCTCTGTTTCAGCCCCTCTGTTTCTCGCCCTCTGTTTCAGCCCCTCTATTTCTCGCCCTCTGTTTCAGCCCCTCTGTTTTAGCCCCACTGTTTCAGCCCCTTTGTTTCAGCCCCTCTGTTTCTCGCCCTCTGTTTCAGCCCCTCTGTTTCAGCCCCTCTTTTTCAGCCCCTCTGTTTCAGCCCCTCTGTTTCTCGCCCTCTGTTTCAGCCCCTCTGATTCAGCCCCTCTGTTTCTCGCCCTCTGTTTCAGCCGCTCTGTTTCTCGCCCTCTGTTTCAGCCCCTCTGTTTCAGCCCCTCTGTTTCAGCCCCTCTGTTTCCCGCCTTCTGTTTCAGCCCCTCTGTTTCTCGCCCTCTGTTTCAGCCCCTCTGTTTCTCGCCCTCTGTTTCAGCCCCTCTATTTCTCGCCCTCTGTTTCAGCCCCTCTGTTTTAGCCCCACTGTTTCAGCCCCTTTGTTTCAGCCCCTCTGTTTCTCGCCCTCTGTTTCAGCCGCTCTGTTTCTCGCCCTCTGTATTAGTCCGTCTGTTTCAGCCCCACTGTTTCAGTCCCTCTGTTTCTCGCCCTCTGTTTCTGGCCCTCTGTTTCAGCCCCTCTGTTTCTCGCTCTCTGTTTCAGCCCCTCTGTTTCAGCCCCTCTGTTTCAGCCCCTCTGTTTCTCGCCCTCTGTTTCAGCCCCTCTGTTTCTTGCCCTCTGTTTCAGCCACTCTGTTTCTCGCCCTCTGTTTCAGCCTCTCTGTTTCTCGCCCTCTGTTTCAGCCCCTCTGTTTCAGCCCCTCTGTTTCAGCCCCTCTGTTTCAGCCACTCTGTTTCTCGCCCTCTGTTTCAGCCCCTCTGATTCAGCCCCTCTGTTTCTCGCCCTCTGTTTCAGCCCCTCTGTTTCTCGCCCTCTGTTTCAGCCCCTCTGTTTCAGCCCCTGTGTTTCAGCCCCTCTGTTTCAGCCCCTCTGTTTCAGCCCTTCTGATTCAGCCCCTCTGATTCAGCCCCTCTGTTTCTCGCCCTCTGTTTCAGCCCCTTTGTTTCAGCCCTTCTGTTTCAGCCACTCTCTTTCAGCCCCTCTGTTTCTTGCCCTCTGTTTCAGCCCCTCTGTTTCTCGACCTCTGTTTCAGACCCTCTTTTTCTCGCCCTCTGTTTCAGCCCCTCTGTTTCTCGCCCTCTGTTTCAGCCCCTCTGTTTCTCGCCCTCTGTTTCAGCCCCTCTATTTCTCGCCCTCTGTTTCAGCCCCTCTGTTTTAGCCCCACTGTTTCAGCCCCTTTGTTTCAACCCCTCTGTTTCTCGCCCTCTGTTTCAGCCGCTCTGTTTCTCGCCCTCTGTATCAGCCCCTCTGTTTCAGCCCCACTGTTTCAGTCCCTCTGTTTCTCGCCCTCTGTTTCTGACCCTCTGTTTCAGCCTCTCTGTTTCTCGCTCTCTGTTTCAGCCCCTCTGTTTCAGCCCCTCCGTTTCAGCCCCTCTGTTTCAGCCCCTCTGTTTCTCGCCCTCTGTTTCAGCCCCTCTCTTTCTTGCCCTCTGTTTCAGCAACTCTGTTTCTCGCCCTCTGTTTCAGCCCCTCTGTTTCAGCCCCTCTGTTTCCGCCCCTCTTTTTCTCGCCCTTTGTTTCAGCCCCTCTGTTTCTCGCCCTCTGTTTCAGCCCCTCTGTTTCAGCCCCTCTGTTTCAGCCCCTCTGTTTCAGCCCCTCTGTTTCTCGTCCTCTGTTTCAGCCCCTCTGTTTCTCGCCCTCTGTTTCAGCCCCTCTGTTTCTCGCCCTCTGTTTCAGCCCCTCTATTTTAGCCCGACTGTTTCAGCCCCTTTGTTTCAGCCCCTCTGTTTCTCGCCCTCTTTTTCAGCCGCTCTGTTTCTGGCCCTCTGTTTCAGCCCCTCTGTTTGTCGCTCTCTGTTTCAGCCCCTGTGTTTCCGCCCCTCTGTTTCAGCCCCTCTGTTTCAGCCCCTCTGTTTCTCGCCCTCTGTTTCATCCCCTCTGTTTCTTGCCCTCTGTTTCAGCCACTCTGTTTCTCGCCCTCTGTTTCAGCCACTCTGTTTCTCGCCCTCTGTTTCAGCCCCTCTGTTTCAGCCCCTCTGTTTCAGCCCCTCTGTTTCAGCCCCTCTGTTTCTCGCCCTGTGTTTCAGCCCCTCTGTTTCTCACCCTGTGTTTCAGCCTCTCTGTTTCTCGCCCTCTGTTTCAGCCCCACTGTTTCAGCCCCTCTGTTTCAGCCCCTCTGTTTCAGCCCCTCTGTTTCTCGCCCTCTGTTTCAGCCCCTCTGTTTCTCGCCCTCTGTATCAGGCGCTTTGTTTCAGCCCCTTTGTTTCAGCCCCTCTTTTTCAGCCCCTCTGTTTCTCGCCCTCTGTTTCTCGCCCTCTGTTTCAGCCCCTCTGTTTCTCGCCCTCTGTTTCAGCCCCTCTGTTTCAGCCCATCTGATTCAGCCCGTCTGATTCAGCCCCTCTGTTTCTCGCCCTCTGTTTCAGCCACACTGTTTCAGCCCCTGTGTTTCTTGCCCTCTGTTTCAGCCCCTCTGTTTCTCGCCCTCTGTTTCAGCCCCTCTGTTTCTCGCCCTCTGTTTCAGTCCCTCTGTTTCGCGCTCTCTGTTTCAGCCCCTTTGTTTCAGTCACTCTGTTTCTCGCCCTCTGTTTCTGCCCGTCTGTTTCTCGCCCTCTGTTTCAGCCCCTCTGTTTTAGACCCTCTGTTTCAGTACCTCTGTTTCTCGCCCTCTGTTTCTCGCCCTCTGTTTCAGCCCCTCTGTTTGTCGCCCACTGTTTCAGCCAATCTGTTTCTCGCCCTCTGTTTCAGCCCCTCTGTTTCAGCCCCTCTGTTTCAGCCCCTCTGTTTCAGCCCCTCTGTTTCTCGCCCTCTGTTTCAGTCCCTCTGATTCAGCCCCTCTGTTTCTCGCCCTCTGTTTCAGCCCCTCTGTTTCTCGCCCTCTGTTTCAGCCCCTCTGTTTCAGCCCCTCTGTTTCAGCCCCTCTGTTTCTTGCCCTCTGTTTCAGCCCCTCTGTTTCTCGCCCTCTGTTTCAGCCCCTCTGTTTCTCGCCCTCTGTTGCAGCCCCTCTATTTCTCGCCCTCTGTTTCAGCCCCTCTATTTTAGCCCCACTGTTTCAGCCCCTTTGTTTCAGCCACTCTGTTTCAGCCCCTCTGTTTCTCGCCCTCAGTTTCAGCCCCTCTGTTTCTCGCCCTCTGTTTCAGCCCCTCTGTTTCAGCCCCTCTGTTTCAGCCCCTCTGTTTCTCGCCCTCTGTTTCAGCCCCTCTGTTTCTTGCCCTCTGTTTCAGCCACTCTGTTTCTCGCCCTCTGTTTCAGCCACTCTGTTTCTCGCCCTCTCTTTCAGCCCCTCTGTTTCAGCCCCTCTGTTTCAGTCCCTCTGTTTCAGCCCCTCTGTTTCTCGCCCTCTGTTTCAACCCCTCTGTTTCTCGCCCTGTGTTTCAGCCTCTCTGTTTCTCGCCCTCTGTATCAGCCGCACTGTTTCAGCCCCTCTGTTTCCGCCCCTCTGTTTCAGCCCCTCTGTTTCTCGCCCTCTGTTTCAGCCCCTCTGTTTCTCGCCCTCTGTATCAGGCGCTTTGTTTCAGCCCCTTTGTTTCAGCCCCTCTTTTTCAGCCCCTCTGTTTCTCGCCCTCTGTTTCACGCCCTCTGTTTCAGCCCCTCTGTTTCTCGCCCTCTGTTTCAGCCCCTCTGTTTCAGCCCATCTGATTCAGCCCGTCTGTTTCAGCCACTCTGTTTCTCGCCCTCTGTTTCAGCCACTCTGTTTCTCGCCCTCTCTTTCAGCCCCTCTGTTTCAGCCCCTCTGTTTCAGTCCCTCTGTTTCAGCCCCTCTGTTTCTCGCCCTCTGTTTCAGCCCCTCTGTTTCTCGCCCTTTGTTTCAGCCCCTCTGTTTCTCGCCCTCTGTTTCAGCCGCTCTGTTTCTCACCCTCTGTATTAGTCCGTCTGTTTCAGCCCCACTGTTTCAGTCCCTCTGTTTCTCGCCCTCTGTTTCAGCCCCTCTGTTTCAGCCCCTCTGTTTCAGTCCCACTGTTTCAGCCCCTCTGTTTCTCGCCCTCTGTTTCAGCCCCTCTGTTTCTCGCCCTCTGTTTCAGCCCCTCTGTTTCTTGCCCTCTGTTTCATCCACTCTGTTTCTCGCCCTCTGTTTCAGCCCCTCTGTTTCTCGCCCTCTGTTTCAGCCCCTCTATTTATCGCCCTCTGTTTCAGCCCCTCTGTTTTAGACCCACTGTTTCAGCCCCTTTGTTTCAACCCCTCTGTTTCTCGCCCTCTGTTTCAGCCGCTCTGTTTCTCGCCCTCTGTATCAGCCCCTCTGTTTCAGCCCCACTGTTTCAGTCCCTCTGTTTCTCGCCCTCTGTTTCTGGCCCTCTGTTTCAGCCCCTCTGTTTCTCGCTCTCTGTTTCAGCCCCTCTGTTTCAGCCCCTCTGTTTCAGCCCCTCTGTTTCAGCCCCTCTGTTTCTCGCCCTCTGTTTCAGCCCCTCTGTTTCTTGCCCTCTGTTTCAGCAACTCTGTTTCTCGCCCTCTGTTTCAGCCTCTCTGTTTCTCGCCCTCTGTTTCAGCCCCTCTGTTTCAGCCCCTCTGTTTCAGCCCCTCTGTTTCAGCCCCTCTGTTTCTCGCCCTCTGTTTCAGCCCCTCTGATTCAGCCCCTCTGTTTCTCGCCCTCTGTTTCAGCCGCTCTGTTTCTCGCCCTCTGTTTCAGCCCCTCTGTTTCAGCCCCTCTGTTTCAGCCCCTCTGTTTCAGCCCCTCTGTTTCTCGCCCTCTGTTTCAGCCCCTCTGTTTCTCGCCCTCAGTTTCAGCCCCTCTATTTTAGCCCGACTGTTTCAGCCCCTTTGTTTCAGCCCCTCTGTTTCTCGCCTTCTGTTTCAGCCCCTCTGTTTCTCGACTTCTGTTTCAGCCCCTCTGTTTCTCGCCCTCTGTTTCAGCCCCTCTGTTTCTCGCCCTCTGTTTCAGCCCCTCTATTTCTCGCCCTCTGTTTCAGCCCCTCTGTTTTAGCCCCACTGTTTCAGCCCCTTTGTTTCAGCCCCTCTGTTTCTCGCCCTCTGTTTCAGCCCCTCTGTTTCAGCCCCTCTGTTTCAGCCCCTCTGTTTCAGCCCCTCTGTTTCTCGCCCTCTGTTTCAGCCCCTCTGATTCAGCCCCTCTGTTTCTCGCCCTCTGTTTCAGCCGCTCTGTTTCTCGCCCTCTGTTTCAGCCCCTCTGTTTCAGCCCCTCTGTTTCAGCCCCTCTGTTTCAGCCCCTCTGTTTCCCGCCTTCTGTTTCAGCCCCTCTGTTTCTCGCCCTCTGTTTCAGCCCCTCTGTTTCTCGCCCTCTGTTTCAGCCCCTCTGTTTCTCACCCTCTGTTTCAGCCCCTCTGTTTCAGCCCCTCTGTTTCCCGCCTTCTGTTTCAGCCCCTCTGTTTCAGCCCCTCTGTTTCAGCCCCTCTGTTTCTCGCCCTCTGTTTCAGCCCCTCTGTTTCTCACCCTCTGTTTCAGCCTCTCTGTTTCTCGCCCTCTGTTTCAGCCCCACTGTTTCAGCCCCTCTGTTTCAGCCCCTCTGTTTCAGCCCCTCTGTTTCTCGCCCTCTGTTTCAGCCCCTCTGTTTCTCGCCCTCTGTATCAGGCGCTTTGTTTCAGCCCCTTTGTTTCAGCCCCTCTTTTTCAGCCCCTCTGTTTCTCGCCCTCTGTTTCTCGCCCTCTGTTTCAGCCCCTCTGTTTCTCGCCCTCTGTTTCAGCCCCTCTGTTTCAGCCCATCTGATTCAGCCCGTCTGATTCAGCCCCTCTGTTTCTCGCCCTCTGTTTCAGCCACACTGTTTCAGCCCCTGTGTTTCTTGCCCTCTGTTTCAGCCCCTCTGTTTCTCGCCCTCTGTTTCAGCCCCTCTGTTTCTCGCCCTCTGTTTCAGCCCCTCTGTTTCTCGCCCTCTGTTTCAGTCCCTCTGTTTCGCGCTCTCTGTTTCAGCCCCTTTGTTTCAGTCACTCTGTTTCTCGCCCTCTGTTTCTGCCCGTCTGTTTCTCGCCCTCTGTTTCAGCCCCTCTGTTTTAGACTCTCTGTTTCAGTACCTCTGTTTCTCGCCCTCTGTTTCTCGCCCTCTGTTTCAGCCCCTCTGTTTGTCGCCCACTGTTTCAGCCCCTCTGTTTCTCGCCCTCTGTTTCAGCCCCTCTGTTTCAGCCCCTCTGTTTCAGCCCCTCTGTTTCAGCCCCTCTGTTTCTCGCCCTCTGTTTCAGTCCCTCTGATTCAGCCCCTCTGTTTCTCGCCCTCTGTTTCAGCCCCTCTGTTTCTCGCCCTCTGTTTCAGCCCCTCTGTTTCAGCCCCTCTGTTTCAGCCCCTCTGTTTCTTGCCCTCTGTTTCAGCCCCTCTGTTTCTCGCCCTCTGTTTCAGCCCCTCTGTTTCTCGCCCTCTGTTGCAGCCCCTCTATTTCTCGCCCTCTGTTTCAGCCCCTCTATTTTAGCCCCACTGTTTCAGCCCCTTTGTTTCAGCCACTCTGTTTCAGCCCCTCTGTTTCTCGCCCTCAGTTTCAGCCCCTCTGTTTCTCGCCCTCTGTTTCAGCCCCTCTGTTTCAGCCCCTCTGTTTCAGCCCCTCTGTTTCTCGCCCTCTGTTTCAGCCCCTCTGTTTCTCGCCCTCTGTTTCAGCCCCTCTGTTTCTCGCCCTCTGTTTCAGCCCCTCTATTTCTCGCCCTCTGTTTCACCCCTGTATTTTAGCCCCACTGTTTCAGCCCCATTTGTTTCAGCCACTCTGTTTCTCGCCCTCTGTTTCAGCCGCTCTGTTTCTGGCCCTCTGTTTCAGCCACTCTGTTTGTCGCTCTCTGTTTCAGCCCCTCTGTTTCCGCCCCTCTGTTTCAGCCCCTCTGTTTCTCGCCCTCTGTTTCAGCCCCTCTGTTTCTTGCCCTCTGTTTCAGCCACTCTGTTTCTCGCCCACTGTTTCAGCCACTCTGTTTCTCGCCCTCTCTTTCAGCCCTTCTGTTTCAGCCCCTCTGTTTCAGTCCCTCTGTTTCAGCCCCTCTGTTTCTCGCCCTCTGTTTCAGCCCCTCTGTTTCTCGCCCTGTGTATCAGCCTCTCTGTTTCTCGCCCTCTGTTTCAGCCGCACTGTTTCAGCCCCTCTGTTTCCGCCCCTCTGTTTCAGCCCCTCTGTTTCTCGCCCTCTGTTTCAGCCCCTCTGTTTCTCGCCCTCTGTATCAGGCGCTTTGTTTCAGCCCCTTTGTTTCAGCCCCTCTTTTTCAGCCCCTCTGTTTCTCGCCCTCTGTTTCACGCCCTCTGTTTCAGCCCCTCTGTTTCTCGCCCTCTGTTTCAGCCCCTCTGTTTCAGCCCATCTGATTCAGCCCGTCTGTTTCAGCCACTCTGTTTCTCGCCCTCTGATTCAGCCACACTGTTTCAGCCCCTCAGTTTCTTGCCCTCTGTTTCAGCCCCTCTGTTTCTCGCCCTCTGTTTCAGCCCCTCTGTTTCTCGCCCTCTGTTTCAGCCCCTCTGTTTCTCGCCCTCTGTTTCAGTCCCTCTGTTTCGCGCTCTCTGTTTCAGAACCTTTGTTTCAGTCCCTCTGTTTCTCACACTCTGTATCTTCCCGTCTGTTTCTCGCCCTCTGTTTCAGCCCCTCTGTTTCAGATCCTCTGTTTCAGTCCCTCTGTTTCTCGCCCTCTGTTTCTCGCCCTCTGTTTCAGCCCCTCTGTTTCTCGCCCTCTGTTTCAGCCCCTCTGTTTCAGCCCCTCTGTTTCTCGCCCTCTGTTTCAGCCCCTCTGTTTCTCGCCCTCTGTTTCAGTCCCTCTGATTCAGCCCCTCTGTTTCTCGCCCTCTGTTTCAGCCCCTCTGTTTCTCGCCCTCTGTTTCAGCCCCTCTGTTTCAGCCCCTCTGTTTCAGCCCCTCTGTTTCTCGCCCTCTGTTTCAGCCCCTCTGTTTCTCGCCCTCTGTTTCAGCCCCTCTGTTTCTCGCCCTCTGTTGCAGCCCCTCTATTTCTCGCCCTCTGCTTCAGCCCCTCTATTTTAGCCCCACTGTTTCAGCCCCTTTGTTTCAGCCACTCTGTTTCAGCCCCTCTGTTTCTCGCCCTCTGTTTCAGCCCCTCTGTTTCTCGCCCTCTGTTTCAGCCCCTCTGATTCAGCCCCTCTGTTTCAGCCCCTCTGTTTCTCGCCCTCTGTTTCAGCCCCTCTGTTTCTCGCCCTCTGTTTCAGCCCCTCTGTTTCTCGCCCTCTGTTTCAGCCCCTCTATTTCTCGCCCTCTGTTTCACCCCTCTATTTTAGCCCCACTGTTTCAGCCCCATTTGTTTCAGCCACTCTGTTTCTCGCCCTCTGTTTCAGCCGCTCTGTTTCTGGCCCTCTGTTTCAGCCCCTCTGTTTGTCGCTCTCTGTTTCAGCCCCTCTGTTTCCGCCCCTCTGTTTCAGCCCCTCTGTTTCAGCCCCTCTGTTTCTCGCCCTCTGTTTCAGCCCCTCTGTTTCTTGCCCTCTGTTTCAGCCACTCTGTTTCTCGCCCTCTGTTTCAGCCACTCTGTTTCTCGCCCTCTCTTTCAGCCCCTCTGTTTCAGCCCCTCTGTTTCAGTCCCTCTGTTTCAGCCCCTCTGTTTCTCGCCCTCTGTTTCAGCCCCTCTGTTTCTTGCCCTGTGTTTCAGCCTCTCTGTTTCTCGCCCTCTGTTTCAGCCCCACTGTTTCAGCCCCTCTGTTTCAGCCCCTCTGTTTCAGCCCGTCTGTTTCTCGCCCTCTGTTTCAGCCCCTCTGTTTCTCGCCCTCTGTATCAGGCGCTTTGTTTCAGCCCCTTTGTTTCAGCCCCTCTATTTCAGCCCCTCTGTTTCTCGCCCTCTGTTTCACGCCCTCTGTTTCAGCCCCTCTGTTTCTCGCCCTCTGTTTCAGCCCCTCTGTTTCAGCCCATCTGATTCAGCCCGTCTGATTCAGCCCCTCTGTTTCTCGCCCACTGTTTCAGCCACACTGTTTCAGCCCCTCAGTTTCTTGCCCTCTGTTTCAGCCCCTCTGTTTCTCGCCCTCTGTTTCAGCCCCTCTGTTTCTCGCCCTCTGTTTCAGCCCCTCTGTTTCTCGCCCTCTGTTTCAGTCCCTCTGTTTCGTGCTCTCTGTTTCAGACCCTTTGTTTCAGTCCCTCTGTTTCTCACCCTCTGTTTCTGCCCGTCTGTTTCTCGCCCTCTGTTTCAGCCCCTCTGTTTCAGATCCTCTGTTGCAGTCCCTCTGTTTCTCGCCCTCTGTTTCTCGCCCTCTGTTTCAGCCCCACTGTTTTTCGCCCTCTGTTTCAGCCCCTCTGTTTCTCGCCCTCTGTTTCAGCCACTCTGTTTCAGCCCCTCTGTTTCAGCCCCTCTGTTTCAGCCCCTCTGTTTCTCGCCCTCTGTTTCAGCCCCTCTGTTTCTTGCCCTCTGTTTCAGCCCCTCTGTTTCTCGCCATCTGTTTCAGCCACTCTGTTTCTCGCCCTCTGTTTCAGCCCCTCTGTTTCAGCCCCTCTGATTCAGCCCCTCTGTTTCAGCCCCTCTGTTTCTCGCCATCTGTTTCAGCCCCTCTGATTCAGCCCCTCTGTTTCAGCCCCTCTGATTCAGCCCCTCTGTTTCAGCCCCTCTATTTCAGCCCCTCTGTTTCAGCCCCTCTGATTCAGTCCCTCTGATTCAGTCCCTTAGTTTCTCGCCCTCTGTTTCAGCCCCTCTGTTTCAGCCCCGCTGATTCAGCCCCTCTGATTCAGCCCCTCTGTTTCAGCCCCTCTGTTTCAGCCCCTCTGATTCAGCCCCTCTGTTTCAGCCCCTCTGATTCAGTCCCTCTGATTCAGTCCCTTAGTTTCTCGCCCTCTGTTTCAGCCCCTCTGTTTCAGCCCCTCTGATTCAGCCCCTCTGATTCAGCCCCTCTGATTCAGCCCCTCTGATTCAGCCCCTCTGTTTCTCGCCCTCTGTTTCAGCCCCTCTGTTTCAGCCCCTCTGATTCAGCCCCTCTGATTCAGCCCCTCTGTTTCTCGCCCTCTGTTTCTGCCCCTCTGTTTCAGCCCCTCTGTTTCAGCCCCTCTGTTTCTTGCCCTCTGTTTCAGCCCCTCTGTTTCAGCCCCTCTGTTTCAGCACCTCCGATTCAGCCCCTCTGTTTCAGCCCCTCTATTTCTGGCCCTCTGTTTCAGCCCCTCTGTTTCTCGCCCTTTTTTCAGCCCCTCTGTTTCTCGCCCTCTGTTTCAGCCCCTCTGTTTCAGCCCCTCTGTTTCTCGCCCTCTGTTTCAGCCCCTCTGTTTCTTGCCCTCTGTTTCAGCCCCTCTGTTTCAGCCCCTCTGTTTCTCGCCCTCTGTTTCAGCCCCTCTGTTTCTCGCCTTCTGTTTCAGACCCTCTGATTCAGCCCCTCTGTTTCAGCCCCTCTGATTCAGCCCCTCTGATTCAGCCCCTCTGTTTCTCGCCCTCTGTTTCAGCCCCTCTGTTTCAGCCCTTCTGTTTCAGCCACTCGGTTTCAGACCCTCTGTTTCTTGCCCTCTGTTTCAGCCCCTCTGTTTCTCGCCCTCTGTTTCAGCCCCTCTGTTTCTCGCCCTCTGTTTCAGCCCCTCGGTTTCGCACTCTCTGTTTCAGCCCCTCTGTTTCAGCCCCTCTGTTTCTCGCCCTCTGTTTCTGCTCCTCTGTTTCTCGCCCTCTGTTTCAGCCCCTCTGTTTCTCGCCCTCTGTTTCAGCCGCTCTGATTCAGCCCCTCTGTTTCAGCCCCTCTGAATCAGCCCCTCTGTTTCAGCCCCTCTGTTTCAGCCCCTCTGTTTCTCGCCCTCTGTTTCAGCCCCTCTGTTTCTCACCCTCTGTTTCAGCACCTCTGTTTCAGCCCCTCTGTTTCTCGACCTCTGTTTCAGCCCCTCTGTTTCTCGCCCTCTGTTTCAGCCCCTCTGTTTGTCGCCATCTGTTTCAGCCCCTCTGTTTCTCGCCCTCTGTTTCAGCCTCTCTGATTCAGCCCCTCTGTTTCAGCCCCTCTGTTTCTCGCCCTCTGTTTCAGCCCCTCTGTTTCTCGCCCTCTGTTTCAGCCTCTCTGTTTCAGCCCCTCTGATTCAGCCCCTCTGTTTCAGCCCCTCTGTTTCTCGCCCTCTGTTTCAGCCCCTCTGATTCAGCCCCTCTGTTTCAGCCCCTCTGATTCAGCCCCTCTATTTCAGACCATCTATTTCAGCCCCTCTGTTTCAGCCCCTCTGTTTCAGGCTCTCTGTTTCAGCCCGTCTGTTTCAGCCCCTCTGTTTCAGCCCCTCTGTTTCTCGCCCTCTGTTTCAGCCCCTCTGTTTCAGCCCCTCTTAATCAGCCCCTCTGATTCAGCCCCTCTGTTTCTCGCCCTCTGTTTCTGCCCCTCTGTTTCAGCCCCTCTGTTTCAGCCCCTCTGTTTCTTGCCCTCTGTTTCAGCCCCTCTGTTTCAGCCCCTCCGATTCAGCCCCTCTGTTTCTCGCGCTCTGTTTCAGCCCCTCTGTTTCAGCCCCTCTGAATCAGCCCCTCTGAATCAGCCCCTCTGATTCAGCCCCTCTGTTTCAGCCCCTCTGTTTCTTGCCCTCTGTTTCAGCCCCTCTGTTTCAGCCCCTCTGTTTCAGCCCCTCCGATTCAGCCCCTCTGTTTCAGCCCCTCTGTTTCAGCCCCTCTGTTTCTCGCCCTTTGTTTCAGCCCCTCTGTTTGTCGCCCTCTGTTTCAGCCCCTTTGTTTCAGCCCCTCTGATTCAGCCCCTCTGTTTCTCGCCCTCTGTTTCTGCCCCTTTGTTTCAGCCCCTCTGTTTCAGCCCCTCTGTTTCTTGCCCTCTGTTTCAGCCCCTCTGTTTCAGCCCCTCTGTTTCAGCCCCTCCGATTCAGCCCCTCTGTTTCAGCCCCTCTGTTTCTCGCCCTCTGTTTCAGCCCCTCTGTTTCAGCCCCTCTGTTTCAGCCCCTCTGTTTCTCGCCCTCTGTTTCTGCCCCTCTGTTTCTCGCCCTCTGTTTCAGCCCCTCTGTTTCTCGCCTTCTGTTTCAGCCCCTCTGATTCAGCCCCTCTGTTTCAGCCCCTCTGATTCAGCCACTCTGATTCAGCTCCTCTGTTTCTCGCCCTCTGTTTCAGCCCCTCTGTTTCAGCCCTTCTGTTTCAGCCACTCGGTTTCAGCCCCTCTCTTTCTTGCCCTGTGTTTCAGCCCCTCTGTTTCTCGCCCTCTGTTTCAGCCCCTCTGTTTCTCGCCCTCTGTTGCAGCCCCTCTGTTTCGCACTCTCTGTTTCAGCCCTTCTGTTTCAGCCACTCGGTTTCAGCCCCTCTGTTTCTTCCCCTGTGTTTCAGCTCCTCTGTTTCTCGCCCTCTGTTTCTGCCCCTCTGTTTCTCGCCCTCTGGTTCAGCCCCTCTGTTTCTCGCCCTCTGTTTTCGCCCCTCTGATTAAGCCCCTCTGTTTCAGCCCCTCTGAATCAGCCCCTCTGATTCAGCCCCACTGTTTCAGCCCCTCTGTTTCAGCCCCTCTGTTTCTCGCCCTCTGTTTCAGCCCCTCTGTTTCTCACCCTCTCTTTCAGCCCCTCTGTTTCAGCCCCTCTGTTTCTCCCTCTCTGTTTCAGCCCCTCTGTTTCTCGCCCTCTGTTTCAGCCCCTCTGATTCAGCCCCTCTGTTTCTCGCCCTCTGTTTCAGCCCCTCTGTTTCTCGCCCTCTGTTTCAGCCCCTCTGTTTCAGCCCCTCTGTTTCAGCCCCTCTGTTTCTCGCCTTCTGTTTCAGCCCCTCTGTTTCTCGCCCTCTGTTTCAGCCCCTCTGTTTCTCGCCCTCTGTTTCAGCCCCTCTATTTCTCGCCCTCTGTTTCAGCCCCTCTGTTTTAGCCCCACTGTTTCAGCCCCTTTGTTTCAACCCCTCTGTTTCTCGCCCTCTGTTTCAGCCGCTCTGTTTCTCGCCCTCTGTATCAGCCCCTCTGTTTCAGCCCCACTGTTTCAGTCCCTCTGTTTCTGGCCCTCTGTTTCTGGCCCTCTGTTTCAGCCCCTCTGTTTCTCGCTCTCTGTTTCAGCCCCTCTGTTTCAGCCCCTCTGTATCAGCCCCTCTGTTTCTCGCCCTCTGTTTCAGCCCCTCTCTTTCTTGCCCTCTGTTTCAGCAACTCTGTTTCTCGCCCTCTGTTTCAGCCTCTCTGTTTCTCGCCCTCTGTTTCAGCCCCTCTGTTTCAGCCCCTCTGTTTCAGCCCCTCTGTTTCAGCCCCTCTTTTTCTCGCCCTTTGTTTCAGCCCCTCTGTTTCTCGCCCTCTGTTTCAGCCCCTCTGTTTCAGCCCCTCTGTTTCAGCCCCTCTGTTTCAGCCCCTCTGTTTCAGCCCCTCTGTTTCTCGCCCTCTGTTTCAGCCCCTCTGTTTCTCGCCCTCTGTTTCAGCCCCTAGGTTTCTCGCCCTCTGTTTCAGCCCCTCTGTTTCTCGCCCTCTGTTTCAGCCCCTCTATTTTAGCCCGACTGTTTCAGCCCCTCTTTTTCAGCCCCTCTGTTTCTCGCCCTCTGTTTCACGCCCTCTGTTTCAGCCCCTCTGTTTCTCGCCCTCTGTTTCAGCCCCTCTGTTTCAGCCCATCTGATTCAGCCCGTCTGATTCAGCCCCTCTGTTTCTCGCCCTCTGTTTCAGCCACACTGTTTCAGCCCCTCAGTTTCTTGCCCTCTGTTTCAGCCCCTCTGTTTCTCGCCCTCTGTTTCAGCCCCTCTGTTTCTCGCCCTCTGTTTCAGCCCCTCTGTTTCTCGCCCTCTGTTTCAGTCCCTCTGTTTCGCGCTCTCTGTTTCAGACCCTTTGTTTCAGTCCCTCTGTTTCTCACACTCTGTATCTTCCCGTCTGTTTCTCGCCCTCTGTTTCAGCCCCTCTGTTTCAGATCCTCTGTTTCAGTCCCTCTGTTTCTCGCCCTCTGTTTCTCGCCCTCTGTTTCAGCCCCTCTGTTTCTCGCCCTCTGTTTCAGCCCCTCTGTTTCAGCCCCTCTGTTTCTCGCCCTCTGTTTCAGCCCCTCTGTTTCTCGCCCTCTGTTTCAGCCCCTCTGTTTCTCGCCCTCTGTTTCTTGCCCTCTGTTTCAGCCCCTCTGTTTCTCGCCCTCTGTTTCAGCCCCTCTGTTTCAGCCCCTCTGTTTCTCGCCCTCTGTTTCAGCCCCTCTGTTTCTCGCCCTCTGTTTCAGCCCCTCTGTTTCTCGCCCTCTGTTTCAGCCCCTCTGTTTCAGCCCCTCTGTTTCTCGCCCTCTGTTTCAGCCCCTCTGTTTCTCGCCCTCTGTTTCAGCCCCTCTGTTTCTCGCCCTCTGTTGCAGCCCCTCTATTTCTCGCCCTCTGCTTCAGCCCCTCTATTTTAGCCCCACTGTTTCAGCCCCTTTGTTTCAGCCACTCTGTTTCAGCCCCTCTGTTTCTCGCCCTCTGTTTCAGCCCCTCTGTTTCTCGCCCTCTGTTTCAGCCCCTCTGATTCAGCCCCTCTGTTTCAGCCCCTCTGTTTCTCCTTCTCTGTTTCAGCCCCTCTGTTTCTCGCCCTCTGTTTCAGCCCCTCTGTTTCTCGCCCTCTGTTTCAGCCCCTCATTTCTCGCCCTCTGTTTCACCCCTCTATTTTAGCCCCAAAGTTTCAGCACCATTTGTTTCAGCCACTCTGTTTCTCGCCCTCTGTTTCAGCCGCTCTGTTTCTGGCCCTCTGTTTCAGCCCCTCTGTTTGTCGCTCTCTGTTTCAGCCCCTCTGTTTCCGCCCCTCTGTTTCAGCCCCTCTGTTTCAGCCCCTCTGTTTCTCGCCCTCTGTTTCAGCCCCTCTGTTTCTTGCCCTCTGTTTCAGCCACTCTGTTTCTCGCCCTCTGTTTCAGCCACTCTGTTTCTCGCCCTCTCTTTCAGCCCCTCTGTTTCAGCCCCTCTGTTTCAGTCCCTCTGTTTCAGCCCCTCTGTTTCTCGCCCTCTGTTTCAGCCCCTCTGTTTCTCGCCCTGTGTTTCAGCCTCTCTGTTTCTCGCCCTCTGTTTCAGCCCCACTGTTTCAGCCCCTCTGTTTCAGCCCCTCTGTTTCAGCCCGTCTGTTTCTCGCCCTCTGTTTCAGCCCCTCTGTTTCTCGCCCTCTGTATCAGGCGCTTTGTTTCAGCCCCTTTGTTTCAGCCCCTCTATTTCAGCCCCTCTGTTTCTCGCCCTCTGTTTCACGCCCTCTGTTTCAGCCCCTCTGTTTCTCGCCCTCTGTTTCAGCCCCTCTGTTTCAGCCCATCTGATTCAGCCCGTCTGATTCAGCCCCTCTGTTTCTCGCCCTCTGTTTCAGCCACACTGTTTCAGCCCCTCAATTTCTTGCCCTCTGTTTCAGCCCCTCTGTTTCTCGCCCTCTGTTTCAGCCCCTCTGTTTCTCGCCCTCTGTTTCAGCCCCTCTGTTTCTCGCCCTCTGTTTCAGTCCCTCTGTTTCGCGCTCTCTGTTTCAGACCCTTTGTTTCAGTCCCTCTGTTTCTCACCCTCTGTTTCTGACCGTCTGTTTCTCCCCCTCTGTTTCAGCCCCTCTGTTTCAGATCCTCTGTTGCAGTCCCTCTGTTTCTCGCCCTCTGTTTCTCGCCCTCTGTTTCAGCCCCACTGTTTTTCGCCCTCTGTTTCAGCCCCTCTGTTTCTCGCCCTCTGTTTCAGCCACTCTGTTTCAGCCCCTCTGTTTCAGCCCCTCTGTTTCAGCCCCTCTGTTTCTCGCCCTCTGTTTCAGCCCCTCTGTTTCTTGCCCTCTGTTTCAGCCCCTCTGTTTCTCGCCATCTGTTTCAGCCACTCTGTTTCTCGCCCTCTGTTTCAGCCCCTCTGTTTCAGCCCCTCTGATTCAGCCCCTCTGTTTCAGCCCCTCTGTTTCTCGCCATCTGTTTCAGCCCCTCTGATTCAGCCCCTCTGTTTCAGCCCCTCTGATTCAGCCCCTCTGTTTCAGCCCCTCTATTTCAGCCCCCCTGTTTCAGCCCCTCTGATTCAGTCCCTCTGATTCAGTCCCTTAGTTTCTCGCCCTCTGTTTCAGCCCCTCTGTTTCAGCCCCTCTGATTCAGCCCCTCTGATTCAGCCCCTCTGTTTCTCGCCCTCTGTTTCAGCCCCTCTGTTTCAGCCCCTCTGATTCAGCCCCTCTGATTCAGCCCCTCTGTTTCTCGCCCTCTGTTTCTGCCCCTCTGTTTCAGCCCCTCTGTTTCAGCCCCTCTGTTTCTTGCCCTCTGTTTCAGCACCTCTGTTTCAGCCCCTCTGTTTCAGCACCTCCGATTCAGCCCCTCTGTTTCAGCCCCTCTATTTCTGCCCCTCTGTTTCAGCCCCTCTGTTTCAGCCCCTCTGTTTCTCGCCCTCTGTTTCAGCCCCTCTGTTTCTTGCCCTCTGTTTCAGCCCCTCTGTTTCAGCCCCTCTGTTTCTCGCACTCTGTTTCTTCTCCTCTGTTTCTCGCCCTCTGTTTCAGCCCCTCTGTTTCTCGCCTTCTGTTTCAGACCCTCTGATTCAGCCCCTCTGTTTCAGCCCCTCTGATTCAGCCCCTCTGATTCAGCCCCTCTGTTTCTCGCCCTCTGTTTCAGCCCCTCTGTTTCAGCCCTTCTGTTTCAGCCACTCGGTTTCAGCCCCTCTGTTTCTTGCCCTCTGTTTCAGCCCCTCTGTTTCTCGCCCTCTGTTTCAGCCCCTCTGTTTCTCGCCCTCTGTTTCAGCCCCTCGGTTTCGCACTCTCTGTTTCAGCCCCTCTGTTTCAGCCCCTCTGTTTCTCGCCCTCTGTTTCTGCTCCTCTGTTTCTCGCCCTCTGTTTCAGCCCCTCTGTTTCTCGCCCTCTGTTTCAGCCGCTCTGATTCAGCCCCTCTGTTTCAGCTCCTCTGAATCAGCCCCTCTGTTTCAGCCCCTCTGTTTCAGCCCCTCTGTTTCTCGCCCTCTGTTTCAGCCCCTCTGTTTCTCACCCTCTGTTTCAGCACCTCTGTTTCAGCCCCTCTGTTTCTCGACCTCTGTTTCAGCCCCTCTGTTTCTCGCCCTCTGTTTCAGCCCCTCTGTTTGTCGCCATCTGTTTCAGCCCCTCTGTTTCTCGCCCTCTGTTTCAGCCTCTCTGATTCAGCCCCTCTGTTTCAGCCCCTCTGTTTCTCGCTCTCTGTTTCAGCCCCTCTGTTTCTCGCCCTCTGTTTCAGCCTCTCTGTTTCAGCCCCTCTGATTCAGCCCCTCTGTTTCTCGCCCTCTGTTTCAGCCCCTCTGATTCAGCCCCTCTGTTTCAGCCCCTCTGATTCAGCCCCTCTATTTCAGACCATCTATTTCAGCCCCTCTGTTTCAGCCCCTCTGTTTCAGGCTCTCTGTTTCAGCCCGTCTGTTTCAGCCCCTCTGATCCAGCCCCTCTGTTTCTCGCCCTCTGTTTCAGCCCCTCTGTTTCAGCCCCTCTGAATCAGCCCCTCTGATTCAGCCCCACTGTTTCTCGCCCTCTGTTTCTGCCCCTCTGTTTCAGCCCCTCTGTTTCAGCCCCTCTGTTTCTTGCCCTCTGTTTCAGCCCCTCTGTTTCAGCCCCTCTGTTTCAGCCCCTCCGATTCAGCCCCTCTGTTTCTCGCCCTCTGTTTCAGCCCCTCTGTTTCAGCCCCTCTGAATCAGCCCCTCTGATTCAGCCCCTCTGTTTCTCGCCCTCTGTTTCTGCCCCTCTGTTTCAGCCCCTCTGTTTCAGCCCCTCTGTTTCTTGCCCTCTGTTTCAGCCCCTCTGTTTCAGCCCCTCTGTTTCAGCCCCTCCGATTCAGCCCCTCTGTTTCAGCCCCTCTGTTTCAGCCCCTCTGTTTCTCGCCCTTTGTTTCAGCCCCTCTGTTTGTCGCCCTCTGTTTCAGCCCCTCTGTTTCTCGCCCTCTGTTTCAGCCCCTCTGTTTCTCGCCCTCTGTTTCAGCCCCTCGGTTTCGCACTCTCTGTTTCAGCCCCTCTGTTTCAGCCCCTCTGTTTCTCGCCCTCTGTTTCTGCTCCTCTGTTTCTCGCCCTCTGTTTCAGCCCCTCTGTTTCTCGCCCTCTGTTTCAGCCGCTCTGATTCAGCCCCTCTGTTTCAGCTCCTCTGAATCAGCCCCTCTGTTTCAGCCCCTCTGTTTCAGCCCCTCTGTTTCTCGCCCTCTGTTTCAGCCCCTCTGTTTCTCACCCTCTGTTTCAGCACCTCTGTTTCAGCCCCTCTGTTTCTCGACCTCTGTTTCAGCCCCTCTGTTTCTCGCCCTCTGTTTCAGCCCCTCTGTTTGTCGCCATCTGTTTCAGCCCCTCTGTTTCTCGCCCTCTGTTTCAGCCTCTCTGATTCAGCCCCTCTGTTTCAGCCCCTCTGTTTCTCGCCCTCTGTTTCAGCCCCTCTGTTTCTCGCCCTCTGTTTCAGCCTCTCTGTTTCAGCCCCTCTGATTCAGCCCCTCTGTTTCTCGCCCTCTGTTTCAGCCCCTCTGATTCAGCCCCTCTGTTTCAGCCCCTCTGATTCAGCCCCTCTATTTCAGACCATCTATTTCAGCCCCTCTGTTTCAGCCCCTCTGTTTCAGGCTCTCTGTTTCAGCCCGTCTGTTTCAGCCCCTCTGATCCAGCCCCTCTGTTTCTCGCCCTCTGTTTCAGCCCCTCTGTTTCAGCCCCTCTGAATCAGCCCCTCTGATTCAGCCCCTCTGTTTCTCGCCCTCTGTTTCTGCCCCTCTGTTTCAGCCCCTCTGTTTCAGCCCCTCTGTTTCTTGCCCTCTGTTTCAGCCCCTCTGTTTCAGCCCCTCTGTTTCAGCCCCTCCGATTCAGCCCCTCTGTTTCTCGCCCTCTGTTTCAGCCCCTCTGTTTCAGCCCCTCTGAATCAGCCCCTCTGATTCAGCCCCTCTGTTTCTCGCCCTCTGTTTCTGCCCCTCTGTTTCAGCCCCTCTGTTTCAGCCCCTCTGTTTCTTGCCCTCTGTTTCAGCCCCTCTGTTTCAGCCCCTCTGTTTCAGCCCCTCCGATTCAGCCCCTCTGTTTCAGCCCCTCTGTTTCAGCCCCTCTGTTTCTCGCCCTTTGTTTCAGCCCCTCTGTTTGTCGCCCTCTGTTTCAGCCCCTCTGTTTCTCGCCCTCTGTTTCAGCCCCTCTGTTTCAGCCCCTCTGTTTCTCGCCCTCTGTTTCAGCCCCTCTGTTTCTCGCCCTCTGTTTCAGCGCCTCTGATTCAGCCCCTCTGTTTCTCGCCCTCTGTTCAAGCCCCTCTGTTTCTCGCCATCTGTTTCAGCCCCTCTGCTTCTCGCCCTTCTGTTTCAGCCCCTCTGTTTCAGCCCCTCTGTTTCAGCCCCTCTGTTTCTCGCCCTCTGTTTCAGCCCCTCTGTTTCCCGCCCTCTGTTTCAGCCCCTCTGTTTCTCGCCCTCTGTTTCAGCCCCTCTGTTTCAGCCCCACTGTTTCAGCCCCTTTGTTTCAGCCCCTCTGTTTCGCACTCTCTGTTTCAGCCCTTCTGTTTCATCCACTCGGTTTCAGCCCCTCTGTTTCTTGCCCTGTGTTTCAGCCCCTCTGTTTCTCGCCCTCTGTTTCTGCTCCTCTGTTTCTCGCCCTCTGTTTCAGCTCCTCTGTTTCTCGCCCTCTGTTTCAGCCCCTCTGATTCAGCCCCTCTGTTTCAGCCCCTCTGAATCAGCCCCTCTGTTTCAGCCCCTCTGTTTCAGCCCCTCTGTTTCTCGGCTCTGTCTCAGCCCCTCTGTTTCTCGCCCTCTGTTTCAGCCCCTCTGATTCAGCCCCTCTGTTTCTCGCCCTCTGTTCAAGCCCCTCTGTTTCTCGCCATCTGTTTCAGCCCCTCTGCTTCTCGCCCTCTGTTTCAGCCCCTCTGTTTCAGCCCCTCTGTTTCAGCCCCTCTGTTTCTCGCCCTCTGTTTCTGCCCCTCTGTTTCGCACTCTCTGTTTCAGCCCCTCTGTTTCAGCCCCTCTGTTTCTCGCCCTCTGTTTCTGCTCCTCTGTTTCTCGCCCTCTGTTTCAGCCCGTCTGTTTCTCGCCCTCTGTTTCAGCCCCTCTGATTCAGCCCCTCTGTTTCAGCCCCTCTGAATCAGCCCCTCTGTTTCAGCCCCTCTGTTTCAGCCCCTCTGTTTCTCGCCCTCTGTTTCAGCCCCTCTGTTTCTCACCCTCTGTTACAGCCCCTCTGTTTCAGCCCCTCTGTTTCTCGCCCTCTGTTTCAGCCCCTCTGTTTCTCGCCCTCTGTTTCAGCGCCTCTGATTCAGCCCCTCTGTTTCTCGCCCTCTGTTCAAGCCCCTCTGTTTCTCGCCATCTGTTTCAGCCCCTCTGCTTCTCGCCCTCTGTTTCAGCCCCTCTGTTTCAGCCCCTCTGTTTCAGCCCCTCTGTTTCTCGCCCTCTGTTTCAGCCCCTCTGTTTCCCGCCCTCTGTTTCAGCCCCTCTATTTCTCGCCCTCTGTTTCAGCCCCTCTGTTTCAGCCCCACTGTTTCAGCCCCTTTGTTTCAGCCCCTCTGTTTCTCGCCCTCTGTTTCAGCCCCTCTGATTCAGCCCCACTGTTTCAGCCCCTCTGAATCAGCCCCTCTGATTCAGCCCCTCTGTTTCAGACCCTCTGTTTCAGCCCCTCTGTTTCTCGCCCTCTGTTTCAGCCCCTCTGTTTCTGGCCCTCTGTTTCAGCCACTCTGTTTGTCGCTCTCTGTTTCAGCCCCTCTGTTTCCGCCCCTCTGTTTCAGCCCCTCTGTTTCAGCCCCTCTGTTTCTCGCCCTCTGTTTCAGCCCCTCTGTTTCAGCCCCTCTGTTTCAGCCCCTCTGTTTCTCGCCCTCTGTTTCTGCCCCTCTGTTTCTCGCCCTCTGTTTCAGCCCCTCTGTTTCTCGCCTTCTGTTTCAGCCCCTCTGATTCAGCCCCTCTGTTTCAGCCCCTCTGATTCAGCCACTCTGATTCAGCTCCTCTATTTCAGACCATCTATTTCAGCCCCTCTGTTTCAGCCCCTCTGTTTCAGGCTCTCTGTTTCAGCCCGTCTGTTTCAGCCCCTCTGTTTCAGCCCCTCTGTTTCTCGCCCTCTGTTTCAGCCCCTCTGTTTCAGCCCCTCTGAATCAGCCCCTCTGATTCAGCCCCTCTGTTTCTCGCCCTCTGTTTCTGCCCCTCTGTTTCAGCCCCTCTGTTTCAGCCCCTCTGTTTCTTGCCCTCTGTTTCAGCCCCTCTGTTTCAGCCCCTCTGTTTCAGCCCCTCCGATTCAGCCCCTCTGTTTCTCGCCCTCTGTTTCAGCCCCTCTGTTTCAGCCCCTCTGAATCAGCCCCTCTGATTCAGCCCCTCTTTTTCTCGCCCTCTGTTTCTGCCCCTCTGTTTCAGCCCCTCTGTTTCAGCCCCTCTGTTTCAGCCCCTCTGTTTCAGCCCCTCCGATTCAGCCCCTCTGTTTCAGCCCCTCTGTTTCAGCCCCTCTGTTTCTCGCCCTTTGTTTCAGCCCCTCTGTTTGTCGCCCTCTGTTTCAGCCCCTCTGTTTCTCGCCCTCTGTTTCAGCCCCTCTGTTTCAGCCCCTCTGTTTCAGCCCCTCTGTTTCTCGCCCTCTGTTTCTGCCCCTCTGTTTCTCGCCCTCTGTTTCAGCCCCTCTGTTTCTCGCCTTCTGTTTCAGCCCCTCTGATTCAACCCCTCTGTTTCAGCCCCTCTGATTCAGCCACTCTGATTCAGCTCCTCTGTTTCTCGCCCTCTGTTTCAGCCCCTCTGTTTCAGCCCTTCTGTTTCAGCCACTCGGTTTCAGCCCCTCTGTTTCTTGCCCTGTGTTTCAGCCCCTCTGTTTCTCGCCCTCTGTTTCAGCCCCTCTGTTTCTCGCCCTCTGTTGCAGCCCCTCTGTTTCGCACTCTCTGTTTCAGCCCTTCTGTTTCATCCACTCGGTTTCAGCCCCTCTGTTTCTTGCCCTGTGTTTCAGCCCCTCTGTTTCTCGCCCTCTGTTTCTGCTCCTCTGTTTCAGCCCCTCTGTTTCAGCTCCTCTGTTTCTCGCCCTCTGTTTCAGCCCCTCTGATTCAGCCCCTCTGTTTCAGCCCCTCTGAATCAGCCCCTCTGTTTCAGCCCCTCTGTTTCAGCCCCTCTGTTTCTCGGCTCTGTCTCAGCCCCTCTGATTCAGCCCCTCTGTTTCAGCCCCTCTGATTCAGCCCCTCTGTTTCTCGCCCTCTGTTCAAGCCCCTCTGTTTCTCGCCATCTGTTTCAGCCCCTCTGCTTCTCGCCCTCTGTTTCAGCCCCTCTGTTTCAGCCCCTCTGTTTCAGCCCCTCTGTTTCTCGCCCTCTGTTTCAGCCCCACTGTTTCGCACTCTCTGTTTCAGCCCCTCTGTTTCAGCCCCTCTGTTTCTCGCCCTCTGTTTCTGCTCCTCTGTTTCTCGCCCTCTGTTTCAGCCCGTCTGTTTCTCGCCCTCTGTTTCAGCCCCTCTGATTCAGCCCCTCTGTTTCAGCCCCTCTGAATCAGCCCCTCTGTTTCAGCCCCTCTGTTTCAGCCCCTCTGTTTCTCGCCCTCTGTTTCAGCCCCTCTGTTTCTCACCCTCTGTTACAGCACCTCTGTTTCAGCCCCTCTGTTTCTCGCCCTCTGTTTCAGCCCCTCTGTTTCTCGCCCTCTGTTTCAGCCCCTCTGATTCAGCCCCTCTGTTTCTCGCCCTCTGTTCAAGCCCCTCTGTTTCTCGCCATCTGTTTCAGCCCCTCTGCTTCTCGCCCTCTGTTTCAGCCCCTCTGTTTCAGCCCCTCTGTTTCAGCCCCTCTGTTTCTCGCCCTCTGTTTCAGCCCCTCTGTTTCCCGCCCTCTGTTTCAGCCCCTCTATTTCTCGCCCTCTGTTTCAGCCCCTCTGTTGCAGCCCCACTGTTTCAGCCCCTTTGTTTCAGCCCCTCTGTTTCTCGCCCTCTGTTTCAGCCCCTCTGATTCAGCCCCACTGTTTCAGCCCCTCTGAATCAGCCCCTCTGATTCAGCCCCTCTGTTTCAGACCCTCTGTTTCAGCCCCTCTGTTTCTCGCCCTCTGTTTCAGCCCCTCTGTTTCTGGCCCTCTGTTTCAGCCACTCTGTTTGTCGCTCTCTGTTTCAGCCCCTCTGATTCCGCCCCTCTGTTTCAGCCCCTCTGTTTCAGCCCCTCTGTTTCTCGCCCTCTGTTTCAGCCCCTCTGTTTCTTGCCCTCTGTTTCAGCCACTCTGTTTCTCGCCCTCTCTTTCAGCCCCTCTGTTTCAGCCCCTCTGTTTCAGTCCCTCTGTTTCAGCCCCTCTGTTTCTCGCCCTCTGTTTCAGCCCCTCTGTTTCTCGCCCTGTGTTTCAGCCTCTCTGTTTCTCGCCCTCTGTTTCAGCCGCACTGTTTCAGCCCCTCTGTTTCCGCCCCTCTGTTTCAGCCCCTCTGTTTCTCGCCCTCTGTTTCAGCCCCTCTGTTTCTCGCCCTCTGTATCAGGCGCTTTGTTTCAGCCCCTTTGTTTCAGCCCCTCTTTTTCAGCCCCTCTGTTTCTCGCCCTCTGTTTCACGCCCTCTGTTTCAGCCCCTCTGTTTCTCGCCCTCTGTTTCAGCCCCTCTGTTTCAGCCCATCTGATTCAGCCCGTCTGTTTCAGCCACTCTGTTTCTCGCCCTCTGTTTCAGCCACTCTGTTTCTCGCCCTCTCTTTCAGCCCCTCTGTTTCAGCCCCTCTGTTTCAGTCCCTCTGTTTCAGCCCCTCTGTTTCTCGCCCTCTGTTTCAGCCCCTCTGTTTCTCGCCCTTTGTTTCAGCCCCTCTGTTTCTCGCCCTCTGTTTCAGCCGCTCTGTTTCTCGCCCTCTGTATTAGTCCGTCTGTTTCAGCCCCACTGTTTCAGTCCCTCTGTTTCTCGCCCTCTGTTTCAGCCCCTCTGTTTCAGCCCCTCTGTTTCAGTCCCACTGTTTCAGCCCCTCTGTTTCTCGCCCTCTGTTTCAGCCCCTCTGTTTCTCGCCCTCTGTTTCAGCCCCTCTGTTTCTTGCCCTCTGTTTCATCCACTCTGTTTCTCGCCCTCTGTTTCAGCCTCTCTGTTTCTCGCCCTCTGTTTCAGCCCCTCTGTTTCAGCCCCTCTGTTTCAGCCCCTCTGTTTCAGCTCCTCTGTTTCTCGCCCTCTGTTTCAGCCTCTCTGATTCAGCCCCTCTGTTTCTCGCCCTCTGTTTCAGCCCCTCTGTTTCTCGCCCTCTGTTTCAGCCCCTCTGTTTCAGCCCCTCTGTTTCAGCCCCTCTGTTTCAGTCCCTCTGTTTCAGCCCCTCTGTTTCTCGCCCTCTGTTTCAGCCCCTCTGTTTCAGCCCCTCTGTTTCAGCCCTTCTGATTCAGCCCCTCTGATTCAGCCCCTCTGTTTCTCGCCCTCTGTTTCAGCCCCTTTGTTTCAGCCCTTCTGTTTCAGCCACTCTGTTTCAGCCCCTCTGTTTCTTGCCCTCTGTTTCAGCCCCTCTGTTTCTCGACCTCTGTTTCAGTCCCTCTGTTTCTCGCCATCTGTTTCAGCCCCTCTGTTTCGCGCCCTCTGTTTCAGCCCCTCTGATTAAGCCCCTCTGTTTCAGCCCCTCTGAATCAGCCCCTCTGATTCAGCCCCACTGTTTCAGCCCCTCTGTTTCAGCCCCTCTGTTTCTCGCCCTCTGTTTCAGCCCATCTTTTTCTCACCCTTCTGTTTCAGCCCCTCTGTTTCAGCCCCTCTGTTTCTCGCCCTCTGTTTCAGCCCCTCTGTTTCTCGCCCTCTGTTTCAGCCCCTCTGATTCAGCCCCTCTGTTTCTCGCCCTCTGTTTCAGCCCCTCTGTTTCTCACCCTCTGTTTCAGCCCCTCTGTTTCTCGCCCTCTGTTTCAGCCCCTCTGTTTCAGCCCCTCTGTTTCAGCCCCTCTGTTTCTCGCCTTCTGTTTCAGCCCCTCTGTTTCTCGCCCTCTGTTTCAGCCCCTCTGTTTCTCGCCCTCTGTTTCAGCCCCTCTATTTCTCGCCCTCTGTTTCAGCCCCTCTGTTTTAGACCCACTGTTTCAGCCCCTTTGTTTCAACCCCTCTGTTTCTCGCCCTCTGTTTCAGCCGCTCTGTTTCTCGCCCTCTGTATCAGCCCCTCTGTTTCAGCCCCACTGTTTCAGTCCCTCTGTTTCTCGCCCTCTGTTTCTGGCCCTCTGTTTCAGCCCCTCTATTTCTCGCTCTCTGTTTCAGCCCCTCTGTTTCAGCCCCTCTGTTTCAGCCCCTCTGTTTCAGCCCCTCTGTTTCTCGCCCTCTGTTTCAGCCCCTCTGTTTCTTGCCCTCTGTTTCAGCAACTCTGTTTCTCGCCCTCTGTTTCAGCCTCTCAGTTTCTCGCCCTCTGTTTCAGCCCCTCTGTTTCAGCCCCTCTGTTTCAGCCCCTCTGTTTCAGCCCCTCTGTTTCTCGCCCTCTGTTTCAGCCCCTCTGATTCAGCCCCTCTGTTTCTCGCCCTCTGTTTCAGCCGCTCTGTTTCTCGCCCTCTGTTTCAGCCCCTCTGTTTCAGCCCCTCTGTTTCAGCCCCTCTGTTTCAGCCCCTCTGTTTCTCGCCCTCTGTTTCAGCCCCTCTGTTTCTCGCCCTCTGTTTCAGCCCCTATGTTTCTCGCCCTCTGTTTCAGCCCCTCTGTTTCTCGCCCTCAGTTTCAGCCCCTCTATTTTAGCCCGACTGTTTCAGCCCCTTTGTTTCAGCACCTCTGTTTCTCGCCTTCTGTTTCAGCCCCTCTGTTTCTCGACTTCTGTTTCAGCCCCTCTGTTTCTCGCCCTCTGTTTCAGCCCCTCTGTTTCTCGCCCTCTGTTTCAGCCCCTCTATTTCTCGCCCTCTGTTTCAGCCCCTCTGTTTTAGCCCCACTGTTTCAGCCCCTTTGTTTCAGCCCCTCTGTTTCTCGCCCTCTGTTTCAGCCCCTCTGTTTCAGCCCCTCTGTTTCAGCCCCTCTGTTTCAGCCCCTCTGTTTCTCGCCCTCTGTTTCAGCCCCTCTGATTCAGCCCCTCTGTTTCTCGCCCTCTGTTTCAGCCGCTCTGTTTCTCGCCCTCTGTTTCAGCCCCTCTGTTTCAGCCCCTCTGTTTCAGCCCCTCTGTTTCAGCCCCTCTGTTTCCCGCCTTCTGTTTCAGCCCCTCTGTTTCTCGCCCTCTGTTTCAGCCCCTCTGTTTCTCGCCCTCTGTTTCAGCCCCTCTGTTTCTCACCCTCTGTTTCAGCCCCTCTGTTTCAGCCCCTCTGTTTCCCGCCTTCTGTTTCAGCCCCTCTGTTTCAGCCCCTCTGTTTCAGCCCCTCTGTTTCTCGCCCTCTGTTTCAGCCCCTCTGTTTCTCACCCTGTGTTTCAGCCTCTCTGTTTCTCGCCCTCTGTTTCAGCCCCACTGTTTCAGCCCCTCTGTTTCAGCCCCTCTGTTTCAGCCCCTCTGTTTCTCGCCCTCTGTTTCAGCCCCTCTGTTTCTCGCCCTCTGTATCAGGCGCTTTGTTTCAGCCCCTTTGTTTCAGCCCCTCTTTTTCAGCCCCTCTGTTTCTCGCCCTCTGTTTCTCGCCCTCTGTTTCAGCCCCTCTGTTTCTCGCCCTCTGTTTCAGCCCCTCTGTTTCTGCCCATCTGATTCAGACGTCTGATTCAGCCCCTCTGTTTCTCGCCCTCTGTTTCAGCCACACTGTTTCAGCCCCTGTGTTTCTTGCCCTCTGTTTCAGCCCCTCTGTTTCTCGCCCTCTGTTTCAGCCCCTCTGTTTCTCGCCCTCTGTTTCAGCCCCTCTGTTTCTCGCCCTCTGTTTCAGTCCCTCTGTTTCGCGCTCTCTGTTTCAGCCCCTTTGTTTCAGTCACTCTGTTTCTCGCCCTCTGTTTCTGCCCGTCTGTTTCTCGCCCTCTGTTTCAGCCCCTCTGTTTTAGACCCTCTGTTTCAGTACCTCTGTTTCTCGCCCTCTGTTTCTCGCCCTCTGTTTCAGCCCCTCTGTTTGTCGCCCACTGTTTCAGCCCCTCTGTTTCTCGCCCTCTGTTTCTCGCCCTCTGTTTCAGCCCCTCTGTTTCTCGCCCTCTGTTTCAGCCCCTCTGTTTCAGCCCCTCTGTTTCAGCCCCTCTGTTTCTTGCCCTCTGTTTCAGCCCCTCTGTTTCTCGCCCTCTGTTTCAGCCCCTCTATTTCTCGCCCTCTGTTTCAGCCCCTCTATTTTAGCCCCACTGTTTCAGCCCCTTTGTTTCAGCCACTCTGTTTCAGCCCCTCTGTTTCTCGCCCTCAGTTTCAGCCCCTCTGTTTCTCGCCCTCTGTTTCAGCCCCTCTGTTTCAGCCCCTCTGTTTCAGCCCCTCTGTTTCTCGCCCTCTGTTTCAGCCCCTCTGTTTCTCGCCCTCTGTTTCAGCCCCTCTGTTTCTCGCCCTCTGTTTCAGCCCCTCTATTTCTCGCCCTCTGTTTCACCCCTGTATTTTAGCCCCACTGTTTCAGCCCCATTTGTTTCAGCCACTCTGTTTCTCGCCCTCTGTTTCAGCCGCTCTGTTTCTGGCCCTCTGTTTCAGCCACTCTGTTTGTCGCTCTCTGTTTCAGCCCCTCTGTTTCCGCCCCTCTGTTTCAGCCCCTCTGTTTCAGCCCCTCTGTTTCAGCCCCTCTGTTTCTTGCCCTCTGTTTCAGCCACTCTGTTTCTCGCCCTCTGTTTCAGCCACTCTGTTTCTCGCCCTCTCTTTCAGCCCCTCTGTTTCAGCCCCTCTGTTTCAGCCGCACTGTTTCAGCCCCTCTGTTTCCGCCCCTCTGTTTCAGCCCCTCTGTTTCTCGCCCTCTGTTTCAGCCCCTCTGTTTCTCGCCCTCTGTATCAGGCGCTTTGTTTCAGCCCCTTTGTTTCAGCCCCTCTTTTTCAGCCCCTCTGTTTCTCGCCCTCTGTTTCAGCCCCTCTGTTTGTCGCCCACTGTTTCAGCCCCTCTGTTTCTCGCCCTCTGTTTCTCGCCCTCTGTTTCAGCCCCTCTGTTTCTCGCCCTCTGTTTCAGCCCCTCTGTTTCAGCCCCTCTGTTTCAGCCCCTCTGTTTCTTGCCCTCTGTTTCAGCCCCTCTGTTTCTCGCCCTCTGTTTCAGCCCCTCTATTTCTCGCCCTCTGTTTCAGCCCCTCTATTTTAGCCCCACTGTTTCAGCCCCTTTGTTTCAGCCACTCTGTTTCAGCCCCTCTGTTTCTCGCCCTCAGTTTCAGCCCCTCTGTTTCTCGCCCTCTGTTTCAGCCCCTCTGTTTCAGCCCCTCTGTTTCAGCCCCTCTGTTTCTCGCCCTCTGTTTCAGCCCCTCTGTTTCTCGCCCTCTGTTTCAGCCCCTCTGTTTCTCGCCCTCTGTTTCAGCCCCTCTATTTCTCGCCCTCTGTTTCACCCCTGTATTTTAGCCCCACTGTTTCAGCCCCATTTGTTTCAGCCACTCTGTTTCTCGCCCTCTGTTTCAGCCGCTCTGTTTCTGGCCCTCTGTTTCAGCCACTCTGTTTGTCGCTCTCTGTTTCAGCCCCTCTGTTTCCGCCCCTCTGTTTCAGCCCCTCTGTTTCAGCCCCTCTGTTTCAGCCCCTCTGTTTCTTGCCCTCTGTTTCAGCCCCTCTGTTTCTCGCCCTCTGTTTCAGCCCCTCTGTTTCTCGCCCTGTGTTTCAGCCTCTCTGTTTCTCGCCCTCTGTTTCAGCCGCACTGTTTCAGCCCCTCTGTTTCCGCCCCTCTGTTTCAGCCCCTCTGTTTCTCGCCCTCTGTTTCAGCCCCTCTGTTTCTCGCCCTCTGTATCAGGCGCTTTGTTTCAGCCCCTTTGTTTCAGCCCCTCTTTTTCAGCCCCTCTGTTTCTCGCCCTCTGTTTCACGCCCTCTGTTTCAGCCCCTCTGTTTCTCGCCCTCTGTTTCAGCCCCTCTGTTTCAGCCCATCTGATTCAGCCCGTCTGTTTCAGCCACTCTGTTTCTCGCCCTCTGTTTCAGCCACACTGTTTCAGCCCCTCAGTTTCTTGCCCTCTGTTTCAGCCCCTCTGTTTCTCGCCCTCTGTTTCAGCCCCTCTGTTTCTCGCCCTCTGTTTCAGCCCCTCTGTTTCTCGCCCTCTGTTTCAGTCCCTCTGTTTCGCGCTCTCTGTTTCAGAACCTTTGTTTCAGTCCCTCTGTTTCTCACACTCTGTATCTTCCCGTCTGTTTCTCGCCCTCTGTTTCAGCCCCTCTGTTTCAGATCCTCTGTTTCAGTCCCTCTGTTTCTCGCCCTCTGTTTCTCGCCCTCTGTTTCAGCCCCTCTGTTTCTCGCCCTCTGTTTCAGCCCCTCTGTTTCAGCCCCTCTGTTTCTCGCCCTCTGTTTCAGCCCCTCTGTTTCTCGCCCTCTGTTTCAGTCCCTCTGATTCAGCCCCTCTGTTTCTCGCCCTCTGTTTCAGCCCCTCTGTTTCTCGCCCTCTGTTTCAGCCCCTCTGTTTCAGCCCCTCCGTTTCAGCCCCTCTGTTTCTCGCCCTCTGTTTCAGCCCCTCTGTTTCTCGCCCTCTGTTGCAGCCCCTCTATTTCTCGCCCTCTGCTTCAGCCCCTCTATTTTAGCCCCACTGTTTCAGCCCCTTTGTTTCAGCCACTCTGTTTCAGCCCCTCTGTTTCTCGCCCTCTGTTTCAGCCCCTCTGTTTCTCGCCCTCTGTTTCAGCCCCTCTGATTCAGCCCCTCTGTTTCAGCCCCTCTGTTTCTCGCCCTCTGTTTCAGCCCCTTCTGTTTCTCGCCCTCTGTTTCAGCCCCTCTGTTTCTCGCCCTCTGTTTCAGCCCCTCTATTTCTCGCCCTCTGTTTCACCCCTCTATTTTAGCCCCACTGTTTCAGCCCCATTTGTTTCAGCCACTCTGTTTCTCGCCCTCTGTTTCAGCCGCTCTGTTTCTGGCCCTCTGTTTCAGCCCCTCTGTTTGTCGCTCTCTGTTTCAGCCCCTCTGTTTCCGCCCCTCTGTTTCAGCCCCTCTGTTTCAGCCCCTCTGTTTCTCGCCCTCTGTTTCAGCCCCTCTGTTTCTTGCCCTCTGTTTCAGCCACTCTGTTTCTCGCCCTCTGTTTCAGCCACTCTGTTTCTCGCCCTCTCTTTCAGCCCCTCTGTTTCAGCCCCTCTGTTTCAGTCCCTCTGTTTCAGCCCCTCTGTTTCTCGCCCTCTGTTTCAGCCCCTCTGTTTCTCGCCCTGTGTTTCAGCCTCTCTGTTTCTCGCCCTCTGTTTCAGCCCCACTGTTTCAGCCCCTCTGTTTCAGCCCCTCTGTTTCAGCCCCTCTGTTTCTCGCCCTCTGTTTCAGCCCCTCTGTTTCTCGCCCTCTGTATCAGGCGCTTTGTTTCAGCCCCTTTGTTTCAGCCCCTCTATTTCAGCCCCTCTGTTTCTCGCCCTCTGTTTCACGCCCTCTGTTTCAGCCCCTCTGTTTCTCGCCCTCTGTTTCAGCCCCTCTGTTTCAGCCCATCTGATTCAGCCCGTCTGATTCAGCCCCTCTGTTTCTCGCCCTCTGTTTCAGCCACACTGTTTCAGCCCCTCAGTTTCTTGCCCTCTGTTTCAGCCCCTCTGTTTCTCGCCCTCTGTTTCAGCCCCTCTGTTTCTCACCCTCTGTTTCAGCCCCTCTGTTTCTCGCCCTCTGTTTCAGTCCCTCTGTTTCGTGCTCTCTGTTTCAGACCCTTTGTTTCAGTCCCTCTGTTTCTCACCCTCTGTTTCTGCCCGTCTGTTTCTCGCCCTCTGTTTCAGCCCCTCTGTTTCAGATCCTCTGTTGCAGTCCCTCTGTTTCTCGCCCTCTGTTTCTCGCCCTCTGTTTCAGCCCCACTGTTTTTCGCACTCTGTTTCAGCCCCTCTGTTTCTCGCCCTCTGTTTCAGCCACTCTGTTTCAGCCCCTCTGTTTCAGCCCCTCTGTTTCAGCCCCTCTGTTTCTCGCCCTCTGTTTCAGCCCCTCTGTTTCTCGCCATCTGTTTCAGCCACTCTGTTTCTCGCCCTCTGTTTCAGCCCCTCTGTTTCAGCCCCTCTGATTCAGCCCCTCTGTTTCAGCCCCTCTGTTTCTCGCCATCTGTTTCAGCCCCTCTGATTCAGCCCCTCTGTTTCAGCCCCTCTGATTCAGCCCCTCTGTTTCAGCCCCTCTATTTCAGCCCCTCTGTTTCAGCCCCTCTGATTCAGTCCCTCTGATTCAGTCCCTTAGTTTCTCGCCCTCTGTTTCAGCCCCTCAGTTTCAGCCCATCTGATTCAGCCCCTCTGATTCAGCCCCTCTGTTTCAGCCCCTCTGTTTCAGCCCCTCTGATTCAGCCCCTCTGTTTCAGCCCCTCTGATTCAGTCCCTCTGATTCAGTCCCTTAGTTTCTCGCCCTCTGTTTCAGCCCCTCTGTTTCAGCCCCTCTGATTCAGCCCCTCTGATTCAGCCACTCTGATTCAGCCCCTCTGATTCAGCCCCTCTGTTTCTCGCCCTCTGTTTCAGCCCCTCTGTTTCAGCCCCTCTGATTCAGCCCCTCTGATTCAGCCCCTCTGTTTCTCGCCCTCTGTTTCTGCCCCTCTGTTTCAGCCCCTCTGTTTCAGCCCCTCTGTTTCAGCCCCTCTGTTTCAGCACCTCCGATTCAGCCCCTCTGTTTCAGCCCCTCTATTTCTGCCTCTCTGTTTCAGCCCCTCTGTTTCTCGCCCTTTTTTCAGCCCCTCTGTTTCTCGCCCTCTGTTTCAGCCCCTCTGTTTCAGCCCCTCTGTTTCAGCCCCTCTGTTTCTCGCCCTCTGTTTCAGCCCCTCTGTTTCTTGCCCTCTGTTTCAGCCCCTCTGTTTCAGCCCCTCTGTTTCTCGCCCTCTGTTTCTTCTCCTCTGTTTCTCGCCCTCTGTTTCAGCCCCTCTGTTTCTCGCCTTCTGTTTCAGACCCTCTGATTCAGCCCCTCTGTTTCAGCCCCTCTGATTCAGCCCCTCTGATTCAGCCCCTCTGTTTCTCGCCCTCTGTTTCAGCCCCTCTGTTTCAGCCCTTCTGTTTCAGCCACTCGGTTTCAGCCCCTCTGTTTCTTGCCCTCTGTTTCAGCCCCTCTGTTTCTCGCCCTCTGTTTCAGCCCCTCTGTTTCTCGCCCTCTGTTTCAGCCCCTCGGTTTCGCACTCTCTGTTTCAGCCCCTCTGTTTCAGCCCCTCTGTTTCTCGCCCTCTGTTTCTGCTCCTCTGTTTCTCGCCCTCTGTTTCAGCCAATAGACAATAGACAATAGATGCAGGAGTAGGCCATTCTGCCCTTCGAGCCTGCACCGCCATTCAATATGATCATGGCTGATCATTCCTAATTAGTATCCTGTTCCAGCCTTATCTCCGTACCCCTTGACTCCACTATCTTTAAGAGCTCTATCCAATTCTTTCTTAAAAGAATCCAGAGACTGGGCCTCCACTGCCCTCTGGGGCAGAGCATTCCACACAGCCACCACTCTCTGGGTGAAGTAGTTTCTCCTCATCTCTGTCCTAAATGGTCTACCCCGTATTTTTAAGTTGTGTCCTCTGGTTCGGCACTCCCCCATCAACGGAAATATGTTCCCTCCTGCCAGAGTGTCCAATCCTTTCATAAGCCTATACGTTTCAATCAGATCCCCTCTCAGTCTTCTAAACTCAAGGGTATACAAGCCCAGTCGCTTCAGTCTTTCCGTGTAAGGCAATCCTGCCATTCCAGGAATTGACCTCGTGAACCTACGCTGCACTCCCTCAATAGCCAGAATGTCTTTCCTCAAATTTGGAGACCAGAACTGTACACAGTACTCCAGGTGTGGTCTCACCAGGGCCCTGTACAGCTGCAGAAGCACCTCTTTGCTTCTATACTCAATCCCTCTTGTTATGAAGGCCAGCATGCTATTAGCCTTCTTCACGACCTGCTGTACCTGCATGCTTGCCTTCATTGACTGGTGGACAAGAACACCCAGATCTCTCTGAACAGCCCCTTTACCTAATTTGATACCATTGAGGTAGTAATCTGCCTTCCTGTTCTTGCCACCAAAGTGGATAACCAGACATTTATCCACATTAAACTGCATCTGCCATGCATCTGCCCACTCACCTAACTTGTCCAGGTCACCCTGTAATCCCCTAACATCCTCATCACATTTTACCCTACCACCTAGCTTTGTGTCATCAGCAAATTTGCTAATGTTATTGCTGATACCATCTTCTATATCATTTACATATATTGTAAAAAGCTGCGGTCCCAGCACGGATCCCTGCGGTACCCCACTGGTCACTGCCTGCCATTTCGAAATGGAGCCGTTAATCACTACCCTTTGTTTCCTATTAGCCAACCAATTCTCTATCCAATCTAGTACTTTGCCCCCAATCCCGTGCGCCCTAATTTTACTCACTAACCTCTTGTGTGGGACTTTATCAAAAGCTTTCTGAAAGTCCAGGTACACTACATCCACTGGATCTCCCTCGTCCATCTTCCGAGTTACATCCTCAAAAAATTCAAGAAGATTAGTCAAGCATGATTTCCCCTTCATAAATCCATGCTGACTCTGTCCTATCCTGTTACTATTATCCAGATGTGCCGTAATTTCATCCTTTATAATAGACTCCAGCATCTTTCCCACCACTGAGGTCAGACTAACTGGTCTATAATTTCCTGCTTTCTCCCGCCCACCCTTCTTAAAAAGTGGCACAACATTAGCCGCCCTCCAATCCTCAGGAATCAACCCCGATTCTATTGAACTCTGGAAAATAATCACCAGCGCATCCACGATTTCCCGAGCCACCTCCTTCAGTACCCTGGGATGCAGGCCATCAGGTCCCGGAGACTTATCAACCTTCAGACCTAACAGTCTCTCCAACACCAAATCCTGGCAAATAGAAATTCCCTTAAGTTCAGGTCCTTCAGCCACTGTTACCTCAGGGAGATTGCTTGTGTCTTCCCCAGTGAACACAGATCTGAAGTACTCATTTAATTCCTCTGCCATTTCTTCGTTCCCAGTAATATATTCCCCTGCTTCTGTCTTCAAGGGCCCAATTTTTGTCCTAACCATTTTTTTGCCTTGGACATACCTAAAAAAGCTTTTACTATCCTCCTTTATATTCTTGGCCAGTTTACCTTCGTACCTCATTTTTTCTCTGCGTATTTCCTTCTTACTAATCCTCTGTTGTTCTTTAAAAGCTTCCCAGTCCTCCGTTTTCCCGCTTATCTTCGCTAAGTTATACTTTTTCTCTTTTAACCTTATATGCTTCTTTACTTCCCTTGTCAGCCACGGCCGCCCATGTCTCCTCCGCCCCTCTGTTTCTCGCCCTCTGTTTCAGCCGCTCTGATTCAGCCCCTCTGTTTCAGCCCCTCTGAATCAGCCCCTCTGTTTCAGCCCCTCTGTTTCAGCCCCTCTGTTTCTCGCCCTCTGTTTCAGCCCCTCTGTTTCTCACCCTCTGTTTCAGCACCTCTGTTTCAGCCCCTCTGTTTCTCGACCTCTGTTTCAGCCCCTCTGTTTCTCGCCCTCTGTTTCAGCCCCTCTGTTTGTCGCCATCTGTTTCAGCCCCTCTGTTTCTCGCCCTCTGTTTCAGCCTCTCTGTTTCAGCCCCTCTGATTCAGCCCCTCTGTTTCAGCCCCTCTGTTTCTCGCCCTCTGTTTCATCCCCTCTGTTTCTCGCCCTCTGTTTCAGCCTCTCTGTTTCAGCCCCTCTGATTCAGCCCCTCTGTTTCAGCCCCTCTGTTTCTCGCCCTCTGTTTCAGCCCCTCTGATTCAGACCCTCTGTTTCAGCCCCTCTGATTCTGCCCCTCTATTTCAGACCATCTATTTCAGCCCCTCTGTTTCAGCCCCTCTGTTTCAGGCTCTCTGTTTCAGCCCGTCTGTTTCAGCCCCTCTGTTTCAGCCCCTCTGTTTCTCGCCCTCTGTTTCAGCCCCTCTGTTTCAGCCCCTTTGAATCAGCCCCTCTGATTCAGCCCCTCTGTTTCTCGCCCTCTGTTTCTGCCCCTCTGTTTCAGCCCCTCTGTTTCAGCCCCTCTGTTTCTTGCCCTCTGTTTCAGCCCCTCTGTTTCAGCCCCTCCGATTCAGCCCCTCTGTTTCTCGCCCTCTGTTTCAGCCCCTCTGTTTCAGCCCCTCTGAATCAGCCCCTCTGAATCAGCCCCTCTGATTCAGCCCCTCTGTTTCTCGCCCTCTGTTTCTGCCCCTTTGTTTCAGCCCCTCTGTTTCAGCCCCTCTGTTTCTTGCCCTCTGTTTCAGCCCCTCTGTTTCAGCCCCTCTGTTTCAGCCCCTCCGATTCAGCCCCTCTGTTTCAGCCCCTCTGTTTCAGCCCCTCTGTTTCTCGCCCTTTGTTTCAGCCCCTCTGTTTGTCGCCCTCTGTTTCAGCCCCTCTGTTTCTCGCCCTCTGTTTCAGCCCCTCTGTTTCAGCCCCTCTGTTTCAGCCCCTCTGTTTCTCGCCCTCTGTTTCTGCCCCTCTGTTTCTCGCCCTCTGTTTCAGCCCCTCTGTTTCTCGCCTTCTGTTTCAGCCCCTCTGATTCAGCCCCTCTGTTTCAGCCCCTCTGATTCAGCCACTCTGATTCAGCTCCTCTGTTTCTCGCCCTCTGTTTCAGCCCCTCTGTTTCAGCCCTTCTGTTTCAGCCACTCGGTTTCAGCCCCTCTGTTTCTTGCCCTGTGTTTCAGCCCCTCTGTTTCTCCCCCTCTGTTTCAGCCCCTCTGTTTCTCGCCCTCTGTTGCAGCCCCTCTGTTTCGCACTCTCTGTTTCAGCCCTTCTGTTTCAGCCACTCGGTTTCAGCCCCTCTGTTTCTTGCCCTGTGTTTCAGCTCCTCTGTTTCTCGCCCTCTGTTTCTGCCCCTCTGTTTCTCGCCCTCTGGTTCAGCCCCTCTGTTTCTCGCCCTCTGTTTTCGCCCCTCTGATTAAGCCCCTCTGTTTTCGCCCCTCTGATTAAGCCCCTCTGTTTCAGCCCCTCTGTTTCAGCCCCTCTGTTTCTCGCCCTCTGTTTCAGCCCCTCTGTTTCTCACCCTCTGTTTCAGCCCCTCTGTTTCAGCCCCTCTGTTTCTCCCTCTCTGTTTCAGCCCCTCTGTTTCTCGCCCTCTGTTTCAGCCCCTCTGATTCAGCCCCTCTGTTTCTCGCCCTCTGTTTCAGCCCCTCTGTTTCTCGCCCTCTGTTTCAGCCCCTCTGTTTCAGCCCCTCTGTTTCAGCCCCTCTGTTTCTCGCCTTCTGTTTCAGCCCCTCTGTTTCTCGCCCTCTGTTTCAGCCCCTCTGTTTCTCGCCCTCTGTTTCAGCCCCTCTATTTCTCGCCCTCTGTTTCAGCCCCTCTGTTTTAGCCCCACTGTTTCAGCCCCTTTGTTTCAACCCCTCTGTTTCTCGCCCTCTGTTTCAGCCCCTCTGTTTCTCGCTCTCTGTTTCAGCCCCTCTGTTTCAGCCCCTCTGTTTCAGCCCCTCTGTTTCTCGCCCTCTGTTTCAGCCCCTCTCTTTCTTGCCCTCTGTTTCAGCAACTCTGTTTCTCGCCCTCTGTTTCAGCCTCTCTGTTTCTCGCCCTCTGTTTCAGCCCCTCTGTTTCAGCCCCTCTGTTTCAGCCCCTCTGTTTCAGCCCCTCTTTTTCTCGCCCTTTGTTTCAGCCCCTCTGTTTCTCGCCCTCTGTTTCAGCCCCTCTGTTTCAGCCCCTCTGTTTCAGCCCCTCTGTTTCAGCCCCTCTGTTTCTCGCCCTCTGTTTCAGCCCCTCTGTTTCTCGCCCTTTGTTTCAGCCCCTCTGTTTGTCGCCCTCTGTTTCAGCCCCTCTGTTTCTCGCCCTCTGTTTCAGCCCCTCTGTTTCAGCCCCTCTGTTTCAGCCCCTCTGTTTCTCGCCCTCTGTTTCTGCCCCTCTGTTTCTCGCCCTCTGTTTCAGCCCCTCTGTTTCTCGCCTTCTGTTTCAGCCCCTCTGATTCAGCCCCTCTGTTTCAGCCCCTCTGATTCAGCCACTCTGATTCAGCTCCTCTGTTTCTCGCCCTCTGTTTCAGCCCCTCTGTTTCAGCCCTTCTGTTTCAGCCACTCGGTTTCAGCCCCTCTGTTTCTTGCCCTGTGTTTCAGCCCCTCTGTTTCTCCCCCTCTGTTTCAGCCCCTCTGTTTCTCGCCCTCTGTTGCAGCCCCTCTGTTTCGCACTCTCTGTTTCAGCCCTTCTGTTTCAGCCACTCGGTTTCAGCCCCTCTGTTTCTTGCCCTTTGTTTCAGCTCCTCTGTTTCTCGCCCTCTGTTTCTGCCCCTCTGTTTCTCGCCCTCTGGTTCAGCCCCTCTGTTTCTCGCCCTCTGTTTTCGCCCCTCTGATTAAGCCCCTCTGTTTCAGCCCCTCTGAATCAGCCCCTCTGATTCAGCCCCACTGTTTCAGCCCCTCTGTTTCAGCCCCTCTGTTTCTCGCCCTCTGTTTCAGCCCCTCTGTTTCTCACCCTCTGTTTCAGCCCCTCTGTTTCAGCCCCTCTGTTTCTCCCTCTCTGTTTCAGCCCCTCTGTTTCTCGCCCTCTGTTTCAGCCCCTCTGATTCAGCCCCTCTGTTTCTCGCCCTCTGTTTCAGCCCCTCTGTTTCTCGCCCTCTGTTTCAGCCCCTCTGTTTCAGCCCCTCTGTTTCAGCCCCTCTGTTTCTCGCCTTCTGTTTCAGCCCCTCTGTTTCTCGCCCTCTGTTTCAGCCCCTCTGTTTCTCGCCCTCTGTTTCAGCCCCTCTATTTCTCGCCCTCTGTTTCAGCCCCTCTGTTTTAGCCCCACTGTTTCAGCCCCTTTGTTTCAACCCCTCTGTTTCTCGCCCTCTGTTTCAGCCCCTCTGTTTCTCGCTCTCTGTTTCAGCCCCTCTGTTTCAGCCCCTCTGTTTCAGCCCCTCTGTTTCTCGCCCTCTGTTTCAGCCCCTCTCTTTCTTGCCCTCTGTTTCAGCAACTCTGTTTCTCGCCCTCTGTTTCAGCCTCTCTGTTTCTCGCCCTCTGTTTCAGCCCCTCTGTTTCAGCCCCTCTGTTTCAGCCCCTCTGTTTCAGCCCCTCTTTTTCTCGCCCTTTGTTTCAGCCCCTCTGTTTCTCGCCCTCTGTTTCAGCCCCTCTGTTTCAGCCCCTCTGTTTCAGCCCCTCTGTTTCAGCCCCTCTGTTTCTCGCCCTCTGTTTCAGCCCCTCTGTTTCTCGCCCTCTGTTTCAGCCCCTATGTTTCTCGCCCTCTGTTTCAGCCCCTCTGTTTCTCGCCCTCTGTTTGAGCCCCTCTATTTTAGCCCGACTGTTTCAGCCCCTCTTTTTCAGCCCCTCTGTTTCTCGCCCTCTGTTTCACGCCCTCTGTTTCAGCCCCTCTGTTTCTCGCCCTCTGTTTCAGCCCCTCTGTTTCAGCCCATCTGATTCAGCCCGTCTGATTCAGCCCCTCTGTTTCTCGCCCTCTGTTTCAGCCACACTGTTGCAGCCCCTCAGTTTCTTGCCCTCTGTTTCAGCCCCTCTGTTTCTCGCCCTCTGTTTCAGCCCCTCTGTTTCTCGCCCTCTGTTTCAGCCCCTCTGTTTCTCGCCCTCTGTTTCAGTCCCTCTGTTTCGCGCTCTCTGTTTCAGACCCTTTGTTTCAGTCCCTCTGTTTCTCACACTCTGTATCTTCCCGTCTGTTTCTCGCCCTCTGTTTCAGCCCCTCTGTTTCAGATCCTCTGTTTCAGTCCCTCTGTTTCTCGCCCTCTGTTTCTCGCCCTCTGTTTCAGCCCCTCTGTTTCTCGCCCTCTGTTTCAGCCCCTCTGTTTCAGCCCCTCTGTTTCTCGCCCTCTGTTTCAGCCCCTCTGTTTCTCGCCCTCTGTTTCAGTCCCTCTGATTCAGCCCCTCTGTTTCTCGCCCTCTGTTTCAGCCCCTCTGTTTCTCGCCCTCTGTTTCAGCCCCTCTGTTTCAGCCCCTCTGTTTCTCGCCCTCTGTTTCAGCCCCTCTGTTTCTCGCCCTCTGTTTCAGCCCCTCTGTTTCTCGCCCTCTGTTGCAGCCCCTCTATTTCTCGCCCTCTGCTTCAGCCCCTCTATTTTAGCCCCACTGTTTCAGCCCCTTTGTTTCAACCCCTCTGTTTCTCGCCCTCTGTTTCAGCCCCTCTGTTTCTCGCTCTCTGTTTCAGCCCCTCTGTTTCAGCCCCTCTGTTTCAGCCCCTCTGTTTCTCGCCCTCTGTTTCAGCCCCTCTCTTTCTTGCCCTCTGTTTCAGCAACTCTGTTTCTCGCCCTCTGTTTCAGCCTCTCTGTTTCTCGCCCTCTGTTTCAGCCCCTCTGTTTCAGCCCCTCTGTTTCAGCCCCTCTGTTTCAGCCCCTCTTTTTCTCGCCCTTTGTTTCAGCCCCTCTGTTTCTCGCCCTCTGTTTCAGCCCCTCTGTTTCAGCCCCTCTGTTTCAGCCCCTCTGTTTCAGCCCCTCTGTTTCAGCCCCTCTGTTTCTCGCCCTCTGTTTCAGCCCCTCTGTTTCTCGCCCTCTGTTTCAGCCCCTATGTTTCTCGCCCTCTGTTTCAGCCCCTCTATTTGAGCCCGACTGTTTCAGCCCCTCCGATTCAGCCCCTCTGTTTCTCGCCCTCTGTTTCAGCCCCTCTGTTTCAGCCCCTCTGAATCAGCCCCTCTGATTCAGCCCCTCTGTTTCTCGCCCTCTGTTTCTGCCCCTCTGTTTCAGCCCCTCTGTTTCAGCCCCTCTGTTTCTTGCCCTCTGTTTCAGCCCCTCTGTTTCAGCCCCTCTGTTTCAGCCCCTCCGATTCAGCCCCTCTGTTTCAGCCCCTCTGTTTCAGCCCCTCTGTTTCTCGCCCTTTGTTTCAGCCCCTCTGTTTGTCGCCCTCTGTTTCAGCCCCTCTGTTTCTCGCCCTCTGTTTCAGCCCCTCTGTTTCAGCCCCTCTGTTTCAGCCCCTCTGTTTCTCGCCCTCTGTTTCTGCCCCTCTGTTTCTCGCCCTCTGTTTCAGCCCCTCTGTTTCTCGCCTTCTGTTTCAGCCCCTCTGATTCAGCCCCTCTGTTTCAGCCCCTCTGATTCAGCCACTCTGATTCAGCTCCTCTGTTTCTCGCCCTCTGTTTCAGCCCCTCTGTTTCAGCCCTTCTGTTTCAGCCACTCGGTTTCAGCCCCTCTGTTTCTTGCCCTGTGTTTCAGCCCCTCTGTTTCTCGCCCTCTGTTTCAGCCCCTCTGTTTCTCGCCCTCTGTTGCAGCCCCTCTGTTTCGCAATCTCTGTTTCAGCCCTTCTGTTTCATCCACTCGGTTTCAGCCCCTCTGTTTCTTGCCCTGTGTTTCAACCCCTCTGTTTCTCGCCCTCTGTTTCTGCTCCTCTGTTTCTCGCCCTCTGTTTCAGCTACTCTGTTTCTCGCCCTCTGTTTCAGCCCCTCTGATTCAGCCCCTCTGTTTCAGCCCCTCTGAATCAGCCCCTCTGTTTCAGCCCCTCTGTTTCAGCCCCTCTGTTTCTCGGCTCTGTCTCAGCCCCTCTGTTTCTCGCCCTCTGTTTCAGCCCCTCTGATTCAGCCCCTCTGTTTCTCGCCCTCTGTTCAAGCCCCTCTGTTTCTCGCCATCTGTTTCAGCCCCTCTGCTTCTCGCCCTCTGTTTCAGCCCCTCTGTTTCAGCCCCTCTGTTTCAGCCCCTCTGTTTCTCGCCCTCTGTTTCAGCCCCTCTGTTTCGCACTCTCTGTTTCAGCCCCTCTGTTTCAGCCCCTCTGTTTCTCGCCCTCTGTTTCTGCTCCTCTGTTTCTCGCCCTCTGTTTCAGCCCGTCTGTTTCTCGCCCTCTGTTTCAGCCCCTCTGATTCAGCCCCTCTGTTTCAGCCCCTCTGAATCAGCCCCTCTGTTTCAGCCCCTCTGTTTCAGCCCCTCTGTTTCTCGCCCTCTGTTTCAGCCCCTCTGTTTCTCACCCTCTGTTACAGCACCTCTGTTTCAGCCCCTCTGTTTCTCGCCCTCTGTTTCAGCCCCTCTGTTTCTCGCCCTCTGTTTCAGCGCCTCTGATTCAGCCCCTCTGTTTCTCGCCCTCTGTTCAAGCCCCTCTGTTTCTCACCATCTGTTTCAGCCCCTCTGCTTCTCGCCCTCTGTTTCAGCTCCTCTGTTTCAGCCCCTCTGTTTCAGCCCCTCTGTTTCTCGCCCTCTGTTTCAGCCCCTCTGTTTCCCGCCCTCTGTTTCAGCCCCTCTATTTCTCGCCCTCTGTTTCAGCCCCTCTGTTTCAGCCCCACTGTTTCAGCCCCTTTGTTTCAGCCCCTCTGTTTCTCGCCCTCTGTTTCAGCCCCTCTGATTCAGCCCCACTGTTTCAGCACCTCTGAATCAGCCCCTCTGATTCAGCCCCTCTGTTTCAGACCCTCTGTTTCAGCCCCTCTGTTTCTCGCCCTCTGTTTCAGCCCCTCTGTTTCTCACCCTCTGTTTCAGCCCCTCTGTTTCAGCCCCACTGTTTCTCGCCCTCTGTTTCAGCCCCTCTGTTTCAGCCCCTCTGATTCAGCCCCTCTGATTCAGCCCCTCTGTTTCTCGCCCTCTGTTTCAGCCCCTCTGTTTCAGCCCCTCTGAATCAGCCCCTCTGATTCAGCCCCTCTGTTTCTCGCCCTCTGTTTCTGCCCCTCTGTTTCAGCCCCTCTGTTTCAGCCCCTCTGTTTCTTGCCCTCTGTTTCAGCCCCTCTGTTTCAGCCCCTCTGTTTCAGCCCCTCCGATTCAGCCCCTCTGTTTCAGCCCCTCTGTTTCAGCCCCTCTGTTTCTCGCCCTTTGTTTCAGCCCCTCTGTTTGTCGCCCTCTGTTTCAGCCCCTCTGTTTCTCGCCCTCTGTTTCAGCCCCTCTGTTTCAGCCCCTCTGTTTCAGCCCCTCTGTTTCTCGCCCTCTGTTTCTGCCCCTCTGTTTCTCGCCCTCTGTTTCAGCCCCTCTGTTTCTCGCCCTCTGTTTCAGCCCCTCGGTTTCGCACTCTCTGTTTCAGCCCCTCTGTTTCAGCCCCTCTGTTTCTCGCCCTCTGTTTCTGCTCCTCTGTTTCTCGCCCTCTGTTTCAGCCCCTCTGTTTCTCGCCCTCTGTTTCAGCCGCTCTGATTCAGCCCCTCTGTTTCAGCCCCTCTGAATCAGCCCCTCTGTTTCAGCCCCTCTGTTTCAGCCCCTCTGTTTCTCGCCCTCTGTTTCAGCCCCTCTGTTTCTCACCCTCTGTTTCAGCACCTCTGTTTCAGCCCCTCTGTTTCTCGACCTCTGTTTCAGCCCCTCTGTTTCTCGCCCTCTGTTTCAGCCCCTCTGTTTGTCGCCATCTGTTTCAGCCCCTCTGTTTCTCGCCCTCTGTTTCAGCCTCTCTGATTCAGCCCCTCTGTTTCAGCCCCTCTGTTTCTCGCCCTCTGTTTCAGCCCCTCTGTTTCTCGCCCTCTGTTTCAGCCTCTCTGTTTCAGCCCCTCTGATTCAGCCCCTCTGTTTCAGCCCCTCTGTTTCTCGCCCTCTGTTTCAGCCCCTCTGATTCAGCCCCTCTGTTTCAGCCCCTCTGATTCAGCCCCTCTGTTTCAGACCATCTATTTCAGCCCCTCTGTTTCAGCCCCTCTGTTTCAGGCTCTCTGTTTCAGCCCGTCTGTTTCAGCCCTTCTGTTTCAGCCCCTCTGTTTCTCGCCCTCTGTTTCAGCCCCTCTGTTTCAGCCCCTCTGAATCAGCCCCTCTGATTCAGCCCCTCTGTTTCTCGCCCTCTGTTTCTGCCCCTCTGTTTCAGCCCCTCTGTTTCAGCCCCTCTGTTTCTTGCCCTCTGTTTCAGCCCCTCTGTTTCAGCCCCTCCGATTCAGCCCCTCTGTTTCTCGCCCTCTGTTTCAGCCCCTCTGTTTCAGCCCCTCTGAATCAGCCCCTCTGATTCAGCCCCTCTGTTTCTCGCCCTCTGTTTCTGCCCCTCTGTTTCAGCCCCTCTGTTTCAGCCCCTCTGTTTCTTGCCCTCTGTTTCAGCCCCTCTGTTTCAGCCCCTCTGTTTCAGCCCCTCCGATTCAGCCCCTCTGTTTCAGCCCCTCTGTTTCAGCCCCTCTGTTTCTCGCCCTTTGTTTCAGCCCCTCTGTTTGTCGCCCTCTGTTTCAGCCCCTCTGTTTCTCGCCCTCTGTTTCAGCCCCTCTGTTTCTCGCCCTCTGTTTCTGCCCCTCTGTTTCTCGCCCTCTGTTTCAGCCCCTCTGTTTCTCGCCTTCTGTTTCAGCCCCTCTGATTCAGCCCCTCTGTTTCAGCCCCTCTGATTCAGCCCCTCTGATTCAGCCCCTCTGTTTCTCGCCCTCTGTTTCAGCCCCTCTGTTTCAGCCCTTCTGTTTCAGCCACTCGGTTTCAGCCCCTCTGTTTCTTGCCCTGTGTTTCAGCCCCTCTGTTTCTCGCCCTCTGTTTCAGCCCCTCTGTTTCTCGCCCTCTGTTTCAGCCCCTCTGTTTCGCACTCTCTGTTTCAGCCCTTCTGTTTCAGCCACTCGGTTTCAGCCCCTCTGTTTCTTGCCCTGTGTTTCAGCCCCTCTGTTTCTCGCCCTCTGTTTCTGCTACTCTGTTTCTCGCCCTCTGTTTCAGCTCCTCTGTTTCTCGCCCTCTGTTTCAGCCCCTCTGATTCAGCCCCTCTGTTTCAGCCCCTCTGAATCAGCCCCTCTGTTTCAGCCCCTCTGTTTCAGCCCCTCTTTTTCTCGGCTCTGTCTCAGCCCCTCTGTTTCTCGCCCTCTGTTTCAGCCCCTCTGATTCAGCCCCTCTGTTTCTCGCCCTCTGTTCAAGCCCCTCTGTTTCTCGCCATCTGTTTCAGCAACTCTGCTTCTCGCCCTCAGTTTCAGCCCCTCTGTTTCAGACCCTCTGTTTCAGCCCCTCTGTTTCTCGCCCTCTGTTTCAGCCCCTCTGTTTCGCACTCTCTGTTTCAGCCCCTCTGTTTCAGCCCCTCTGTTTCTCGCCCTCTGTTTCTGCTCCTCTGTTTCTCGCCCTCTGTTTCAGCCCCTCTGTTTCTCGCCCCCTGTTTCAGCCCCTCTGATTCAGCCCCTCTGTTTCAGCCCCTCTGAATCAGCCCCTCTGTTTCAGCCCCTCTGTTTCAGCCCCTCTGTTTCTCGCCCTCTGTTTCAGCCCCTCTGTTTCTCACCCTCTGTTACAGCACCTCTGTTTCAGCCCCTCTGTTTCTCGCCCTCTGTTTCAGCCCCTCTGTTTCTCGCCCTCTGTTTCAGCCCCTCTGATTCAGCCCCTCTGTTTCTCGCCCTCTGTTCAAGCCCCTCTGTTTCTCGCCATCTGTTTCAGCCCCTCTGCTTCTCGCCCTCTGTTTCAGCCCCTCTGTTTCAGCCCCTCTGTTTCAGCCCCTCTGTTTCTCGCCCTCTGTTTCAGCCCCTCTGTTTCTCGCCCTCTGTTTCAGCCCCTCTATTTCTCGCCCTCTGTTTCAGCCCCTCTGTTTCAGCCCCACTGTTTCAGCCCCTTTGTTTCAGCCCCTCTGTTTCTCGCCCTCTGTTTCAGCCCCTCTGATTCAGCCCCACTGTTTCAGCCCCTCTGAATCAGCCCCTCTGATTCAGACCCTCTGTTTCAGACCCTCTGTTTCAGCCCCTCTGTTTCTCGCCCTCTGTTTCAGCCCCTCTGTTTCTCACCCTCTGTTTCAGCCCCTCTGTTTCAGCCCCACTGTTTCTCGCCCTCTGTTTCAACCCCTCTGTTTCAGCCCCTCTGATTCAGCCCCTCTGATTCAGCCCCTCTGTTTCTCGCCCTCTGTTTCAGCCCCTCTGTTTCAGCCCCTCTGAATCAGCCCCTCTGATTCAGCCCCTCTGTTTCTCGCCCTCTGTTTCTGCCCCTCTGTTTCAGCCCCTCTGTTTCAGCCCCTCTGTTTCTTGCCCTCTGTTTCAGCCCCTCTGTTTCAGCCCCTCTGTTTCTGCCCCTCCGATTCAGCTCCTCTGTTTCAGCCCCTCTGTTTCAGCCCCTCTGTTTCTCGCCCTTTGTTTCAGCCCCTCTGTTTGTCGCCCTCTGTTTGAGCCCCTCTGTTTCTCGCCCTCTGTTTCAGCCCCTCTGTTTCAGCCCCTCTGTTTCAGCCCCTCTGTTTCTCGCCCTCTGTTTCTGCCCCTCTGTTTTTCGCCCTCTGTTTCAGCCCCTCTGTTTCTCGCCTTCTGTTTCAGCCCCTCTGATTCAGCCCCTCTGTTTCAGCCCCTCTGATTCAGCCCCTCTGATTCAGCCCCTCTGTTTCTCGCCCTCTGTTTCAGCCCCTCTGTTTCAGCCCTTCTGTTTCGGCCACTCTGTTTCAGCCCCTCTGTTTCTCGCCCTCAGTTTCAGCCCCTCTGTTTCTCGCCCTCTGTTTCAGCCCCTCTGTTTCAGCCCCTCTGTTTCAGCCCCTCTGTTTCTCGACCTCTGTTTCAGCCCCTCTGTTTCTCGCCCTCTGTTTCAGCCCCTCTGTTTCTCGCCCTCTGTTTCAGCCCCTCTATTTCTCGCCCTCTGTTTCACCCCTCTATTTTAGCCCCACTGTTTCAGCCCAATTTGTTTCAGCCACTCTGTTTCTCGCCCTCTGTTTCAGCCGCTCTGTTTCTGGCCCTCTGTTTCAGCCCCTCTGTTTGTCGCTCTCTGTTTCAGCCCCTCTGTTTCCGCCCCTCTGTTTCAGCCCCTCTGTTTCAGCCCCTCTGTTTCTCGCCCTCTGTTTCAGCCCCTCTGTTTCTTGCCCTCTGTTTCAGCCACTCTGTTTCTCGCCCTCTGTTTCAGCCACTCTGTTTCTCGCCCTCGCTTTCAGCCCCTCTGTTTCAGCCCCTCTGTTTCAGTCCCTCTGTTTCAGCCCCTCTGTTTCTCGCCCTCTGTTTCAGCCCCTCTGTTTCTCGCCCTGTGTTTCAGCCTCTATGTTTCTCGCCCTCTGTTTCAGCCCCACTGTTTCAGCCCCTCTGTTTCCCCCCCTATGTTTCAGCCCCTCTGTTTCTCGCCCTCTGTTTCAGCCCCTCTGTTTCTCGCCCTCTGTATCAGGCGCTTTGTTTCAGCCCCTTTGTTTCAGCCCCTCTTTTTCAGCCCCTCTGTTTCTCGCCCTCTGTTTCACGCCCTCTGTTTCAGCCCCTCTGTTTCTCGCCCTCTGTTTCAGCCCCTCTGTTTCAGCCCATCTGATTCAGCCCGTCTGATTCAGCCCCTCTGTTTCTCGCCCTCTATTTCAGCCACACTGTTTCAGCCCCTCAGTTTCTTGCCCTCTGTTTCAGCCCCTCTGTTTCTCGCCCTCTGTTTCAGCCCCTCTGTTTCTCGCCCTCTGTTTCAGCCCCTCTGTTTCTCGCCCTCTGTTTCAGTCCCTCTGTTTCGCGCTCTCTGTTTCAGACCCTTTGTTTCAGTCCCTCTGTTTCTCACACTCTGTATCTTCCCGTCTGTTTCCCGCCCTCTGTTTCAGTCCCTCTGTTTCAGATCCTCTGTTTCAGTCCCTCTGTTTCTCGCCCTCTGTTTCTCGCCCTCTGTTTCAGCCCCTCTGTTTCTCGCCCTCTGTTTCAGCCCCTCTGTTTCAGCCGCTCTGTTTCTCGCCCTCTGTTTCAGCCCCTCTGTTTCTCGCCCTCTGTTTCAGCCCCTCTGTTTCAGCCCCTCTGTTTCAGCCCCTCTGTTTCTCGCCCTCTGTTTCAGCCCCTCTATTTCTCGCCCTCTGTTTCACCCCTCTATTTTAGCCCCACTGTTTCAGCCCCATTTGTTTCAGCCACTCTGTTTCTCGCCCTCTGTTTCAGCCGCTCTGTTTCTGGCCCTCTGTTTCAGCCCCTCTGTTTGTCGCTCTCTGTTTCAGCCCCTCTGTTTCCGCCCCTCTGTTTCAGCCCCTCTGTTTCAGCCCCTCTGTTTCTCGCCCTCTGTTTCAGCCCCTCTGTTTCTTGCCCTCTGTTTCAGCCACTCTGTTTCTCGCCCTCTGTTTCAGCCACTCTGTTTCTCGCCCTCTCTTTCAGCCCCTCTGTTTCAGCCCCTCTGTTTCAGTCCCTCTGTTTCAGCCCCTCTGTTTCTCGCCCTCTGTTTCAGCCCCTCTGTTTCTCGCCCTGTGTTTCAGCCTCTCTGTTTCTCGCCCTCTGTTTCAGCCCCACTGTTTCAGCCCCTCTGTTTCAGCCCCTCTGTTTCAGCCCCTCTGTTTCTCGCCCTCTGTTTCAGCCCCTCTGCTTCTCGCCCTCTGTATCAGGCGCTTTGTTTCAGCCCCTTTGTTTCAGCCCCTCTATTTCAGCCCCTCTGTTTCTCGCCCTCTGTTTCACGCCCTCTGTTTCAGCCCCTCTGTTTCTCGCCCTCTGTTTCAGCCCCTCTGTTTCAGCCCATCTGATTCAGCCCGTCTGATTCAGCCCCTCTGTTTCTCGCCCTCTGTTTCAGCCACACTGTTTCAGCCCCTCAGTTTCTTGCCCTCTGTTTCAGCCCCTCTGTTTCTCGCCCTCTGTTTCAGCCCCTCTGTTTCTCGCCCTCTGTTTCAGCCCCTCTGTTTCTCGCCCTCTGTTTCAGTCCCTCTGTTTCGCGCTCTCTGTTTCAGACCCTTTGTTTCAGTCCCTCTGTTTCTCACCCTCTGTTTCTGACCGTCTGTTTCTCCCCCTCTGTTTCAGCCCCTCTGTTTCAGATCCTCTGTTGCAGTCCCTCTGTTTCTCGCCCTCTGTTTCTCGCACTCTGTTTCAGCCCCTCTGTTTTTCGCCCTCTGTTTCAGCCCCTCTGTTTCTCGCCCTCTGTTTCAGCCACTCTGTTTCAGCCCCTCTGTTTCAGCCCCTCTGTTTCAGCCCCTCTGTTTCTCGCCCTCTGTTTCAGCCCCTCTGTTTCTTGCCCTCTGTTTCAGCCCCTCTGTTTCTCGCCATCTGTTTCAGCCACTCTGTTTCTCGCCCTCTGTTTCAGCCCCTCTGTTTCAGCCCCTCTGATTCAGCCCCTCTGTTTCAGCCCCTCTGTTTCTCGCCATCTGTTTCAGCCCCTCTGATTCAGCCCCTCTGTTTCAGCCCCTCTATTTCAGCCCCTCTGTTTCAGCCCCTCTGATTCAGTCCCTCTGATTCAGTCCCTTAGTTTCTCGCCCTCTGTTTCAGCCCCTCTGTTTCAGCCCCTCTGATTCAGCCCCTCTGATTCAGCCCCTCTGTTTCTCGCCCTCTGTTTCAGCCCCTCTGTTTCAGCCCCTCTGATTCAGCCCCTCTGATTCAGCCCCTCTGTTTCTCGCCCTCTGTTTCTGCCCCTCTGTTTCAGCCCCTCTGTTTCAGCCCCTCTGTTTCTTGCCCTCTGTTTCAGCCCCTCTGTTTCAGCCCCTCTGTTTCAGCCCCTCCGATTCAGCCCCTCTGTTTCAGCCCCTCTATTTCTGCCCCTCTGTTTCAGCCCCTCTGTTTCTCGCCCTTTTTTCAGCCCCTCTGTTTCTCGCCCTCTGTTTCAGCCCCTCTGTTTCAGCCCCTCTGTTCCAGCCCCTCTGTTTCTCGCCCTCTGTTTCAGCCCCTCTGTTTCTTGCCCTCTGTTTCAGCCCCTCTGTTTCAGCCCCTCTGTTTCTCGCCCTCTGTTTCTGCTCCTCTGTTTCTCGCCCTCTGTTTCAGACCCTCTGTTTCTCGCCTTCTGTTTCAGACCCTCTGATTCAGCCCCTCTGTTTCAGCCCCTCTGATTCAGCCCCTCTGATTCAGCCCCTCTGTTTCTCGCCCTCTGTTTCAGCCCCTCTGTTTCAGCCCTTCTGTTTCAGCCACTCGGTTTCAGCCCCTCTGTTTCTTGCCCTCTGTTTCAGCCCCTCTGTTTCTCGCCCTCTGTTTCAGCCCCTCTGTTTCTCGCCCTCTGTTTCAGCCCCTCGGTTTCGCACTCTCTGTTTCAGCCCCTCTGTTTCAGCCCCTCTGTTTCTCGCCCTCTGTTTCTGCTCCTCTGTTTCTCGCCCTCTGTTTCAGCCCCTCTGTTTCTCGCCCTCTGTTTCAGCCGCTCTGATTCAGCCCCTCTGTTTCAGCCCCTCTGAATCAGCCCCTCTGTTTCAGCCCCTCTGTTTCAGCCCCTCTGTTTTTCGCCCTCTGTTTCAGCCCCTCTGTTTCTCACCCTCTGTTTCAGCACCTCTGTTTCAGCCCCTCTGTTTCAGCCCCTCTGTTTCTCGCCCTCTGTTTCAGCCCCTCTGTTTGTCGCCATCTGTTTCAGCCCCTCTGTTTCTCGCCCTCTGTTTCAGCCTCTCTGATTCAGCCCCTCTGTTTCAGCCCCTCTGTTTCTCGCCCTCTGTTTCAGCCCCTCTGTTTCTCGCCCTCTGTTTCAGCCTCTCTGTTTCAGCCCCTCTGATTCAGCCCCTCTGTTTCAGCCCCTCTGTTTCTCGCCCTCTGTTTCAGCCCCTCTGATTCAGCCCCTCTGTTTCAGCCCCTCTGATTCAGCCCCTCTATTTCAGACCATCTATTTCAGCCCCTCTGTTTCAGCCCCTCTGTTTCAGGCTTTCTGTTTCAGCCGGTCTGTTTCAGCCCCTCTGTTTCAGCCCCTCTGTTTCTCGCCCTCTGTTTCAGCCCCTCTGTTTCAGCCCCTCTGAATCAGCCCCTCTGATTCAGCCCCTCTGTTTCTCGCCCTCTGTTTCTGCCCCTCTGTTTCAGCCCCTCTGTTTCAGCCCCTCTGTTTCTTGCCCTCTGTTTCAGCCCCTCTGTTTCAGCCCCTCTGTTTCAGCCCCTCCGATTCAGCCCCTCTGTTTCTCGCCCTCTGTTTCAGCCCCTCTGTTTCAGCCCCTCTGAATCAGCCCCTCTGATTCAGCCCCTCTGTTTCTCGCCCTCTGTTTCTGCCCCTCTGTTTCAGCCCCTCTGTTTCAGCCCCTCTGTTTCTTGCCCTCTGTTTCAGCCCCTCTGTTTCAGCCCCTCTGTTTCAGCCCCTCCGATTCAGCCCCTCTGTTTCAGCCCCTCTGTTTCAGCCCCTCTGTTTCTCGCCCTTTGTTTCAGCCCCTCTGTTTGTCGCCCTCTGTTTCAGCCCCTCTGTTTCTCGCCCTCTGTTTCAGCCCCTCTGTTTCAGCCCCTCTGTTTCAGCCCCTCTGTTTCTCGCCCTCTGTTTCTGCCCCTCTGTTTCTCGCCCTCTGTTTCAGCCCCTCTGTTTCTCGCCTTCTGTTTCAGCCCCTCTGATTCAGCCCCTCTGTTTCAGCCCCTCTGATTCAGCCACTCTGATTCAGATCCTCTGTTTCTCGCCCTCTGTTTCACCCGCTCTGTTTCAGCCCTTCTGTTTCAGCCCCTCTGTTTCAGCCCCTCTGAATCAGCCCCTCTGATTCAGCCCCTCTGTTTCTCGCCCTCTGTTTCTGCCCCTCTGTTTCAGCCCCTCTGTTTCAGCCCCTCTGTTTCTTGCCCTCTGTTTCAGCCCCTCTGTTTCAGCCCCTCTGTTTCAGCCCCTCCGATTCAGCCCCTCTGTTTCAGCCCCTCTGTTTCAGCCCCTCTGTTTCTCGCCCTTTGTTTCAGCCCCTCTGTTTGTCGCCCTCTGTTTCAGCCCCTCTGTTTCTCGCCCTCTGTTTCAGCCCCTCTGTTTCTCGCCCTCTGTTTCTGCCCCTCTGTTTCTCGCCCTCTGTTTCAGCCCCTCTGTTTCTCGCCTTCTGTTTCAGCCCCTCTGATTCAGCCCCTCTGTTTCAGCCCCTCTGATTCAGCCCCTCTGATTCAGCCCCTCTGTTTCTCGCCCTCTGTTTCAGCCCCTCTGTTTCAGCCCTTCTGTTTCAGCCACTCGGTTTCAGCCCCTCTGTTTCTTGCCCTGTGTTTCAGCCCCTCTGTTTCTCGCCCTCTGTTTCAGCCCCTCTGTTTCTCGCCCTCTGTTTCAGCCCCTCTGTTTCGCACTCTCTGTTTCAGCCCTTCTGTTTCAGCCACTCGGTTTCAGCCCCTCTGTTTCTTGCCCTGTGTTTCAGCCCCTCTGTTTCTCGCCCTCTGTTTCTGCTACTCTGTTTCTCGCCCTCTGTTTCAGCTCCTCTGTTTCTCGCCCTCTGTTTCAGCCCCTCTGATTCAGCCCCTCTGTTTCAGCCCCTCTGAATCAGCCCCTCTGTTTCAGCCACTCTGTTTCAGCCCCTCTTTTTCTCGGCTCTGTTTCAGCCCCTCTGTTTCTCGCCCTCTGTTTCAGCCCCTCTGATTCAGCCCCTCTGTTTCTCGCCCTCTGTTCAAGCCCCTCTGTTTCTCGCCATCTGTTTCAGCAACTCTGCTTCTCGCCCTCAGTTTCAGCCCCTCTGTTTCAGACCCTCTGTTTCAGCCCCTCTGTTTCTTGCCCTCTGTTTCAGCCCCTCTGTTTCGCACTCTCTGTTTCAGCCCCTCTGTTTCAGCCCCTCTGTTTCTCGCCCTCTGTTTCTGCTCCTCTGTTTCTCGCCCTCTGTTTCAGCCCCTCTGTTTCTCGCCCCCTGTTTCAGCCCCTCTGATTCAGCCCCTCTGTTTCAGCCCCTCTGAATCAGCCCCTCTGTTTCAGCCCCTCTGTTTCAGCCCCTCTGTTTCTCGCCCTCTGTTTCAGCCCCTCTGTTTCTCACCCTCTGTTACAGCACCTCTGTTTCAGCCCCTCTGTTTCTCGCCCTCTGTTTCAGCCCCTCTGTTTCTCGCCCTCTGTTTCAGCCCCTCTGATTCAGCCCCTCTGTTTCTCGCCCTCTGTTCAAGCCCCTCTGTTTCTCGCCATCTGTTTCAGCCCCTCTGCTTCTCGCCCTCTGTTTCAGCCCCTCTGTTTCAGCCCCTCTGTTTCAGCCCCTCTGTTTCTCGCCCTCTGTTTCAGCCCCTCTGTTTCTCGCCCTCTGTTTCAGCCCCTCTATTTCTCGCCCTCTGTTTCAGCCCCTCTGTTTCAGCCCCACTGTTTCAGCCCCTTTGTTTCAGCCCCTCTGTTTCTCGCCCTCTGTTTCAGCCCCTCTGATTCAGCCCCACTGTTTCAGCCCCTCTGAATCAGCCCCTCTGATTCAGACCCTCTGTTTCAGACCCTCTGTTTCAGCCCCTCTGTTTCTCGCCCTCTGTTTCAGCCCCTCTGTTTCTCACCCTCTGTTTCAGCCCCTCTGTTTCAGCCCCACTGTTTCTCGCCCTCTGTTTCAACCCCTCTGTTTCAGCCCCTCTGATTCAGCCCCTCTGATTCAGCCCCTCTGTTTCTCGCCCTCTGTTTCAGCCCCTCTGTTTCAGCCCCTCTGAATCAGCCCCTCTGATTCAGCCCCTCTGTTTCTCGCCCTCTGTTTCTGCCCCTCTGTTTCAGCCCCTCTGTTTCAGCCCCTCTGTTTCTTGCCCTCTGTTTCAGCCCCTCTGTTTCAGCCCCTCTGTTTCTGCCCCTCCGATTCAGCTCCTCTGTTTCAGCCCCTCTGTTTCAGCCCCTCTGTTTCTCGCCCTTTGTTTCAGCCCCTCTGTTTGTCGCCCTCTGTTTGAGCCCCTCTGTTTCTCGCCCTCTGTTTCAGCCCCTCTGTTTCAGCCCCTCTGTTTCAGCCCCTCTGTTTCTCGCCCTCTGTTTCTGCCCCTCTGTTTTTCGCCCTCTGTTTCAGCCCCTCTGTTTCTCGCCTTCTGTTTCAGCCCCTCTGATTCAGCCCCTCTGTTTCAGCCCCTCTGATTCAGCCCCTCTGATTCAGCCCCTCTGTTTCTCGCCCTCTGTTTCAGCCCCTCTGTTTCAGCCCTTCTGTTTCGGCCACTCTGTTTCAGCCCCTCTGTTTCTCGCCCTCAGTTTCAGCCCCTCTGTTTCTCGCCCTCTGTTTCAGCCCCTCTGTTTCAGCCCCTCTGTTTCAGCCCCTCTGTTTCTCGACCTCTGTTTCAGCCCCTCTGTTTCTCGCCCTCTGTTTCAGCCCCTCTGTTTCTCGCCCTCTGTTTCAGCCCCTCTATTTCTCGCCCTCTGTTTCACCCCTCTATTTTAGCCCCACTGTTTCAGCCCCATTTGTTTCAGCCACTCTGTTTCTCGCCCTCTGTTTCAGCCGCTCTGTTTCTGGCCCTCTGTTTCAGCCCCTCTGTTTGTCGCTCTCTGTTTCAGCCCCTCTGTTTCCGCCCCTCTGTTTCAGCCCCTCTGTTTCAGCCCCTCTGTTTCTCGCCCTCTGTTTCAGCCCCTCTGTTTCTTGCCCTCTGTTTCAGCCACTCTGTTTCTCGCCCTCTGTTTCAGCCACTCTGTTTCTCGCCCTCGCTTTCAGCCCCTCTGTTTCAGCCCCTCTGTTTCAGTCCCTCTGTTTCAGCCCCTCTGTTTCTCGCCCTCTGTTTCAGCCCCTCTGTTTCTCGCCCTGTGTTTCAGCCTCTATGTTTCTCGCCCTCTGTTTCAGCCCCACTGTTTCAGCCCCTCTGTTTCCCCCCCTATGTTTCAGCCCCTCTGTTTCTCGCCCTCTGTTTCAGCCCCTCTGTTTCTCGCCCTCTGTATCAGGCGCTTTGTTTCAGCCCCTTTGTTTCAGCCCCTCTTTTTCAGCCCCTCTGTTTCTCGCCCTCTGTTTCACGCCCTCTGTTTCAGCCCCTCTGTTTCTCGCCCTCTGTTTCAGCCCCTCTGTTTCAGCCCATCTGATTCAGCCCGTCTGATTCAGCCCCTCTGTTTCTCGCCCTCTATTTCAGCCACACTGTTTCAGCCCCTCAGTTTCTTGCCCTCTGTTTCAGCCCCTCTGTTTCTCGCCCTCTGTTTCAGCCCCTCTGTTTCTCGCCCTCTGTTTCAGCCCCTCTGTTTCTCGCCCTCTGTTTCAGTCCCTCTGTTTCGCGCTCTCTGTTTCAGACCCTTTGTTTCAGTCCCTCTGTTTCTCACACTCTGTATCTTCCCGTCTGTTTCCCGCCCTCTGTTTCAGTCCCTCTGTTTCAGATCCTCTGTTTCAGTCCCTCTGTTTCTCGCCCTCTGTTTCTCGCCCTCTGTTTCAGCCCCTCTGTTTCTCGCCCTCTGTTTCAGCCCCTCTGTTTCAGCCGCTCTGTTTCTCGCCCTCTGTTTCAGCCCCTCTGTTTCTCGCCCTCTGTTTCAGCCCCTCTGTTTCAGCCCCTCTGTTTCAGCCCCTCTGTTTCTCGCCCTCTGTTTCAGCCCCTCTATTTCTCGCCCTCTGTTTCACCCCTCTATTTTAGCCCCACTGTTTCAGCCCCATTTGTTTCAGCCACTCTGTTTCTCGCCCTCTGTTTCAGCCGCTCTGTTTCTGGCCCTCTGTTTCAGCCCCTCTGTTTGTCGCTCTCTGTTTCAGCCCCTCTGTTTCCGCCCCTCTGTTTCAGCCCCTCTGTTTCAGCCCCTCTTGTTTCTCGCCCTCTGTTTCAGCCCCTCTGTTTCTTGCCCTCTGTTTCAGCCACTCTGTTTCTCGCCCTCTGTTTCAGCCACTCTGTTTCTCGCCCTCTCTTTCAGCCCCTCTGTTTCAGCCCCTCTGTTTCAGTCCCTCTGTTTCAGCCCCTCTGTTTCTCGCCCTCTGTTTCAGCCCCTCTGTTTCTCGCCCTGTGTTTCAGCCTCTCTGTTTCTCGCCCTCTGTTTCAGCCCCACTGTTTCAGCCCCTCTGTTTCAGCCCCTCTGTTTCAGCCCCTCTGTTTCTCGCCCTCTGTTTCAGCCCCTCTGCTTCTCGCCCTCTGTATCAGGCGCTTTGTTTCAGCCCCTTTGTTTCAGCCCCTCTATTTCAGCCCCTCTGTTTCTCGCCCTCTGTTTCACGCCCTCTGTTTCAGCCCCTCTGTTTCTCGCCCTCTGTTTCAGCCCCTCTGTTTCTCGCCCTCTGTTTCAGCCCCTCTGTTTCAGCCCATCTGATTCAGCCCGTCTGATTCAGCCCCTCTGTTTCTCGCCCTCTGTTTCAGCCACACTGTTTCAGCCCCTCAGTTTCTTGCCCTCTGTTTCAGCCCCTCTGTTTCTCGCCCTCTGTTTCAGCCCCTCTGTTTCTCGCCCTCTGTTTCAGCCCCTCTGTTTCTCGCCCTCTGTTTCAGTCCCTCTGTTTCGCGCTCTCTGTTTCAGACCCTTTGTTTCAGTCCCTCTGTTTCTCACCCTCTGTTTCTGACCGTCTGTTTCTCCCCCTGTGTTTCAGCCCCTCTGTTTCAGATCCTCTGTTGCAGTCCCTCTGTTTCTCGCCCTCTGTTTCTCGCCCTCTGTTTCAGCCCCTCTGTTTTTCGCCCTCTGTTTCAGCCCCTCTGTTTCTCGCCCTCTGTTTCAGCCACTCTGTTTCAGCCCCTCTGTTTCAGCCCCTCTGTTTCAGCCCCTCTGTTTCTCGCCCTCTGTTTCAGCCCCTCTGTTTCTTGCCCTCTGTTTCAGCCCCTCTGTTTCTCGCCATCTGTTTCAGCCACTCTGTTTCTCGCCCTCTGTTTCAGCCCCTCTGTTTCAGCCCCTCTGATTCAGCCCCTCTGTTTCAGCCCCTCTGTTTCTCGCCATCTGTTTCAGCCCCTCTGATTCAGCCCCTCTGTTTCAGCCCCTCTATTTCAGCCCCTCTGTTTCAGCCCCTCTGATTCAGTCCCTCTGATTCAGTCCCTTAGTTTCTCGCCCTCTGTTTCAGCCCCTCTGTTTCAGCCCCTCTGATTCAGCCCCTCTGATTCAGCCCCTCTGTTTCTCGCCCTCTGTTTCAGCCCCTCTGTTTCAGCCCCTCTGATTCAGCCCCTCTGATTCAGCCCCTCTGTTTCTCGCCCTCTGTTTCTGCCCCTCTGTTTCAGCCCCTCTGTTTCAGCCCCTCTGTTTCTTGCCCTCTGTTTCAGCCCCTCTGTTTCAGCCCCTCTGTTTCAGCCCCTCCGATTCAGCCCCTCTGTTTCAGCCCCTCTATTTCTGCCCCTCTGTTTCAGCCCCTCTGTTTCTCGCCCTTTTTTCAGCCCCTCTGTTTCTCGCCCTCTGTTTCAGCCCCTCTGTTTCAGCCCCTCTGTTCCAGCCCCTCTGTTTCTCGCCCTCTGTTTCAGCCCCTCTGTTTCTCGCCCTCTGTTTCAGCCCCTCTGTTTCAGCCCCTCTGTTTCTCGCCCTCTGTTTCTGCTCCTCTGTTTCTCGCCCTCTGTTTCAGACCCTCTGTTTCTCGCCTTCTGTTTCAGACCCTCTGATTCAGCCCCTCTGTTTCAGCCCCTCTGATTCAGCCCCTCTGATTCAGCCCCTCTGTTTCTCGCCCTCTGTTTCAGCCCCTCTGTTTCAGCCCTTCTGTTTCAGCCACTCGGTTTCAGCCCCTCTGTTTCTTGCCCTCTGTTTCAGCCCCTCTGTTTCTCGCCCTCTGTTTCAGCCCCTCTGTTTCTCGCCCTCTGTTTCAGCCCCTCGGTTTCGCACTCTCTGTTTCAGCCCCTCTGTTTCAGCCCCTCTGTTTCTCGCCCTCTGTTTCTGCTCCTCTGTTTCTCGCCCTCTGTTTCAGCCCCTCTGTTTCTCGCCCTCTGTTTCAGCCGCTCTGATTCAGCCCCTCTGTTTCAGCCCCTCTGAATCAGCCCCTCTGTTTCAGCCCCTCTGTTTCAGCCCCTCTGTTTTTCGCCCTCTGTTTCAGCCCCTCTGTTTCTCACCCTCTGTTTCAGCACCTCTGTTTCAGCCCCTCTGTTTCAGCCCCTCTGTTTCTCGCCCTCTGTTTCAGCCCCTCTGTTTGTCGCCATCTGTTTCAGCCCCTCTGTTTCTCGCCCTCTGTTTCAGCCTCTCTGATTCAGCCCCTCTGTTTCAGCCCCTCTGTTTCTCGCCCTCTGTTTCAGCCCCTCTGTTTCTCGCCCTCTGTTTCAGCCTCTCTGTTTCAGCCCCTCTGATTCAGCCCCTCTGTTTCAGCCCCTCTGTTTCTCGCCCTCTGTTTCAGCCCCTCTGATTCAGCCCCTCTGTTTCAGCCCCTCTGATTCAGCCCCTCTATTTCAGACCATCTATTTCAGCCCCTCTGTTTCAGCCCCTCTGTTTCAGGCTTTCTGTTTCAGCCGGTCTGTTTCAGCCCCTCTGTTTCAGCCCCTCTGTTTCTCGCCCTCTGTTTCAGCCCCTCTGTTTCAGCCCCTCTGAATCAGCCCCTCTGATTCAGCCCCTCTGTTTCTCGCCCTCTGTTTCTGCCCCTCTGTTTCAGCCCCTCTGTTTCAGCCCCTCTGTTTCTTGCCCTCTGTTTCAGCCCCTCTGTTTCAGCCCCTCTGTTTCAGCCCCTCCGATTCAGCCCCTCTGTTTCTCGCCCTCTGTTTCAGCCCCTCTGTTTCAGCCCCTCTGAATCAGCCCCTCTGATTCAGCCCCTCTGTTTCTCGCCCTCTGTTTCTGCCCCTCTGTTTCAGCCCCTCTGTTTCAGCCCCTCTGTTTCTTGCCCTCTGTTTCAGCCCCTCTGTTTCAGCCCCTCTGTTTCAGCCCCTCCGATTCAGCCCCTCTGTTTCAGCCCCTCTGTTTCAGCCCCTCTGTTTCTCGCCCTTTGTTTCAGCCCCTCTGTTTGTCGCCCTCTGTTTCAGCCCCTCTGTTTCTCGCCCTCTGTTTCAGCCCCTCTGTTTCAGCCCCTCTGTTTCAGCCCCTCTGTTTCTCGCCCTCTGTTTCTGCCCCTCTGTTTCTCGCCCTCTGTTTCAGCCCCTCTGTTTCTCGCCTTCTGTTTCAGCCCCTCTGATTCAGCCCCTCTGTTTCAGCCCCTCTGATTCAGCCACTCTGATTCAGATCCTCTGTTTCTCGCCCTCTGTTTCACCCGCTCTGTTTCAGCCCTTCTGTTTCAGCCACTCGGTTTCAGCCCCTCTGTTTCTTGCCCTGTGTTTCAGCCCCTCTGTTTCTCGCCCTCTGTTTCAGCCCCTCTGTTTCTCGCCCTCTGTTGCAGCCCCTCTGTTTCGCACTCTCTGTTTCAGCCCTTCTGTTTCAGCCAATCGGTTTCAGCCCCTCTGTTTCTTGCCCTGTGTTTCAGCCCCTCTGTTTCTCGCCCTCTGTTTCTGCTCCTCTGTTTCTCGCCCTCTGTTTCAGCTCCTCTGTTTCTCGCCCTCTGTTTCAGCCCCTCTGATTCAGCCCCTCTGTTTCAGCCCCTCTGAATCAGCCCCTCTGTTTCAGCCCCTCTGTTTCAGCCCCTCTGTTTCTCGGCTCTGTCTCAGCCCCTCTGTTTCTCGCCCTCTGTTTCAGCCCCTCTGATTCAGCCCCTCTGTTTCTCGCCCTCTGTTCAAGCCCCTCTGTTTCTCGCCATCTGTTTCAGCCCCTCTGCTTCTCGCCCTCTGTTTCAGCCCCTCTGTTTCAGCCCCTCTGTTTCAGCCCCTCTGTTTCTCGCCCTCTGTTTCAGCCCCTCTGTTTCGCACTCTCTGTTTCAGCCCCTCTGTTTCAGCCCCTCTGTTTCTCGCCCTCTGTTTCTGCTCCTCTGTTTCTCGCCCTCTGTTTCAGCCCCTCTGTTTCTCGCCCTCTGTTTCAGCCCCTCAGATTCAGCCCCTCTGTTTCAGCCCCTCTGAATCAGCCCCTCTGTTTCAGCCCCTCTGTTTCAGCCCCTCTGTTTCTCGCCCTCTGTTTCAGCCCCTCTGTTTCTCACCCTCTGTTACAGCACCTCTGTTTCAGCCCCTCTGTTTCTCGCCCTCTGTTTCAGCCCCTCTGTTTCTCGCCCTCTGTTTCAGCCCCTCTGATTCAGCCCCTCTGTTTCTCGCCCTCTGTTCAAGCCCCTCTGTTTCTCGCCATCTGTTTCAGCCCCTCTGCTTCTCGCCCTCTGTTTCAGCCCCTCTGTTTCAGCCCCTCTGTTTCAGCCCCTCTGTTTCTCGCACTCTGTTTCAGCCCCTCTGTTTCTCGCCCTCTGTTTCAGCCCCTCTATTTCTCGCCCTCTGTTTCAGCCCCTCTGTTTCAGCCCCACTGTTTCAGCCCCTTTGTTTCAGCCCCTCTGTTTCTCGCCCTCTGAATCAGCCCCTCTGATTCAGCCCCTCTGTTTCAGACCCTCTGTTTCAGCCCCTCTGTTTCAGCCCCTCTGTTTCTCACCCTCTGTTTCAGCCCCTCTGTTTCAGCCCCACTGTTTCTCGCCCTCTGTTTCAGCCCCTCTGTTTCAGCCCCTCTGATTCAGCCCCTCTGATTCAGCCCCTCTGTTTCTCGCCCTCTGTTTCAGCACCTCTGTTTCAGCCCCTCTGAATCAGCCCCTCTGATTCAGCCCCTCTGTTTCTCGCCCTCTGTTTCTGCCCCTCTGTTTCAGCCCCTCTGTTTCAGCCGCACTGTTTCTTGCCCTCTGTTTCAGCCCCTCTGTTTCAGCCCCTCTGTTTCAGCCCCTCCGATTCAGCCCCTCTGTTTCAGCCCCTCTGTTTCAGCCCCTCTGTTTCTCGCCCTTTGTTTCAGCCCCTCTGTTTGTCGCCCTCTGTTTCAGCCCCTCTGTTTCTCGCCCTCTGTTTCAGCCCCTCTGTTTCAGCCCCTCTGTTTCAGCCCCTCTGTTTCTCGCCCTCTGTTTCAGCCCCTCTGTTTCTCGCCCTCTGTTTCAGCCCCTCGGTTTCGCACTCTCTGTTTCAGCCCCTCTGTTTCAGCCCCTCTGTTTCTCGCCCTCTGTTTCTGCTCCTCTGTTTCTCGCCCTCTGTTTCAGCCCCTCTGTTTCTCGCCCTCTGTTTCAGCCGCTCTGATTCAGCCCCTCTGTTTCAGCCCCTCTGAATCAGCCCCTCTGTTTCAGCCCCTCTGTTTCAGCCCCTCTGTTTCTCGCCCTCTGTTTCAGCCCCTCTGTTTCTCACCCTCTGTTTCAGCACCTCTGTTTCAGCCCCTCTGTTTCTCGACCTCTGTTTCAGCCCCTCTGTTTCTCGCCCTCTGTTTCAGCCCCTCTGTTTGTCGCCATCTGTTTCAGCCCCTCTGTTTCTCGCCCTCTGTTTCAGCCTCTCTGATTCAGCCCCTCTGTTTCAGCCCCTCTGTTTCTCGCCCTCTGTTTCAGCCCCTCTGTTTCTCGCCCTCTGTTTCAGCCTCTCTGTTTCAGCCCCTCTGATTCAGCCCCTCTGTTTCAGCCCCTCTGTTTCTCGCCCTCTGTTTCAGCCCCTCTGATTCAGCCCCTCTGTTTCAGCCCCTCTGATTCAGCCCCTCTGTTTCAGACCATCTATTTCAGCCCCTCTGTTTCAGCCCCTCTGTTTCAGGCTCTCTGTTTCAGCCCGTCTGTTTCAGCCCCTCTGTTTCAGCCCCTCTGTTTCTCGCCCTCTGTTTCAGCCCCTCTGTTTCAGCCCCTCTGAATCAGCCCCTCTGATTCAGCCCCTCTGTTTCTCGCCCTCTGTTTCTGCCCCTCTGTTTCAGCCCCTCTGTTTCAGCCCCTCTGTTTCTTGCCCTCTGTTTCAGCCCCTCTGTTTCAGCCCCTCTGTTTCAGCCCCTCCGATTCAGCCCCTCTGTTTCTCGCCCTCTGTTTCAGCCCCTCTGTTTCAGCCCCTCTGAATCAGCCCCTCTGATTCAGCCCCTCTGTTTCTCGCCCTCTGTTTCTGCCCCTCTGTTTCAGCCCATCTGTTTCAGCCCCTCTGTTTCTTGCCCTCTGTTTCAGCCCCTCTGTTTCAGCCCCTCTGTTTCAGCCCCTCCGATTCAGCCCCTCTGTTTCAGCCCCTCTGTTTCAGCCCCTCTGTCCTTCGCCCTTTGTTTCAGCCCCTCTGTTTGTCGCCCTCTGTTTCAGCCCCTCTGTTTCTCGCCCTCTGTTTCAGCCCCTCTGTTTCAGCCCCTCTGTTTCAGCCCCTCTGTTTCTCCCCCTCTGTTTCTGCCCCTCTGTTTCTCGCCCTCTGTTTCAGCCCCTCTGTTTCTCGCCTTCTGTTTCAGCCCCTCTGATTCAGCCCCTCTGTTTCAGCCCCTCTGATTCAGCCCATCTGATTCAGCCCCTCTGTTTCTCGCCCTCTGTTTCAGCCCCTCTGTTTCAGCCCTTCTGTTTCAGCCACTCGGTTTCAGCCCCTCTGTTTCTTGCCCTGTGTTTCAGCCCCTCTGTTTCTCGCCCTCTGTTTCAGCCCCTCTGTTTCTCGCCCTCTGTTTCAGCCCCTCTGTTTCGCACTCTCTGTTTCAGCCCTTTTGTTTCAGCCACTCGGTTTCAGCCCCTCTGTTTCTTGGCCTATGTTTCAGCCCCTCTGTTTCTCGCCCTCTGTTTCTGCTCCTCTGTTTCTCGCCCTCTGTTTCAGCTCCTCTGTTTCTCGCCCTCTGTTTCAGCCCCTCTGATTCAGCCCCTCTGTTTCAGCCCCTCTGAATCAGCCCCTCTGTTTCAGCCCCTCTGTTTCAGCCCCTCTGTTTCTCGGCTCTGTCTCAGCCCCTCTGTTTCTCGCCCTCTGTTTCAGCCCCTCTGATTCAGCCCCTCTGTTTCTCGCCCTCTGTTCAAGCCCCTCTGTTTCTCGCCATCTGTTTCAGCAACTCTGCTTCTCGCCCTCTGTTTCAGCCCCTCTGTTTCAGCCCCTCTGTTTCTCGCCCTCTGTTTCAGCCCCTCTGTTTCTCGCCCTCTGTTTCAGCCCCTCTGTTTCTCGCCCTCTGTTTCAGTCCCTCTGTTTCGCGCTCTCTGTTTCAGACCCTTTGTTTCAGTCCCTCTGTTTCTCACACTCTGTATCTTCCCGTCTGTTTCTCGCCCTCTGTTTCAGCCCCTCTGTTTCAGATCCTCTGTTTCAGTCCCTCTGTTTCTCGCCCTCTGTTTCTCGCCCTCTGTTTCAGCCCCTCTGTTTCTCGCCCTCTGTTTCAGCCCCTCTGTTTCAGCCCCTCTGTTTCTCGCCCTCTGTTTCAGCCCCTCTGTTTCTCGCCCTCTGTTTCAGTCCCTCTGATTCAGCCCCTCTGTTTCTCGCCCTCTGTTTCAGCCCCTCTGTTTCTCGCCCTCTGTTTCAGCCCCTCTGTTTCAGCCCCTCTGTTTCTCGCCCTCTGTTTCAGCCCCTCTGTTTCTCGCCCTCTGTTTCAGCCCCTCTGTTTCTCGCCCTCTGTTGCAGCCCCTCTATTTCTCGCCCTCTGCTTCAGCCCCTCTATTTTAGCCCCACTGTTTCAGCCCCTTTGTTTCAACCCCTCTGTTTCTCGCCCTCTGTTTCAGCCCCTCTGTTTCTCGCTCTCTGTTTCAGCCCCTCTGTTTCAGCCCCTCTGTTTCAGCCCCTCTGTTTCTCGCCCTCTGTTTCAGCCCCTCTCTTTCTTGCCCTCTGTTTCAGCAACTCTGTTTCTCGCCCTCTGTTTCAGCCTCTCTGTTTCTCGCCCTCTGTTTCAGCCCCTCTGTTTCAGCCCCTCTGTTTCAGCCCCTCTGTTTCAGCCCCTCTTTTTCTCGCCCTTTGTTTCAGCCCCTCTGTTTCTCGCCCTCTGTTTCAGCCCCTCTGTTTCAGCCCCTCTGTTTCAGCCCCTCTGTTTCAGCCCCTCTGTTTCAGCCCCTCTGTTTCTCGCCCTCTGTTTCAGCCCCTCTGTTTCTCGCCCTCTGTTTCAGCCCCTATGTTTCTCGCCCTCTGTTTCAGCCCCTCTGTTTCTCGCCCTCTGTTTCAGCCCCTCTATTTGAGCCCGACTGTTTCAGCCCCTCCGATTCAGCCCCTCTGTTTCTCGCCCTCTGTTTCAGCCCCTCTGTTTCAGCCCCTCTGAATCAGCCCCTCTGATTCAGCCCCTCTGTTTCTCGCCCTCTGTTTCTGCCCCTCTGTTTCAGCCCCTCTGTTTCAGCCCCTCTGTTTCTTGCCCTCTGTTTCAGCCCCTCTGTTTCAGCCCCTCTGTTTCAGCCCCTCCGATTCAGCCCCTCTGTTTCAGCCCCTCTGTTTCAGCCCCTCTGTTTCTCGCCCTTTGTTTCAGCCCCTCTGTTTGTCGCCCTCTGTTTCAGCCCCTCTGTTTCTCGCCCTCTGTTTCAGCCCCTCTGTTTCAGCCCCTCTGTTTCAGCCCCTCTGTTTCTCGCCCTCTGTTTCTGCCCCTCTGTTTCTCGCCCTCTGTTTCAGCCCCTCTGTTTCTCGCCTTCTGTTTCAGCCCCTCTGATTCAGCCCCTCTGTTTCAGCCCCTCTGATTCAGCCACTCTGATTCAGCTCCTCTGTTTCTCGCCCTCTGTTTCAGCCCCTCTGTTTCAGCCCTTCTGTTTCAGCCACTCGGTTTCAGCCCCTCTGTTTCTTGCCCTGTGTTTCAGCCCCTCTGTTTCTCGCCCTCTGTTTCAGCCCCTCTGTTTCTCGCCCTCTGTTGCAGCCCCTCTGTTTCGCACTCTCTGTTTCAGCCCTTCTGTTTCATCCACTCGGTTTCAGCCCCTCTGTTTCTTGCCCTGTGTTTCAACCCCTCTGTTTCTCGCCCTCTGTTTCTGCTCCTCTGTTTCTCGCCCTCTGTTTCAGCTACTCTGTTTCTCGCCCTCTGTTTCAGCCCCTCTGATTCAGCCCCTCTGTTTCAGCCCCTCTGAATCAGCCCCTCTGTTTCAGCCCCTCTGTTTCAGCCCCTCTGTTTCTCGGCTCTGTCTCAGCCCCTCTGTTTCTCGCCCTCTGTTTCAGCCCCTCTGATTCAGCCCCTCTGTTTCTCGCCCTCTGTTCAAGCCCCTCTGTTTCTCGCCATCTGTTTCAGCCCCTCTGCTTCTCGCCCTCTGTTTCAGCCCCTCTGTTTCAGCCCCTCTGTTTCAGCCCCTCTGTTTCTCGCCCTCTGTTTCAGCCCCTCTGTTTCGCACTCTCTGTTTCAGCCCCTCTGTTTCAGCCCCTCTGTTTCTCGCCCTCTGTTTCTGCTCCTCTGTTTCTCGCCCTCTGTTTCAGCCCGTCTGTTTCTCGCCCTCTGTTTCAGCCCCTCTGATTCAGCCCCTCTGTTTCAGCCCCTCTGAATCAGCCCCTCTGTTTCAGCCCCTCTGTTTCAGCCCCTCTGTTTCTCGCCCTCTGTTTCAGCCCCTCTGTTTCTCACCCTCTGTTACAGCACCTCTGTTTCAGCCCCTCTGTTTCTCGCCCTCTGTTTCAGCCCCTCTGTTTCTCGCCCTCTGTTTCAGCGCCTCTGATTCAGCCCCTCTGTTTCTCGCCCTCTGTTCAAGCCCCTCTGTTTCTCACCATCTGTTTCAGCCCCTCTGCTTCTCGCCCTCTGTTTCAGCTCCTCTGTTTCAGCCCCTCTGTTTCAGCCCCTCTGTTTCTCGCCCTCTGTTTCAGCCCCTCTGTTTCCCGCCCTCTGTTTCAGCCCCTCTATTTCTCGCCCTCTGTTTCAGCCCCTCTGTTTCAGCCCCACTGTTTCAGCCCCTTTGTTTCAGCCCCTCTGTTTCTCGCCCTCTGTTTCAGCCCCTCTGATTCAGCCCCACTGTTTCAGCACCTCTGAATCAGCCCCTCTGATTCAGCCCCTCTGTTTCAGACCCTCTGTTTCAGCCCCTCTGTTTCTCGCCCTCTGTTTCAGCCCCTCTGTTTCTCACCCTCTGTTTCAGCCCCTCTGTTTCAGCCCCACTGTTTCTCGCCCTCTGTTTCAGCCCCTCTGTTTCAGCCCCTCTGATTCAGCCCCTCTGATTCAGCCCCTCTGTTTCTCGCCCTCTGTTTCAGCCCCTTTGTTTCAACCCCTCTGTTTCTCGCCCTCTGTTTCAGCCCCTCTGTTTCTCGCTCTCTGTTTCAGCCCCTCTGTTTCAGCCCCTCTGTTTCAGCCCCTCTGTTTCTCGCCCTCTGTTTCAGCCCCTCTCTTTCTTGCCCTCTGTTTCAGCAACTCTGTTTCTCGCCCTCTGTTTCAGCCTCTCTGTTTCTCGCCCTCTGTTTCAGCCCCTCTGTTTCAGCCCCTCTGTTTCAGCCCCTCTGTTTCAGCCCCTCTTTTTCTCGCCCTTTGTTTCAGCCCCTCTGTTTCTCGCCCTCTGTTTCAGCCCCTCTGTTTCAGCCCCTCTGTTTCAGCCCCTCTGTTTCAGCCCCTCTGTTTCAGCCCCTCTGTTTCTCGCCCTCTGTTTCAGCCCCTCTGTTTCTCGCCCTCTGTTTCAGCCCCTATGTTTCTCGCCCTCTGTTTCAGCCCCTCTGTTTCTCGCCCTCTGTTTCAGCCCCTCTATTTGAGCCCGACTGTTTCAGCCCCTCCGATTCAGCCCCTCTGTTTCTCGCCCTCTGTTTCAGCCCCTCTGTTTCAGCCCCTCTGAATCAGCCCCTCTGATTCAGCCCCTCTGTTTCTCGCCCTCTGTTTCTGCCCCTCTGTTTCAGCCCCTCTGTTTCAGCCCCTCTGTTTCTTGCCCTCTGTTTCAGCCCCTCTGTTTCAGCCCCTCTGTTTCAGCCCCTCCGATTCAGCCCCTCTGTTTCAGCCCCTCTGTTTCAGCCCCTCTGTTTCTCGCCCTTTGTTTCAGCCCCTCTGTTTGTCGCCCTCTGTTTCAGCCCCTCTGTTTCTCGCCCTCTGTTTCAGCCCCTCTGTTTCAGCCCCTCTGTTTCAGCCCCTCTGTTTCTCGCCCTCTGTTTCTGCCCCTCTGTTTCTCGCCCTCTGTTTCAGCCCCTCTGTTTCTCGCCTTCTGTTTCAGCCCCTCTGATTCAGCCCCTCTGTTTCAGCCCCTCTGATTCAGCCACTCTGATTCAGCTCCTCTGTTTCTCGCCCTCTGTTTCAGCCCCTCTGTTTCAGCCCTTCTGTTTCAGCCACTCGGTTTCAGCCCCTCTGTTTCTTGCCCTGTGTTTCAGCCCCTCTGTTTCTCGCCCTCTGTTTCAGCCCCTCTGTTTCTCGCCCTCTGTTGCAGCCCCTCTGTTTCGCACTCTCTATTTCAGCCCTTCTGTTTCATCCACTCGGTTTCAGCCCCTCTGTTTCTTGCCCTGTGTTTCAACCCCTCTGTTTCTCGCCCTCTGTTTCTGCTCCTCTGTTTCTCGCCCTCTGTTTCAGCTACTCTGTTTCTCGCCCTCTGTTTCAGCCCCTCTGATTCAGCCCCTCTGTTTCAGCCCCTCTGAATCAGCCCCTCTGTTTCAGCCCCTCTGTTTCAGCCCCTCTGTTTCTCGGCTCTGTCTCAGCCCCTCTGTTTCTCGCCCTCTGTTTCAGCCCCTCTGATTCAGCCCCTCTGTTTCTCGCCCTCTGTTCAAGCCCCTCTGTTTCTCGCCATCTGTTTCAGCCCCTCTGCTTCTCGCCCTCTGTTTCAGCCCCTCTGTTTCAGCCCCTCTGTTTCAGCCCCTCTGTTTCTCGCCCTCTGTTTCAGCCCCTCTGTTTCGCACTCTCTGTTTCAGCCCCTCTGTTTCAGCCCCTCTGTTTCTCGCCCTCTGTTTCTGCTCCTCTGTTTCTCGCCCTCTGTTTCAGCCCGTCTGTTTCTCGCCCTCTGTTTCAGCCCCTCTGATTCAGCCCCTCTGTTTCAGCCCCTCTGAATCAGCCCCTCTGTTTCAGCCCCTCTGTTTCAGCCCCTCTGTTTCTCGCCCTCTGTTTCAGCCCCTCTGTTTCTCACCCTCTGTTACAGCACCTCTGTTTCAGCCCCTCTGTTTCTCGCCCTCTGTTTCAGCCCCTCTGTTTCTCGCCCTCTGTTTCAGCGCCTCTGATTCAGCCCCTCTGTTTCTCGCCCTCTGTTCAAGCCCCTCTGTTTCTCACCATCTGTTTCAGCCCCTCTGCTTCTCGCCCTCTGTTTCAGCTCCTCTGTTTCAGCCCCTCTGTTTCAGCCCCTCTGTTTCTCGCCCTCTGTTTCAGCCCCTCTGTTTCCCGCCCTCTGTTTCAGCCCCTCTATTTCTCGCCCTCTGTTTCAGCCCCTCTGTTTCAGCCCCACTGTTTCAGCCCCTTTGTTTCAGCCCCTCTGTTTCTCGCCCTCTGTTTCAGCCCCTCTGATTCAGCCCCACTGTTTCAGCACCTCTGAATCAGCCCCTCTGATTCAGCCCCTCTGTTTCAGACCCTCTGTTTCAGCCCCTCTGTTTCTCGCCCTCTGTTTCAGCCCCTCTGTTTCTCACCCTCTGTTTCAGCCCCTCTGTTTCAGCCCCACTGTTTCTCGCCCTCTGTTTCAGCCCCTCTGTTTCAGCCCCTCTGATTCAGCCCCTCTGATTCAGCCCCTCTGTTTCTCGCCCTCTGTTTCAGCCCCTCTGTTTCAGCCCCTCTGAATCAGCCCCTCTGATTCAGCCCCTCTGTTTCTCGCCCTCTGTTTCTGCCCCTCTGTTTCAGCCCCTCTGTTTCAGCCCCTCTGTTTCTTGCCCTCTGTTTCAGCCCCTCTGTTTCAGCCCCTCTGTTTCAGCCCCTCCGATTCAGCCCCTCTGTTTCAGCCCCTCTGTTTCAGCCCCTCTGTTTCTCGCCCTTTGTTTCAGCCCCTCTGTTTGTCGCCCTCTGTTTCAGCCCCTCTGTTTCTCGCCCTCTGTTTCAGCCCCTCTGTTTCAGCCCCTCTGTTTCAGCCCCTCTGTTTCTCGCCCTCTGTTTATGCCCCTCTGTTTCTCGCCCTCTGTTTCAGCCCCTCTGTTTCTCGCCCTCTGTTTCAGCCCCTCGGTTTCGCACTCTCTGTTTCAGCCCCTCTGTTTCAGCCCCTCTGTTTCTCGCCCTCTGTTTCTGCTCCTCTGTTTCTCGCCCTCTGTTTCAGCCCCTCTGTTTCTCGCCCTCTGTTTCAGCCGCTCTGATTCAGCCCCTCTGTTTCAGCCCCTCTGAATCAGCCCCTCTGTTTCAGCCCCTCTGTTTCAGCCCCTCTGTTTCTCGCCCTCTGTTTCAGCCCCTCTGTTTCTCACCCTCTGTTTCAGCACCTCTGTTTCAGCCCCTCTGTTTCTCGACCTCTGTTTCAGCCCCTCTGTTTCTCGCCCTCTGTTTCAGCCCCTCTGTTTGTCGCCATCTGTTTCAGCCCCTCTGTTTCTCGCCCTCTGTTTCAGCCTCTCTGATTCAGCCCCTCTGTTTCAGCCCCTCTGTTTCTCGCCCTCTGTTTCAGCCTCTCTGTTTCAGCCCCTCTGATTCAGCCCCTCTGTTTCAGCCCCTCTGTTTCTCGCCCTCTGTTTCAGCCCCTCTGATTCAGCCCCTCTGTTTCAGCCCCTCTGATTCAGCCCCTCTGTTTCAGACCATCTATTTCAGCCCCTCTGTTTCAGCCCCTCTGTTTCAGGCTCTCTGTTTCAGCCCGTCTGTTTCAGCCCTTCTGTTTCAGCCCCTCTGTTTCTCGCCCTCTGTTTCAGCCCCTCTGTTTCAGCCCCTCTGAATCAGCCCCTCTGATTCAGCCCCTCTGTTTCTCGCCCTCTGTTTCTGCCCCTCTGTTTCAGCCCCTCTGTTTCAGCCCCTCTGTTTCTTGCCCTCTGTTTCAGCCCCTCTGTTTCAGCCCCTCCGATTCAGCCCCTCTGTTTCTCGCCCTCTGTTTCAGCCCCTCTGTTTCAGCCCCTCTGAATCAGCCCCTCTGATTCAGCCCCTCTGTTTCTCGCCCTCTGTTTCTGCCCCTCTGTTTCAGCCCCTCTGTTTCAGCCCCTCTGTTTCTTGCCCTCTGTTTCAGCCCCTCTGTTTCAGCCCCTCTGTTTCAGCCCCTCCGATTCAGCCCCTCTGTTTCAGCCCCTCTGTTTCAGCCCCTCTGTTTCTCGCCCTTTGTTTCAGCCCCTCTGTTTGTCGCCCTCTGTTTCAGCCCCTCTGTTTCTCGCCCTCTGTTTCAGCCCCTCTGTTTCTCGCCCTCTGTTTCTGCCCCTCTGTTTCTCGCCCTCTGTTTCAGCCCCTCTGTTTCTCGCCTTCTGTTTCAGCCCCTCTGATTCAGCCCCTCTGTTTCAGCCCCTCTGATTCAGCCCCTCTGATTCAGCCCCTCTGTTTCTCGCCCTCTGTTTCAGCCCCTCTGTTTCAGCCCTTCTGTTTCAGCCACTCGGTTTCAGCCCCTCTGTTTCTTGCCCTGTGTTTCAGCCCCTCTGTTTCTCGCCCTCTGTTTCAGCCCCTCTGTTTCTCGCCCTCTGTTTCAGCCCCTCTGTTTCGCACTCTCTGTTTCAGCCCTTCTGTTTCAGCCACTCGGTTTCAGCCCCTCTGTTTCTTGCCCTGTGTTTCAGCCCCTCTGTTTCTCGCCCTCTGTTTCTGCTACTCTGTTTCTCGCCCTCTGTTTCAGCTCCTCTGTTTCTCGCCCTCTGTTTCAGCCCCTCTGATTCAGCCCCTCTGTTTCAGCCCCTCTGAATCAGCCCCTCTGTTTCAGCCCCTCTGTTTCAGCCCCTCTTTTTCTCGGCTCTGTCTCAGCCCCTCTGTTTCTCGCCCTCTGTTTCAGCCCCTCTGATTCAGCCCCTCTGTTTCTCGCCCTCTGTTCAAGCCCCTCTGTTTCTCGCCATCTGTTTCAGCAACTCTGCTTCTCGCCCTCAGTTTCAGCCCCTCTGTTTCAGACCCTCTGTTTCAGCCCCTCTGTTTCTCGCCCTCTGTTTCAGCCCCTCTGTTTCGCACTCTCTGTTTCAGCCCCTCTGTTTCAGCCCCTCTGTTTCTCGCCCTCTGTTTCTGCTCCTCTGTTTCTCGCCCTCTGTTTCAGCCCCTCTGTTTCTCGCCCCCTGTTTCAGCCCCTCTGATTCAGCCCCTCTGTTTCAGCCCCTCTGAATCAGCCCCTCTGTTTCAGCCCCTCTGTTTCAGCCCCTCTGTTTCTCGCCCTCTGTTTCAGCCCCTCTGTTTCTCACCCTCTGTTACAGCACCTCTGTTTCAGCCCCTCTGTTTCTCGCCCTCTGTTTCAGCCCCTCTGTTTCTCGCCCTCTGTTTCAGCCCCTCTGATTCAGCCCCTCTGTTTCTCGCCCTCTGTTCAAGCCCCTCTGTTTCTCGCCATCTGTTTCAGCCCCTCTGCTTCTCGCCCTCTGTTTCAGCCCCTCTGTTTCAGCCCCTCTGTTTCAGCCCCTCTGTTTCTCGCCCTCTGTTTCAGCCCCTCTGTTTCTCGCCCTCTGTTTCAGCCCCTCTATTTCTCGCCCTCTGTTTCAGCCCCTCTGTTTCAGCCCCACTGTTTCAGCCCCTTTGTTTCAGCCCCTCTGTTTCTCGCCCTCTGATTCAGACCCTCTGTTTCAGACCCTCTGTTTCAGCCCCTCTGTTTCTCGCCCTCTGTTTCAGCCATCTGTTTCTCACCCTCTGTTTCAGCCCCTCTGTTTCAGCCCCACTGTTTCTCGCCCTCTGTTTCAACCCCTCTGTTTCAGCCCCTCTGATTCAGCCCCTCTGATTCAGCCCCTCTGTTTCTCGCCCTCTGTTTCAGCCCCTCTGTTTCAGCCCCTCTGAATCAGCCCCTCTGATTCAGCCCCTCTGTTTCTCGCCCTCTGTTTCTGCCCCTCTGTTTCAGCCCCTCTGTTTCAGCCCCTCTGTTTCTTGCCCTCTGTTTCAGCCCCTCTGTTTCAGCCCCTCTGTTTCTGCCCCTCCGATTCAGCTCCTCTGTTTCAGCCCCTCTGTTTCAGCCCCTCTGTTTCTCGCCCTTTGTTTCAGCCCCTCTGTTTGTCGCCCTCTGTTTGAGCCCCTCTGTTTCTCGCCCTCTGTTTCAGCCCCTCTGTTTCAGCCCCTCTGTTTCAGCCCCTCTGTTTCTCGCCCTCTGTTTCTGCCCCTCTGTTTTTCGCCCTCTGTTTCAGCCCCTCTGTTTCTCGCCTTCTGTTTCAGCCCCTCTGATTCAGCCCCTCTGTTTCAGCCCCTCTGATTCAGCCCCTCTGATTCAGCCCCTCTGTTTCTCGCCCTCTGTTTCAGCCCCTCTGTTTCAGCCCTTCTGTTTCGGCCACTCTGTTTCAGCCCCTCTGTTTCTCGCCCTCAGTTTCAGCCCCTCTGTTTCTCGCCCTCTGTTTCAGCCCCTCTGTTTCAGCCCCTCTGTTTCAGCCCCTCTGTTTCTCGACCTCTGTTTCAGCCCCTCTGTTTCTCGCCCTCTGTTTCAGCCCCTCTGTTTCTCGCCCTCTGTTTCAGCCCCTCTATTTCTCGCCCTCTGTTTCACCCCTCTATTTTAGCCCCACTGTTTCAGCCCAATTTGTTTCAGCCACTCTGTTTCTCGCCCTCTGTTTCAGCCGCTCTGTTTCTGGCCCTCTGTTTCAGCCCCTCTGTTTGTCGCTCTCTGTTTCAGCCCCTCTGTTTCCGCCCCTCTGTTTCAGCCCCTCTGTTTCAGCCCCTCTGTTTCTCGCCCTCTGTTTCAGCCCCTCTGTTTCTTGCCCTCTGTTTCAGCCACTCTGTTTCTCGCCCTCTGTTTCAGCCACTCTGTTTCTCGCCCTCGCTTTCAGCCCCTCTGTTTCAGCCCCTCTGTTTCAGTCCCTCTGTTTCAGCCCCTCTGTTTCTCGCCCTCTGTTTCAGCCCCTCTGTTTCTCGCCCTGTGTTTCAGCCTCTATGTTTCTCGCCCTCTGTTTCAGCCCCACTGTTTCAGCCCCTCTGTTTCCCCCCCTATGTTTCAGCCCCTCTGTTTCTCGCCCTCTGTTTCAGCCCCTCTGTTTCTCGCCCTCTGTATCAGGCGCTTTGTTTCAGCCCCTTTGTTTCAGCCCCTCTTTTTCAGCCCCTCTGTTTCTCGCCCTCTGTTTCACGCCCTCTGTTTCAGCCCCTCTGTTTCTCGCCCTCTGTTTCAGCCCCTCTGTTTCAGCCCATCTGATTCAGCCCGTCTGATTCAGCCCCTCTGTTTCTCGCCCTCTATTTCAGCCACACTGTTTCAGCCCCTCAGTTTCTTGCCCTCTGTTTCAGCCCCTCTGTTTCTCGCCCTCTGTTTCAGCCCCTCTGTTTCTCGCCCTCTGTTTCAGCCCCTCTGTTTCTCGCCCTCTGTTTCAGTCCCTCTGTTTCGCGCTCTCTGTTTCAGACCCTTTGTTTCAGTCCCTCTGTTTCTCACACTCTGTATCTTCCCGTCTGTTTCCCGCCCTCTGTTTCAGTCCCTCTGTTTCAGATCCTCTGTTTCAGTCCCTCTGTTTCTCGCCCTCTGTTTCTCGCCCTCTGTTTCAGCCCCTCTGTTTCTCGCCCTCTGTTTCAGCCCCTCTGTTTCAGCCGCTCTGTTTCTCGCCCTCTGTTTCAGCCCCTCTGTTTCTCGCCCTCTGTTTCAGCCCCTCTGTTTCAGCCCCTCTGTTTCAGCCCCTCTGTTTCTCGCCCTCTGTTTCAGCCCCTCTATTTCTCGCCCTCTGTTTCACCCCTCTATTTTAGCCCCACTGTTTCAGCCCCATTTGTTTCAGCCACTCTGTTTCTCGCCCTCTGTTTCAGCCGCTCTGTTTCTGGCCCTCTGTTTCAGCCCCTCTGTTTGTCGCTCTCTGTTTCAGCCCCTCTGTTTCCGCCCCTCTGTTTCAGCCCCTCTGTTTCAGCCCCTCTGTTTCTCGCCCTCTGTTTCAGCCCCTCTGTTTCTTGCCCTCTGTTTCAGCCACTCTGTTTCTCGCCCTCTGTTTCAGCCACTCTGTTTCTCGCCCTCTCTTTCAGCCCCTCTGTTTCAGCCCCTCTGTTTCAGTCCCTCTGTTTCAGCCCCTCTGTTTCTCGCCCTCTGTTTCAGCCCCTCTGTTTCTCGCCCTGTGTTTCAGCCTCTCTGTTTCTCGCCCTCTGTTTCAGCCCCACTGTTTCAGCCCCTCTGTTTCAGCCCCTCTGTTTCAGCCCCTCTGTTTCTCGCCCTCTGTTTCAGCCCCTCTGCTTCTCGCCCTCTGTATCAGGCGCTTTGTTTCAGCCCCTTTGTTTCAGCCCCTCTATTTCAGCCCCTCTGTTTCTCGCCCTCTGTTTCACGCCCTCTGTTTCAGCCCCTCTGTTTCTCGCCCTCTGTTTCAGCCCCTCTGTTTCAGCCCATCTGATTCAGCCCGTCTGATTCAGCCCCTCTGTTTCTCGCCCTCTGTTTCAGCCACACTGTTTCAGCCCCTCAGTTTCTTGCCCTCTGTTTCAGCCCCTCTGTTTCTCGCCCTCTGTTTCAGCCCCTCTGTTTCTCGCCCTCTGTTTCAGCCCCTCTGTTTCTCGCCCTCTGTTTCAGTCCCTCTGTTTCGCGCTCTCTGTTTCAGACCCTTTGTTTCAGTCCCTCTGTTTCTCACCCTCTGTTTCTGACCGTCTGTTTCTCCCCCTCTGTTTCAGCCCCTCTGTTTCAGATCCTCTGTTGCAGTCCCTCTGTTTCTCGCCCTCTGTTTCTCGCCCTCTGTTTCAGCCCCTCTGTTTTTCGCCCTCTGTTTCAGCCCCTCTGTTTCTCGCCCTCTGTTTCAGCCACTCTGTTTCAGCCCCTCTGTTTCAGCCCCTCTGTTTCAGCCCCTCTGTTTCTCGCCCTCTGTTTCAGCCCCTCTGTTTCTTGCCCTCTGTTTCAGCCCCTCTGTTTCTCGCCATCTGTTTCAGCCACTCTGTTTCTCGCCCTCTGTTTCAGCCCCTCTGTTTCAGCCCCTCTGATTCAGCCCCTCTGTTTCAGCCCCTCTGTTTCTCGCCATCTGTTTCAGCCCCTCTGATTCAGCCCCTCTGTTTCAGCCCCTCTATTTCAGCCCCTCTGTTTCAGCCCCTCTGATTCAGTCCCTCTGATTCAGTCCCTTAGTTTCTCGCCCTCTGTTTCAGCCCCTCTGTTTCAGCCCCTCTGATTCAGCCCCTCTGATTCAGCCCCTCTGTTTCTCGCCCTCTGTTTCAGCCCCTCTGTTTCAGCCCCTCTGATTCAGCCCCTCTGATTCAGCCCCTCTGTTTCTCGCCCTCTGTTTCTGCCCCTCTGTTTCAGCCCCTCTGTTTCAGCCCCTCTGTTTCTTGCCCTCTGTTTCAGCCCCTCTGTTTCAGCCCCTCTGTTTCAGCCCCTCCGATTCAGCCCCTCTGTTTCAGCCCCTCTATTTCTGCCCCTCTGTTTCAGCCCCTCTGTTTCTCGCCCTTTTTTCAGCCCCTCTGTTTCTCGCCCTCTGTTTCAGCCCCTCTGTTTCAGCCCCTCTGTTCCAGCCCCTCTGTTTCTCGCCCTCTGTTTCAGCCCCTCTGTTTCTTGCCCTCTGTTTCAGCCCCTCTGTTTCAGCCCCTCTGTTTCTCGCCCTCTGTTTCTGCTCCTCTGTTTCTCGCCCTCTGTTTCAGACCCTCTGTTTCTCGCCTTCTGTTTCAGACCCTCTGATTCAGCCCCTCTGTTTCAGCCCCTCTGATTCAGCCCCTCTGATTCAGCCCCTCTGTTTCTCGCCCTCTGTTTCAGCCCCTCTGTTTCAGCCCTTCTGTTTCAGCCACTCGGTTTCAGCCCCTCTGTTTCTTGCCCTCTGTTTCAGCCCCTCTGTTTCTCGCCCTCTGTTTCAGCCCCTCTGTTTCTCGCCCTCTGTTTCAGCCCCTCGGTTTCGCACTCTCTGTTTCAGCCCCTCTGTTTCAGCCCCTCTGTTTCTCGCCCTCTGTTTCTGCTCCTCTGTTTCTCGCCCTCTGTTTCAGCCCCTCTGTTTCTCGCCCTCTGTTTCAGCCGCTCTGATTCAGCCCCTCTGTTTCAGCCCCTCTGAATCAGCCCCTCTGTTTCAGCCCCTCTGTTTCAGCCCCTCTGTTTTTCGCCCTCTGTTTCAGCCCCTCTGTTTCTCACCCTCTGTTTCAGCACCTCTGTTTCAGCCCCTCTGTTTCAGCCCCTCTGTTTCTCGCCCTCTGTTTCAGCCCCTCTGTTTGTCGCCATCTGTTTCAGCCCCTCTGTTTCTCGCCCTCTGTTTCAGCCTCTCTGATTCAGCCCCTCTGTTTCAGCCCCTCTGTTTCTCGCCCTCTGTTTCAGCCCCTCTGTTTCTCGCCCTCTGTTTCAGCCTCTCTGTTTCAGCCCCTCTGATTCAGCCCCTCTGTTTCAGCCCCTCTGTTTCTCGCCCTCTGTTTCAGCCCCTCTGATTCAGCCCCTCTGTTTCAGCCCCTCTGATTCAGCCCCTCTATTTCAGACCATCTATTTCAGCCCCTCTGTTTCAGCCCCTCTGTTTCAGGCTTTCTGTTTCAGCCGGTCTGTTTCAGCCCCTCTGTTTCAGCCCCTCTGTTTCTCGCCCTCTGTTTCAGCCCCTCTGTTTCAGCCCCTCTGAATCAGCCCCTCTGATTCAGCCCCTCTGTTTCTCGCCCTCTGTTTCTGCCCCTCTGTTTCAGCCCCTCTGTTTCAGCCCCTCTGTTTCTTGCCCTCTGTTTCAGCCCCTCTGTTTCAGCCCCTCTGTTTCAGCCCCTCCGATTCAGCCCCTCTGTTTCTCGCCCTCTGTTTCAGCCCCTCTGTTTCAGCCCCTCTGAATCAGCCCCTCTGATTCAGCCCCTCTGTTTCTCGCCCTCTGTTTCTGCCCCTCTGTTTCAGCCCCTCTGTTTCAGCCCCTCTGTTTCTTGCCCTCTGTTTCAGCCCCTCTGTTTCAGCCCCTCTGTTTCAGCCCCTCCGATTCAGCCCCTCTGTTTCAGCCCCTCTGTTTCAGCCCCTCTGTTTCTCGCCCTTTGTTTCAGCCCCTCTGTTTGTCGCCCTCTGTTTCAGCCCCTCTGTTTCTCGCCCTCTGTTTCAGCCCCTCTGTTTCAGCCCCTCTGTTTCAGCCCCTCTGTTTCTCGCCCTCTGTTTCTGCCCCTCTGTTTCTCGCCCTCTGTTTCAGCCCCTCTGTTTCTCGCCTTCTGTTTCAGCCCCTCTGATTCAGCCCCTCTGTTTCAGCCCCTCTGATTCAGCCACTCTGATTCAGATCCTCTGTTTCTCGCCCTCTGTTTCACCCGCTCTGTTTCAGCCCTTCTGTTTCAGCCCCTCTGTTTCAGCCCCTCTGAATCAGCCCCTCTGATTCAGCCCCTCTGTTTCTCGCCCTCTGTTTCTGCCCCTCTGTTTCAGCCCCTCTGTTTCAGCCCCTCTGTTTCTTGCCCTCTGTTTCAGCCCCTCTGTTTCAGCCCCTCTGTTTCAGCCCCTCCGATTCAGCCCCTCTGTTTCAGCCCCTCTGTTTCAGCCCCTCTGTTTCTCGCCCTTTGTTTCAGCCCCTCTGTTTGTCGCCCTCTGTTTCAGCCCCTCTGTTTCTCGCCCTCTGTTTCAGCCCCTCTGTTTCTCGCCCTCTGTTTCTGCCCCTCTGTTTCTCGCCCTCTGTTTCAGCCCCTCTGTTTCTCGCCTTCTGTTTCAGCCCCTCTGATTCAGCCCCTCTGTTTCAGCCCCTCTGATTCAGCCCCTCTGATTCAGCCCCTCTGTTTCTCGCCCTCTGTTTCAGCCCCTCTGTTTCAGCCCTTCTGTTTCAGCCACTCGGTTTCAGCCCCTCTGTTTCTTGCCCTGTGTTTCAGCCCCTCTGTTTCTCGCCCTCTGTTTCAGCCCCTCTGTTTCTCGCCCTCTGTTTCAGCCCCTCTGTTTCGCACTCTCTGTTTCAGCCCTTCTGTTTCAGCCACTCGGTTTCAGCCCCTCTGTTTCTTGCCCTGTGTTTCAGCCCCTCTGTTTCTCGCCCTCTGTTTCTGCTACTCTGTTTCTCGCCCTCTGTTTCAGCTCCTCTGTTTCTCGCCCTCTGTTTCAGCCCCTCTGATTCAGCCCCTCTGTTTCAGCCCCTCTGAATCAGCCCCTCTGTTTCAGCCACTCTGTTTCAGCCCCTCTTTTTCTCGGCTCTGTTTCAGCCCCTCTGTTTCTCGCCCTCTGTTTCAGCCCCTCTGATTCAGCCCCTCTGTTTCTCGCCCTCTGTTCAAGCCCCTCTGTTTCTCGCCATCTGTTTCAGCAACTCTGCTTCTCGCCCTCAGTTTCAGCCCCTCTGTTTCAGACCCTCTGTTTCAGCCCCTCTGTTTCTCGCCCTCTGTTTCAGCCCCTCTGTTTCGCACTCTCTGTTTCAGCCCCTCTGTTTCAGCCCCTCTGTTTCTCGCCCTCTGTTTCTGCTCCTCTGTTTCTCGCCCTCTGTTTCAGCCCCTCTGTTTCTCGCCCCCTGTTTCAGCCCCTCTGATTCAGCCCCTCTGTTTCAGCCCCTCTGAATCAGCCCCTCTGTTTCAGCCCCTCTGTTTCAGCCCCTCTGTTTCTCGCCCTCTGTTTCAGCCCCTCTGTTTCTCACCCTCTGTTACAGCACCTCTGTTTCAGCCCCTCTGTTTCTCGCCCTCTGTTTCAGCCCCTCTGTTTCTCGCCCTCTGTTTCAGCCCCTCTGATTCAGCCCCTCTGTTTCTCGCCCTCTGTTCAAGCCCCTCTGTTTCTCGCCATCTGTTTCAGCCCCTCTGCTTCTCGCCCTCTGTTTCAGCCCCTCTGTTTCAGCCCCTCTGTTTCAGCCCCTCTGTTTCTCGCCCTCTGTTTCAGCCCCTCTGTTTCTCGCCCTCTGTTTCAGCCCCTCTATTTCTCGCCCTCTGTTTCAGCCCCTCTGTTTCAGCCCCACTGTTTCAGCCCCTTTGTTTCAGCCCCTCTGTTTCTCGCCCTCTGTTTCAGCCCCTCTGATTCAGCCCCACTGTTTCAGCCCCTCTGAATCAGCCCCTCTGATTCAGACCCTCTGTTTCAGACCCTCTGTTTCAGCCCCTCTGTTTCTCGCCCTCTGTTTCAGCCCCTCTGTTTCTCACCCTCTGTTTCAGCCCCTCTGTTTCAGCCCCACTGTTTCTCGCCCTCTGTTTCAACCCCTCTGTTTCAGCCCCTCTGATTCAGCCCCTCTGATTCAGCCCCTCTGTTTCTCGCCCTCTGTTTCAGCCCCTCTGTTTCAGCCCCTCTGAATCAGCCCCTCTGATTCAGCCCCTCTGTTTCTCGCCCTCTGTTTCTGCCCCTCTGTTTCAGCCCCTCTGTTTCAGCCCCTCTGTTTCTTGCCCTCTGTTTCAGCCCCTCTGTTTCAGCCCCTCTGTTTCTGCCCCTCCGATTCAGCTCCTCTGTTTCAGCCCCTCTGTTTCAGCCCCTCTGTTTCTCGCCCTTTGTTTCAGCCCCTCTGTTTGTCGCCCTCTGTTTGAGCCCCTCTGTTTCTCGCCCTCTGTTTCAGCCCCTCTGTTTCAGCCCCTCTGTTTCAGCCCCTCTGTTTCTCGCCCTCTGTTTCTGCCCCTCTGTTTTTCGCCCTCTGTTTCAGCCCCTCTGTTTCTCGCCTTCTGTTTCAGCCCCTCTGATTCAGCCCCTCTGTTTCAGCCCCTCTGATTCAGCCCCTCTGATTCAGCCCCTCTGTTTCTCGCCCTCTGTTTCAGCCCCTCTGTTTCAGCCCTTCTGTTTCGGCCACTCTGTTTCAGCCCCTCTGTTTCTCGCCCTCAGTTTCAGCCCCTCTGTTTCTCGCCCTCTGTTTCAGCCCCTCTGTTTCAGCCCCTCTGTTTCAGCCCCTCTGTTTCTCGACCTCTGTTTCAGCCCCTCTGTTTCTCGCCCTCTGTTTCAGCCCCTCTGTTTCTCGCCCTCTGTTTCAGCCCCTCTATTTCTCGCCCTCTGTTTCACCCCTCTATTTTAGCCCCACTGTTTCAGCCCCATTTGTTTCAGCCACTCTGTTTCTCGCCCTCTGTTTCAGCCGCTCTGTTTCTGGCCCTCTGTTTCAGCCCCTCTGTTTGTCGCTCTCTGTTTCAGCCCCTCTGTTTCCGCCCCTCTGTTTCAGCCCCTCTGTTTCAGCCCCTCTGTTTCTCGCCCTCTGTTTCAGCCCCTCTGTTTCTTGCCCTCTGTTTCAGCCACTCTGTTTCTCGCCCTCTGTTTCAGCCACTCTGTTTCTCGCCCTCGCTTTCAGCCCCTCTGTTTCAGCCCCTCTGTTTCAGTCCCTCTGTTTCAGCCCCTCTGTTTCTCGCCCTCTGTTTCAGCCCCTCTGTTTCTCGCCCTGTGTTTCAGCCTCTATGTTTCTCGCCCTCTGTTTCAGCCCCACTGTTTCAGCCCCTCTGTTTCCCCCCCTATGTTTCAGCCCCTCTGTTTCTCGCCCTCTGTTTCAGCCCCTCTGTTTCTCGCCCTCTGTATCAGGCGCTTTGTTTCAGCCCCTTTGTTTCAGCCCCTCTTTTTCAGCCCCTCTGTTTCTCGCCCTCTGTTTCACGCCCTCTGTTTCAGCCCCTCTGTTTCTCGCCCTCTGTTTCAGCCCCTCTGTTTCAGCCCATCTGATTCAGCCCGTCTGATTCAGCCCCTCTGTTTCTCGCCCTCTATTTCAGCCACACTGTTTCAGCCCCTCAGTTTCTTGCCCTCTGTTTCAGCCCCTCTGTTTCTCGCCCTCTGTTTCAGCCCCTCTGTTTCTCGCCCTCTGTTTCAGCCCCTCTGTTTCTCGCCCTCTGTTTCAGTCCCTCTGTTTCGCGCTCTCTGTTTCAGACCCTTTGTTTCAGTCCCTCTGTTTCTCACACTCTGTATCTTCCCGTCTGTTTCCCGCCCTCTGTTTCAGTCCCTCTGTTTCAGATCCTCTGTTTCAGTCCCTCTGTTTCTCGCCCTCTGTTTCTCGCCCTCTGTTTCAGCCCCTCTGTTTCTCGCCCTCTGTTTCAGCCCCTCTGTTTCAGCCGCTCTGTTTCTCGCCCTCTGTTTCAGCCCCTCTGTTTCTCGCCCTCTGTTTCAGCCCCTCTGTTTCAGCCCCTCTGTTTCAGCCCCTCTGTTTCTCGCCCTCTGTTTCAGCCCCTCTATTTCTCGCCCTCTGTTTCACCCCTCTATTTTAGCCCCACTGTTTCAGCCCCATTTGTTTCAGCCACTCTGTTTCTCGCCCTCTGTTTCAGCCGCTCTGTTTCTGGCCCTCTGTTTCAGCCCCTCTGTTTGTCGCTCTCTGTTTCAGCCCCTCTGTTTCCGCCCCTCTGTTTCAGCCCCTCTGTTTCAGCCCCTCTTGTTTCTCGCCCTCTGTTTCAGCCCCTCTGTTTCTTGCCCTCTGTTTCAGCCACTCTGTTTCTCGCCCTCTGTTTCAGCCACTCTGTTTCTCGCCCTCTCTTTCAGCCCCTCTGTTTCAGCCCCTCTGTTTCAGTCCCTCTGTTTCAGCCCCTCTGTTTCTCGCCCTCTGTTTCAGCCCCTCTGTTTCTCGCCCTGTGTTTCAGCCTCTCTGTTTCTCGCCCTCTGTTTCAGCCCCACTGTTTCAGCCCCTCTGTTTCAGCCCCTCTGTTTCAGCCCCTCTGTTTCTCGCCCTCTGTTTCAGCCCCTCTGCTTCTCGCCCTCTGTATCAGGCGCTTTGTTTCAGCCCCTTTGTTTCAGCCCCTCTATTTCAGCCCCTCTGTTTCTCGCCCTCTGTTTCACGCCCTCTGTTTCAGCCCCTCTGTTTCTCGCCCTCTGTTTCAGCCCCTCTGTTTCAGCCCATCTGATTCAGCCCGTCTGATTCAGCCCCTCTGTTTCTCGCCCTCTATTTCAGCCACACTGTTTCAGCCCCTCAGTTTCTTGCCCTCTGTTTCAGCCCCTCTGTTTCTCGCCCTCTGTTTCAGCCCCTCTGTTTCTCGCCCTCTGTTTCAGCCCCTCTGTTTCTCGCCCTCTGTTTCAGTCCCTCTGTTTCGCGCTCTCTGTTTCAGACCCTTTGTTTCAGTCCCTCTGTTTCTCACCCTCTGTTTCTGACCGTCTGTTTCTCCCCCTGTGTTTCAGCCCCTCTGTTTCAGATCCTCTGTTGCAGTCCCTCTGTTTCTCGCCCTCTGTTTCTCGCCCTCTGTTTCAGCCCCTCTGTTTTTCGCCCTCTGTTTCAGCCCCTCTGTTTCTCGCCCTCTGTTTCAGCCACTCTGTTTCAGCCCCTCTGTTTCAGCCCCTCTGTTTCAGCCCCTCTGTTTCTCGCCCTCTGTTTCAGCCCCTCTGTTTCTTGCCCTCTGTTTCAGCCCCTCTGTTTCTCGCCATCTGTTTCAGCCACTCTGTTTCTCGCCCTCTGTTTCAGCCCCTCTGTTTCAGCCCCTCTGATTCAGCCCCTCTGTTTCAGCCCCTCTGTTTCTCGCCATCTGTTTCAGCCCCTCTGATTCAGCCCCTCTGTTTCAGCCCCTCTATTTCAGCCCCTCTGTTTCAGCCCCTCTGATTCAGTCCCTCTGATTCAGTCCCTTAGTTTCTCGCCCTCTGTTTCAGCCCCTCTGTTTCAGCCCCTCTGATTCAGCCCCTCTGATTCAGCCCCTCTGTTTCTCGCCCTCTGTTTCAGCCCCTCTGTTTCAGCCCCTCTGATTCAGCCCCTCTGATTCAGCCCCTCTGTTTCTCGCCCTCTGTTTCTGCCCCTCTGTTTCAGCCCCTCTGTTTCAGCCCCTCTGTTTCTTGCCCTCTGTTTCAGCCCCTCTGTTTCAGCCCCTCTGTTTCAGCCCCTCCGATTCAGCCCCTCTGTTTCAGCCCCTCTATTTCTGCCCCTCTGTTTCAGCCCCTCTGTTTCTCGCCCTTTTTTCAGCCCCTCTGTTTCTCGCCCTCTGTTTCAGCCCCTCTGTTTCAGCCCCTCTGTTCCAGCCCCTCTGTTTCTCGCCCTCTGTTTCAGCCCCTCTGTTTCTTGCCCTCTGTTTCAGCCCCTCTGTTTCAGCCCCTCTGTTTCTCGCCCTCTGTTTCTGCTCCTCTGTTTCTCGCCCTCTGTTTCAGACCCTCTGTTTCTCGCCTTCTGTTTCAGACCCTCTGATTCAGCCCCTCTGTTTCAGCCCCTCTGATTCAGCCCCTCTGATTCAGCCCCTCTGTTTCTCGCCCTCTGTTTCAGCCCCTCTGTTTCAGCCCTTCTGTTTCAGCCACTCGGTTTCAGCCCCTCTGTTTCTTGCCCTCTGTTTCAGCCCCTCTGTTTCTCGCCCTCTGTTTCAGCCCCTCTGTTTCTCGCCCTCTGTTTCAGCCCCTCGGTTTCGCACTCTCTGTTTCAGCCCCTCTGTTTCAGCCCCTCTGTTTCTCGCCCTCTGTTTCTGCTCCTCTGTTTCTCGCCCTCTGTTTCAGCCCCTCTGTTTCTCGCCCTCTGTTTCAGCCGCTCTGATTCAGCCCCTCTGTTTCAGCCCCTCTGAATCAGCCCCTCTGTTTCAGCCCCTCTGTTTCAGCCCCTCTGTTTTTCGCCCTCTGTTTCAGCCCCTCTGTTTCTCACCCTCTGTTTCAGCACCTCTGTTTCAGCCCCTCTGTTTCAGCCCCTCTGTTTCTCGCCCTCTGTTTCAGCCCCTCTGTTTCTCGCCCTCTGTTTCAGCCTCTCTGATTCAGCCCCTCTGTTTCAGCCCCTCTGTTTCTCGCCCTCTGTTTCAGCCCCTCTGTTTCTCGCCCTCTGTTTCAGCCTCTCTGTTTCAGCCCCTCTGATTCAGCCCCTCTGTTTCAGCCCCTCTGTTTCTCGCCCTCTGTTTCAGCCCCTCTGATTCAGCCCCTCTGTTTCAGCCCCTCTGATTCAGCCCCTCTATTTCAGACCATCTATTTCAGCCCCTCTGTTTCAGCCCCTCTGTTTCAGGCTTTCTGTTTCAGCCGGTCTGTTTCAGCCCCTCTGTTTCAGCCCCTCTGTTTCTCGCCCTCTGTTTCAGCCCCTCTGTTTCAGCCCCTCTGAATCAGCCCCTCTGATTCAGCCCCTCTGTTTCTCGCCCTCTGTTTCTGCCCCTCTGTTTCAGCCCCTCTGTTTCAGCCCCTCTGTTTCTTGCCCTCTGTTTCAGCCCCTCTGTTTCAGCCCCTCTGTTTCAGCCCCTCCGATTCAGCCCCTCTGTTTCTCGCCCTCTGTTTCAGCCCCTCTGTTTCAGCCCCTCTGAATCAGCCCCTCTGATTCAGCCCCTCTGTTTCTCGCCCTCTGTTTCTGCCCCTCTGTTTCAGCCCCTCTGTTTCAGCCCCTCTGTTTCTTGCCCTCTGTTTCAGCCCCTCTGTTTCAGCCCCTCTGTTTCAGCCCCTCCGATTCAGCCCCTCTGTTTCAGCCCCTCTGTTTCAGCCCCTCTGTTTCTCGCCCTTTGTTTCAGCCCCTCTGTTTGTCGCCCTCTGTTTCAGCCCCTCTGTTTCTCGCCCTCTGTTTCAGCCCCTCTGTTTCAGCCCCTCTGTTTCAGCCCCTCTGTTTCTCGCCCTCTGTTTCTGCCCCTCTGTTTCTCGCCCTCTGTTTCAGCCCCTCTGTTTCTCGCCTTCTGTTTCAGCCCCTCTGATTCAGCCCCTCTGTTTCAGCCCCTCTGATTCAGCCACTCTGATTCAGATCCTCTGTTTCTCGCCCTCTGTTTCACCCGCTCTGTTTCAGCCCTTCTGTTTCAGCCACTCGGTTTCAGCCCCTCTGTTTCTTGCCCTGTGTTTCAGCCCCTCTGTTTCTCGCCCTCTGTTTCAGCCCCTCTGTTTCTCGCCCTCTGTTGCAGCCCCTCTGTTTCGCACTCTCTGTTTCAGCCCTTCTGTTTCAGCCAATCGGTTTCAGCCCCTCTGTTTCTTGCCCTGTGTTTCAGCCCCTCTGTTTCTCGCCCTCTGTTTCTGCTCCTCTGTTTCTCGCCCTCTGTTTCAGCTCCTCTGTTTCTCGCCCTCTGTTTCAGCCCCTCTGATTCAGCCCCTCTGTTTCAGCCCCTCTGAATCAGCCCCTCTGTTTCAGCCCCTCTGTTTCAGCCCCTCTGTTTCTCGGCTCTGTCTCAGCCCCTCTGTTTCTCGCCCTCTGTTTCAGCCCCTCTGATTCAGCCCCTCTGTTTCTCGCCCTCTGTTCAAGCCCCTCTGTTTCTCGCCATCTGTTTCAGCCCCTCTGCTTCTCGCCCTCTGTTTCAGCCCCTCTGTTTCAGCCCCTCTGTTTCAGCCCCTCTGTTTCTCGCCCTCTGTTTCAGCCCCTCTGTTTCGCACTCTCTGTTTCAGCCCCTCTGTTTCAGCCCCTCTGTTTCTCGCCCTCTGTTTCTGCTCCTCTGTTTCTCGCCCTCTGTTTCAGCCCCTCTGTTTCTCGCCCTCTGTTTCAGCCCCTCAGATTCAGCCCCTCTGTTTCAGCCCCTCTGAATCAGCCCCTCTGTTTCAGCCCCTCTGTTTCAGCCCCTCTGTTTCTCGCCCTCTGTTTCAGCCCCTCTGTTTCTCACCCTCTGTTACAGCACCTCTGTTTCAGCCCCTCTGTTTCTCGCCCTCTGTTTCAGCCCCTCTGTTTCTCGCCCTCTGTTTCAGCCCCTCTGATTCAGCCCCTCTGTTTCTCGCCCTCTGTTCAAGCCCCTCTGTTTCTCGCCATCTGTTTCAGCCCCTCTGCTTCTCGCCCTCTGTTTCAGCCCCTCTGTTTCAGCCCCTCTGTTTCAGCCCCTCTGTTTCTCGCACTCTGTTTCAGCCCCTCTGTTTCTCGCCCTCTGTTTCAGCCCCTCTATTTCTCGCCCTCTGTTTCAGCCCCTCTGTTTCAGCCCCACTGTTTCAGCCCCTTTGTTTCAGCCCCTCTGTTTCTCGCCCTCTGAATCAGCCCCTCTGATTCAGCCCCTCTGTTTCAGACCCTCTGTTTCAGCCCCTCTGTTTCAGCCCCTCTGTTTCTCACCCTCTGTTTCAGCCCCTCTGTTTCAGCCCCACTGTTTCTCGCCCTCTGTTTCAGCCCCTCTGTTTCAGCCCCTCTGATTCAGCCCCTCTGATTCAGCCCCTCTGTTTCTCGCCCTCTGTTTCAGCACCTCTGTTTCAGCCCCTCTGAATCAGCCCCTCTGATTCAGCCCCTCTGTTTCTCGCCCTCTGTTTCTGCCCCTCTGTTTCAGCCCCTCTGTTTCAGCCGCACTGTTTCTTGCCCTCTGTTTCAGCCCCTCTGTTTCAGCCCCTCTGTTTCAGCCCCTCCGATTCAGCCCCTCTGTTTCAGCCCCTCTGTTTCAGCCCCTCTGTTTCTCGCCCTTTGTTTCAGCCCCTCTGTTTGTCGCCCTCTGTTTCAGCCCCTCTGTTTCTCGCCCTCTGTTTCAGCCCCTCTGTTTCAGCCCCTCTGTTTCAGCCCCTCTGTTTCTCGCCCTCTGTTTCAGCCCCTCTGTTTCTCGCCCTCTGTTTCAGCCCCTCGGTTTCGCACTCTCTGTTTCAGCCCCTCTGTTTCAGCCCCTCTGTTTCTCGCCCTCTGTTTCTGCTCCTCTGTTTCTCGCCCTCTGTTTCAGCCCCTCTGTTTCTCGCCCTCTGTTTCAGCCGCTCTGATTCAGCCCCTCTGTTTCAGCCCCTCTGAATCAGCCCCTCTGTTTCAGCCCCTCTGTTTCAGCCCCTCTGTTTCTCGCCCTCTGTTTCAGCCCCTCTGTTTCTCACCCTCTGTTTCAGCACCTCTGTTTCAGCCCCTCTGTTTCTCGACCTCTGTTTCAGCCCCTCTGTTTCTCGCCCTCTGTTTCAGCCCCTCTGTTTGTCGCCATCTGTTTCAGCCCCTCTGTTTCTCGCCCTCTGTTTCAGCCTCTCTGATTCAGCCCCTCTGTTTCAGCCCCTCTGTTTCTCGCCCTCTGTTTCAGCCCCTCTGTTTCTCGCCCTCTGTTTCAGCCTCTCTGTTTCAGCCCCTCTGATTCAGCCCCTCTGTTTCAGCCCCTCTGTTTCTCGCCCTCTGTTTCAGCCCCTCTGATTCAGCCCCTCTGTTTCAGCCCCTCTGATTCAGCCCCTCTGTTTCAGACCATCTATTTCAGCCCCTCTGTTTCAGCCCCTCTGTTTCAGGCTCTCTGTTTCAGCCCGTCTGTTTCAGCCCCTCTGTTTCAGCCCCTCTGTTTCTCGCCCTCTGTTTCAGCCCCTCTGTTTCAGCCCCTCTGAATCAGCCCCTCTGATTCAGCCCCTCTGTTTCTCGCCCTCTGTTTCTGCCCCTCTGTTTCAGCCCCTCTGTTTCAGCCCCTCTGTTTCTTGCCCTCTGTTTCAGCCCCTCTGTTTCAGCCCCTCTGTTTCAGCCCCTCCGATTCAGCCCCTCTGTTTCTCGCCCTCTGTTTCAGCCCCTCTGTTTCAGCCCCTCTGAATCAGCCCCTCTGATTCAGCCCCTCTGTTTCTCGCCCTCTGTTTCTGCCCCTCTGTTTCAGCCCATCTGTTTCAGCCCCTCTGTTTCTTGCCCTCTGTTTCAGCCCCTCTGTTTCAGCCCCTCTGTTTCAGCCCCTCCGATTCAGCCCCTCTGTTTCAGCCCCTCTGTTTCAGCCCCTCTGTCCTTCGCCCTTTGTTTCAGCCCCTCTGTTTGTCGCCCTCTGTTTCAGCCCCTCTGTTTCTCGCCCTCTGTTTCAGCCCCTCTGTTTCAGCCCCTCTGTTTCAGCCCCTCTGTTTCTCCCCCTCTGTTTCTGCCCCTCTGTTTCTCGCCCTCTGTTTCAGCCCCTCTGTTTCTCGCCTTCTGTTTCAGCCCCTCTGATTCAGCCCCTCTGTTTCAGCCCCTCTGATTCAGCCCATCTGATTCAGCCCCTCTGTTTCTCGCCCTCTGTTTCAGCCCCTCTGTTTCAGCCCTTCTGTTTCAGCCACTCGGTTTCAGCCCCTCTGTTTCTTGCCCTGTGTTTCAGCCCCTCTGTTTCTCGCCCTCTGTTTCAGCCCCTCTGTTTCTCGCCCTCTGTTTCAGCCCCTCTGTTTCGCACTCTCTGTTTCAGCCCTTTTGTTTCAGCCACTCGGTTTCAGCCCCTCTGTTTCTTGGCCTATGTTTCAGCCCCTCTGTTTCTCGCCCTCTGTTTCTGCTCCTCTGTTTCTCGCCCTCTGTTTCAGCTCCTCTGTTTCTCGCCCTCTGTTTCAGCCCCTCTGATTCAGCCCCTCTGTTTCAGCCCCTCTGAATCAGCCCCTCTGTTTCAGCCCCTCTGTTTCAGCCCCTCTGTTTCTCGGCTCTGTCTCAGCCCCTCTGTTTCTCGCCCTCTGTTTCAGCCCCTCTGATTCAGCCCCTCTGTTTCTCGCCCTCTGTTCAAGCCCCTCTGTTTCTCGCCATCTGTTTCAGCAACTCTGCTTCTCGCCCTCTGTTTCAGCCCCTCTGTTTCAGCCCCTCTGTTTCAGCCCCTCTGTTTCTCGCCCTCTGTTTCAGCCCCTCTGTTTCGCACTCTCTGTTTCAGCCCCTCTGTTTCAGCCCCTCTGTTTCTCGCCCTCTGTTTCTGCTCCTCTGTTTCTCGCCCTCTGTTTCAGCCCGTCTGTTTCTCGCCCTCTGTTTCAGCCCCTCTGATTCAGCCCCTCTGTTTCAGCCCCTCTGAATCAGCCCCTCTGTTTCAGCCCCTCTGTTTCAGCCCCTCTGTTTCTCGCCCTCTGTTTCAGCCCCTCTGTTTCTCACCCTCTGTTACAGCCCCTCTGTTTCAGCCCCTCTGTTTCAGCCCCTCTGTTTCTCGCCCTCTGTTTCAGCCCCTCTGTTTCGCACTCTCTGTTTCAGCCCTTCTGTTTCAGCCACTCGGTTTCAGCCCCTCTGTTTCTTGCCCTGTGTTTCAGCTCCTCTGTTTCTCGCCCTCTGTTTCAGCCCCTCTGTTTCTCGCCCTCTGTTTCAGCCCCTCTGATTCAGCCCCTCTGTTTCAGCCCCTCTGAATCAGCCCCTCTGTTTCAGCCCCTCTGTTTCACCCCCTCTGTTTCTCGCCCTCTGTTTCAGCCCTTCTGTTTCTCACCCTCTGTTACAGCACCTCTGTTTCAGCCCCTCTGTTTCTCGGCTATGTCTCAGCCCCTCTGTTTCTCGCCATCTGTTTCAGCCCCTCTGATTCAGCCCCTCTGTTTCTCGCCCTCTGTTCAAGCCCCTCTGTTTCTCGCCATCTGTTTCAGCCCCTCTGCTTCTCGCCCTCTGTTTCAGCCCCTCTGTTTCAGCCCCTCTGTTTCAGCCCCTCTGTTTCCCGCCCTCTGTTTCAGCCCCTCTGTTTCGCACTCTCTGTTTCAGCCCCTCTGTTTCAGCCCCTCTGTTTCTCGCCCTCTGTTTCAGCCCCTCTGTTTCAGCCCCTCTGATTCAGCCCCTCTGTTTCAGCCCCTCTGCTTCTCGCCCTCTGTTTCAGCCCCTCTGTTTCAGCCCCTCTGTTTCAGCCCCTCTGTTTCTCGCCCTCTGTTTCTCGCCCTCTGTTTCAGCCCCTCTGTTTCAGCCCCTCTGATTCAGCCCCTCTGATTCAGCCCCTCTGTTTCTCGCCCTCTGTTTCAGCCCCTCTGTTTCAGCCCCTCTGTTTCAGCCCCTCTGATTCAGCCCCTCTGCTTCTCGCCCTCTGTTTCAGCCCCTGTGATTCAGCCCCTCTGTTTCAGCCCCTCTGTTTCTTGCCCTCTGTTTCAGCCCCCCTGTTTCAGCCCCTCTGTTTCAGCACCTCCGATTCAGCCCCTCTGTTTCAGCCCCTCTATTTCTGCCCCTCTGTTTCAGCCCCTCTGTTTCTCGCCCTTTTTTCAGCCCCTCTGTTTCTCGCCCTCTGTTTCAGCCCCTCTGTTTCAGCCCCTCTGTTTCAGCCCCTCTGTTTCTCGCCCTCTGTTTCAGCCCCTCTGTTTCTTGCCCTCTGTTTCAGCCCCTTTTTTTCAGCCCCTCTGTTTCTCGCCCTCTGTTTCTGCTCCTCTGTTTCTCGCCCTCTGTTTCAGCCCCTCTGTTTCTCGCCTTCTGTTTCAGACCCTCTGATTCAGCCCCTCTGTTTCAGCCCCTCTGATTCAGCCCCTCTGATTCAGCCCCTCTGTTTCTCGCCCTCTGTTTCAGCCCCTCTGTTTCAGCCCTTCTGTTTCAGCCACTCGGTTTCAGCCCCTCTGTTTCTTGCCCTCTGTTTCAGCCCCTCTGTTTCTCGCCCTCTGATTCAGCCCCTCAGTTTCTCGCCCTCTGTTTCAGCCCCTCGCTTTCGCACTCTCTGTTTCAGCCCCTCTGTTTCAGCCCCTCTGTTTCTCACCCTCTGTTTCAGCACCTCTGTTTCAGCCCCTCTGTTTCTCGACCTCTGTTTCAGCCCCTCTGTTTCTCGCCCTCTGTTTCAGCCCCTCTGTTTGTCGCCATCTGTTTCAGACCCTCTGTTTCTCGCCCTCTGTTTCAGCCCCTCTGATTCAGCCCCTCTGTTTCAGCCCCTCTGTTTCTCGCCCTCTGTTTCAGCCCCTCTGTTTCTCGCCCTCTGTTTCAGCCTCTCTGTTTCAGCCCCTCTGATTCAGCCCCTCTGTTTCAGCCCCTCTGTTTCTCGCCCTCTGTTTCAGCCCCTCTGTTTCAGCCCCTCTGAATCAGCCCCTCTGATTCAGCCCCTCTGTTTCTCGCCCTCTGTTTCTGCCCCTCTGTTTCAGCCCCTCTGTTTCAGCCCCTCTGTTTCTTGCCCTCTGTTTCAGCCCCTCTGTTTCAGCCCCTCTGTTTCAGCCCCTCCGATTCAGCCCCTCTGTTTCTCGCCCTCTGTTTCAGCCCCTCTGTTTCAGCCCCTCTGAATCAGCCCCTCTGATTCAGCCCCTCTGTTTCTCGCCCTCTGTTTCTGCCCCTCTGTTTCAGCCCATCTGTTTCAGCCCCTCTGTTTCTTGCCCTCTGTTTCAGCCCCTCTGTTTCAGCCCCTCTGTTTCAGCCCCTCCGATTCAGCCCCTCTGTTTCAGCCCCTCTGTTTCAGCCCCTCTGTCCTTCGCCCTTTGTTTCAGCCCCTCTGTTTGTCGCCCTCTGTTTCAGCCCCTCTGTTTCTCGCCCTCTGTTTCAGCCCCTCTGTTTCAGCCCCTCTGTTTCAGCCCCTCTGTTTCTCCCCCTCTGTTTCTGCCCCTCTGTTTCTCGCCCTCTGTTTCAGCCCCTCTGTTTCTCGCCTTCTGTTTCAGCCCCTCTGATTCAGCCCCTCTGTTTCAGCCCCTCTGATTCAGCCCATCTGATTCAGCCCCTCTGTTTCTCGCCCTCTGTTTCAGCCCCTCTGTTTCAGCCCTTCTGTTTCAGCCACTCGGTTTCAGCCCCTCTGTTTCTTGCCCTGTGTTTCAGCCCCTCTGTTTCTCGCCCTCTGTTTCAGCCCCTCTGTTTCTCGCCCTCTGTTTCAGCCCCTCTGTTTCGCACTCTCTGTTTCAGCCCTTTTGTTTCAGCCACTCGGTTTCAGCCCCTCTGTTTCTTGGCCTATGTTTCAGCCCCTCTGTTTCTCGCCCTCTGTTTCTGCTCCTCTGTTTCTCGCCCTCTGTTTCAGCTCCTCTGTTTCTCGCCCTCTGTTTCAGCCCCTCTGATTCAGCCCCTCTGTTTCAGCCCCTCTGAATCAGCCCCTCTGTTTCAGCCCCTCTGTTTCAGCCCCTCTGTTTCTCGCCCTCTGTTTCTGCTCCTCTGTTTCTCGCCCTCTGTTTCAGCCCGTCTGTTTCTCGCCCTCTGTTTCAGCCCCTCTGTTTCTCGCCTTCTGTTTCAGCCCCTCTGATTCAGCCCCTCTGTTTCAGCCCCTCTGATTCAGCCCATCTGATTCAGCCCCTCTGTTTCTCGCCCTCTGTTTCAGCCCCTCTGTTTCAGCCCTTCTGTTTCAGCCACTCGGTTTCAGCCCCTCTGTTTCTTGCCCTGTGTTTCAGCCCCTCTGTTTCTCGCCCTCTGTTTCAGCCCCTCTGTTTCTCGCCCTCTGTTTCAGCCCCTCTGTTTCGCACTCTCTGTTTCAGCCCTTTTGTTTCAGCCACTCGGTTTCAGCCCCTCTGTTTCTTGGCCTATGTTTCAGCCCCTCTGTTTCTCGCCCTCTGTTTCTGCTCCTCTGTTTCTCGCCCTCTGTTTCAGCTCCTCTGTTTCTCGCCCTCTGTTTCAGCCCCTCTGATTCAGCCCCTCTGTTTCAGCCCCTCTGAATCAGCCCCTCTGTTTCAGCCCCTCTGTTTCAGCCCCTCTGTTTCTCGGCTCTGTCTCAGCCCCTCTGTTTCTCGCCCTCTGTTTCAGCCCCTCTGATTCAGCCCCTCTGTTTCTCGCCCTCTGTTCAAGCCCCTCTGTTTCTCGCCATCTGTTTCAGCAACTCTGCTTCTCGCCCTCTGTTTCAGCCCCTCTGTTTCAGCCCCTCTGTTTCAGCCCCTCTGTTTCTCGCCCTCTGTTTCAGCCCCTCTGTTTCGCACTCTCTGTTTCAGCCCCTCTGTTTCAGCCCCTCTGTTTCTCGCCCTCTGTTTCTGCTCCTCTGTTTCTCGCCCTCTGTTTCAGCCCGTCTGTTTCTCGCCCTCTGTTTCAGCCCCTCTGATTCAGCCCCTCTGTTTCAGCCCCTCTGAATCAGCCCCTCTGTTTCAGCCCCTCTGTTTCAGCCCCTCTGTTTCTCGCCCTCTGTTTCAGCCCCTCTGTTTCTCACCCTCTGTTACAGCCCCTCTGTTTCAGCCCCTCTGTTTCAGCCCCTCTGTTTCTCGCCCTCTGTTTCAGCCCCTCTGTTTCGCACTCTCTGTTTCAGCCCTTCTGTTTCAGCCACTCGGTTTCAGCCCCTCTGTTTCTTGCCCTGTGTTTCAGCTCCTCTGTTTCTCGCCCTCTGTTTCAGCCCCTCTGTTTCTCGCCCTCTGTTTCAGCCCCTCTGATTCAGCCCCTCTGTTTCAGCCCCTCTGAATCAGCCCCTCTGTTTCAGCCCCTCTGTTTCACCCCCTCTGTTTCTCGCCCTCTGTTTCAGCCCTTCTGTTTCTCACCCTCTGTTACAGCACCTCTGTTTCAGCCCCTCTGTTTCTCGGCTATGTCTCAGCCCCTCTGTTTCTCGCCATCTGTTTCAGCCCCTCTGATTCAGCCCCTCTGTTTCTCGCCCTCTGTTCAAGCCCCTCTGTTTCTCGCCATCTGTTTCAGCCCCTCTGCTTCTCGCCCTCTGTTTCAGCCCCTCTGTTTCAGCCCCTCTGTTTCAGCCCCTCTGTTTCCCGCCCTCTGTTTCAGCCCCTCTGTTTCGCACTCTCTGTTTCAGCCCCTCTGTTTCAGCCCCTCTGTTTCTCGCCCTCTGTTTCAGCCCCTCTGTTTCAGCCCCTCTGATTCAGCCCCTCTGTTTCAGCCCCTCTGCTTCTCGCCCTCTGTTTCAGCCCCTCTGTTTCAGCCCCTCTGTTTCAGCCCCTCTGTTTCTCGCCCTCTGTTTCTCGCCCTCTGTTTCAGCCCCTCTGTTTCAGCCCCTCTGATTCAGCCCCTCTGATTCAGCCCCTCTGTTTCTCGCCCTCTGTTTCAGCCCCTCTGTTTCAGCCCCTCTGTTTCAGCCCCTCTGATTCAGCCCCTCTGCTTCTCGCCCTCTGTTTCAGCCCCTGTGATTCAGCCCCTCTGTTTCAGCCCCTCTGTTTCTTGCCCTCTGTTTCAGCCCCCCTGTTTCAGCCCCTCTGTTTCAGCACCTCCGATTCAGCCCCTCTGTTTCAGCCCCTCTATTTCTGCCCCTCTGTTTCAGCCCCTCTGTTTCTCGCCCTTTTTTCAGCCCCTCTGTTTCTCGCCCTCTGTTTCAGCCCCTCTGTTTCAGCCCCTCTGTTTCAGCCCCTCTGTTTCTCGCCCTCTGTTTCAGCCCCTCTGTTTCTTGCCCTCTGTTTCAGCCCCTTTTTTTCAGCCCCTCTGTTTCTCGCCCTCTGTTTCTGCTCCTCTGTTTCTCGCCCTCTGTTTCAGCCCCTCTGTTTCTCGCCTTCTGTTTCAGACCCTCTGATTCAGCCCCTCTGTTTCAGCCCCTCTGATTCAGCCCCTCTGATTCAGCCCCTCTGTTTCTCGCCCTCTGTTTCAGCCCCTCTGTTTCAGCCCTTCTGTTTCAGCCACTCGGTTTCAGCCCCTCTGTTTCTTGCCCTCTGTTTCAGCCCCTCTGTTTCTCGCCCTCTGATTCAGCCCCTCAGTTTCTCGCCCTCTGTTTCAGCCCCTCGCTTTCGCACTCTCTGTTTCAGCCCCTCTGTTTCAGCCCCTCTGTTTCTCACCCTCTGTTTCAGCACCTCTGTTACAGCCCCTCTGTTTCTCGACCTCTGTTTCAGCCCCTCTGTTTCTCGCCCTCTGTTTCAGCCCCTCTGTTTGTCGCCATCTGTTTCAGACCCTCTGTTTCTCGCCCTCTGTTTCAGCCCCTCTGATTCAGCCCCTCTGTTTCAGCCCCTCTGTTTCTCGCCCTCTGTTTCAGCCCCTCTGTTTCTCGCCCTCTGTTTCAGCCTCTCTGTTTCAGCCCCTCTGATTCAGCCCCTCTGTTTCAGCCCCTCTGTTTCTCGCCCTCTGTTTCAGCCCCTCTGATTCAGCCCCTCTGTTTCAGCCCCTCTGATTCAGCCCCTCTGTTTCAGACCATCTATTTCAGCCCCTCTGTTTCAGCCCCTCTGTTTCAGGCTCTCTGTTTCAGCCCGTCTGTTTCAGCCCCTCTGTTTCAGCCCCTCTGTTTCTCGCCCTCTGTTTCAGCCCCTCTGTTTCAGCCCCTCTGAATCAGCCCCTCTGATTCAGCCCCTCTGTTTCTCGCCCTCTGTTTCTGCCCCTCTGTTTCAGCCCCTCTGTTTCAGCCCCTCTGTTTCTTGCCCTCTGTTTCAGCCCCTCTGTTTCAGCCCCTCTGTTTCAGCCCCTCCGATTCAGCCCCTCTGTTTCTCGCCCTCTGTTTCAGCCCCTCTGTTTCAGCCCCTCTGAATCAGCCCCTCTGATTCAGCCCCTCTGTTTCTCGCCCTCTGTTTCTGCCCCTCTGTTTCAGCCCATCTGTTTCAGCCCCTCTGTTTCTTGCCCTCTGTTTCAGCCCCTCTGTTTCAGCCCCTCTGTTTCAGCCCCTCCGATTCAGCCCCTCTGTTTCAGCCCCTCTGTTTCAGCCCCTCTGTCTCTCGCCCTTTGTTTCAGCCCCTCTGTTTGTCGCCCTCTGTTTCAGCCCCTCTGTTTCTCGCCCTCTGTTTCAGCCCCTCTGTTTCAGCCCCTCTGTTTCAGCCCCTCTGTTTCTCCCCCTCTGTTTCTGCCCCTCTGTTTCTCGCCCTCTGTTTCAGCCCCTCTGTTTCTCGCCTTCTGTTTCAGCCCCTCTGATTCAGCCCCTCTGTTTCAGCCCCTCTGATTCAGCCCATCTGATTCAGCCCCTCTGTTTCTCGCCCTCTGTTTCAGCCCCTCTGTTTCAGCCCTTCTGTTTCAGCCACTCGGTTTCAGCCCCTCTGTTTCTTGCCCTGTGTTTCAGCCCCTCTGTTTCTCGCCCTCTGTTTCAGCCCCTCTGTTTCTCGCCCTCTGTTTCAGCCCCTCTGTTTCGCACTCTCTGTTTCAGCCCTTTTGTTTCAGCCACTCGGTTTCAGCCCCTCTGTTTCTCGCCCTCTGTTTCAGCCTCTCTGTTTCAGCCCCTCTGATTCAGCCCCTCTGTTTCAGCCCCTCTGTTTCTCGCCCTCTGTTTCAGCCCCTCTGATTCAGCCCCTCTGTTTCAGCCCCTCTGATTCAGCCCCTCTGTTTCAGACCATCTATTTCAGCCCCTCTGTTTCAGCCCCTCTGTTTCAGGCTCTCTGTTTCAGCCCGTCTGTTTCAGCCCCTCTGTTTCAGCCCCTCTGTTTCTCGCCCTCTGTTTCAGCCCCTCTGTTTCAGCCCCTCTGAATCAGCCCCTCTGATTCAGCCCCTCTGTTTCTCGCCCTCTGTTTCTGCCCCTCTGTTTCAGCCCCTCTGTTTCAGCCCCTCTGTTTCTTGCCCTCTGTTTCAGCCCCTCTGTTTCAGCCCCTCTGTTTCAGCCCCTCCGATTCAGCCCCTCTGTTTCTCGCCCTCTGTTTCAGCCCCTCTGTTTCAGCCCCTCTGAATCAGCCCCTCTGATTCAGCCCCTCTGTTTCTCGCCCTCTGTTTCTGCCCCTCTGTTTCAGCCCATCTGTTTCAGCCCCTCTGTTTCTTGCCCTCTGTTTCAGCCCCTCTGTTTCAGCCCCTCTGTTTCAGCCCCTCCGATTCAGCCCCTCTGTTTCAGCCCCTCTGTTTCAGCCCCTCTGTCTCTCGCCCTTTGTTTCAGCCCCTCTGTTTGTCGCCCTCTGTTTCAGCCCCTCTGTTTCTCGCCCTCTGTTTCAGCCCCTCTGTTTCAGCCCCTCTGTTTCAGCCCCTCTGTTTCTCCCCCTCTGTTTCTGCCCCTCTGTTTCTCGCCCTCTGTTTCAGCCCCTCTGTTTCTCGCCTTCTGTTTCAGCCCCTCTGATTCAGCCCCTCTGTTTCAGCCCCTCTGATTCAGCCCATCTGATTCAGCCCCTCTGTTTCTCGCCCTCTGTTTCAGCCCCTCTGTTTCAGCCCTTCTGTTTCAGCCACTCGGTTTCAGCCCCTCTGTTTCTTGCCCTGTGTTTCAGCCCCTCTGTTTCTCGCCCTCTGTTTCAGCCCCTCTGTTTCTCGCCCTCTGTTTCAGCCCCTCTGTTTCGCACTCTCTGTTTCAGCCCTTTTGTTTCAGCCACTCGGTTTCAGCCCCTCTGTTTCTCGCCCTCTGTTTCAGCCTCTCTGTTTCAGCCCCTCTGATTCAGCCCCTCTGTTTCAGCCCCTCTGTTTCTCGCCCTCTGTTTCAGCCCCTCTGATTCAGCCCCTCTGTTTCAGCCCCTCTGATTCAGCCCCTCTGTTTCAGACCATCTATTTCAGCCCCTCTGTTTCAGCCCCTCTGTTTCAGGCTCTCTGTTTCAGCCCGTCTGTTTCAGCCCCTCTGTTTCAGCCCCTCTGTTTCTCGCCCTCTGTTTCAGCCCCTCTGTTTCAGCCCCTCTGAATCAGCCCCTCTGATTCAGCCCCTCTGTTTCTCGCCCTCTGTTTCTGCCCCTCTGTTTCAGCCCCTCTGTTTCAGCCCCTCTGTTTCTTGCCCTCTGTTTCAGCCCCTCTGTTTCAGCCCCTCTGTTTCAGCCCCTCCGATTCAGCCCCTCTGTTTCTCGCCCTCTGTTTCAGCCCCTCTGTTTCAGCCCCTCTGAATCAGCCCCTCTGATTCAGCCCCTCTGTTTCTCGCCCTCTGTTTCTGCCCCTCTGTTTCAGCCCATCTGTTTCAGCCCCTCTGTTTCTTGCCCTCTGTTTCAGCCCCTCTGTTTCAGCCCCTCTGTTTCAGCCCCTCCGATTCAGCCCCTCTGTTTCAGCCCCTCTGTTTCAGCCCCTCTGTCTCTCGCCCTTTGTTTCAGCCCCTCTGTTTGTCGCCCTCTGTTTCAGCCCCTCTGTTTCTCGCCCTCTGTTTCAGCCCCTCTGTTTCAGCCCCTCTGTTTCAGCCCCTCTGTTTCTCCCCCTCTGTTTCTGCCCCTCTGTTTCTCGCCCTCTGTTTCAGCCCCTCTGTTTCTCGCCTTCTGTTTCAGCCCCTCTGATTCAGCCCCTCTGTTTCAGCCCCTCTGATTCAGCCCATCTGATTCAGCCCCTCTGTTTCTCGCCCTCTGTTTCAGCCCCTCTGTTTCAGCCCTTCTGTTTCAGCCACTCGGTTTCAGCCCCTCTGTTTCTTGCCCTGTGTTTCAGCCCCTCTGTTTCTCGCCCTCTGTTTCAGCCCCTCTGTTTCTCGCCCTCTGTTTCAGCCCCTCTGTTTCGCACTCTCTGTTTCAGCCCTTTTGTTTCAGCCACTCGGTTTCAGCCCCTCTGTTTCTTGCCCTGTGTTTCAGCCCCTCTGTTTCTCGCCCTCTGTTTCTGCTCCTCTGTTTCTCGCCCTCTGTTTCAGCTCCTCTGTTTCTCGCCCTCTGTTTCAGCCCCTCTGATTCAGCCCCTCTGTTTCAGCCCCTCTGAATCAGCCCCTCTGTTTCAGCCCCTCTGTTTCAGCCCCTCTGTTTCTCGGCTCTGTCTCAGCCCCTCTGTTTCTCGCCCTCGGTTTCAGCCCCTCTGATTCAGCCCCTCTGTTTCTCGCCCTCTGTTCAAGCCCCTCTGTTTCTCGCCATCTGTTTCAGCCCCTCTGCTTCTCGCCCTCTGTTTCAGCCCCTCTGTTTCAGCCCCTCTGTTTCAGCCCCTCTGTTTCTCGCCCTCTGTTTCTGCCCCTCTGTTTCGCACTCTCTGTTTCAGCCCCTCTGTTTCAGCCCCTCTGTTTCTCGCCCTCTGTTTCTGCTCCTCTGTTTCTCGCCCTCTGTTTCAGCCCGTCTGTTTCTCGCCCTCTGTTTCAGCCCCTCTGATTCAGCCCCTCTGTTTCAGCCCCTCTGAATCAGCCCCTCTGTTTCAGCCCCTCTGTTTCAGCCCCTCTGTTTCTCGCCCTCTGTTTCAGCCCCTCTGTTTCTCACCCTCTGTTACAGCCCCTCTGTTTCAGCCCCTCTGTTTCAGCCCCTCTGTTTCTCGCCCTCTGTTTCAGCCCCTCTGTTTCGCACTCTCTGTTTCAGCCCTTCTGTTTCAGCCACTCGGTTTCAGCCCCTCTGTTTCTTGCCCTGTGTTTCAGCTCCTCTGTTTCTCGCCCTCTGTTTCAGCCCCTCTGTTTCTCGCCCTCTGTTTCAGCCCCTCTGATTCAGCCCCTCTGTTTCAGCCCCTCTGAATCAGCCCCTCTGTTTCAGCCCCTCTGTTTCACCCCCTCTGTTTCTCGCCCTCTGTTTCAGCCCTTCTGTTTCTCACCCTCTGTTACAGCACCTCTGTTTCAGCCCCTCTGTTTCTCGGCTATGTCTCAGCCCCTCTGTTTCTCGCCATCTGTTTCAGCCCCTCTGATTCAGCCCCTCTGTTTCTCGCCCTCTGTTCAAGCCCCTCTGTTTCTCGCCATCTGTTTCAGCCCCTCTGCTTCTCGCGCTCTGTTTCAGCCCCTCTGTTTCAGCCCCTCTGTTTCGCACTCTCTGTTTCAGCCCCTCTGTGTCAGCCCCTCTGTTTCTCGCCCTCTGTTTCAGCCCCTCTGTTTCAGCCCCTCTGATTCAGCCCCTCTGTTTCAGCCCCTCTGCTTCTCGCCCTCTGTTTCAGCCCCTCTGTTTCAGCCCCTCTGTTTCAGCCCCTCTGTTTCTCGCCCTCTGTTTCTCGCCCTCTGTTTCAGCCCCTCTGTTTCAGCCCCTCTGATTCAGCCCCTCTGATTCAGCCCCTCTGTTTCTCGCCCTCTGTTTCAGCCCCTCTGTTTCAGCCCCTCTGTTTCAGCCCCTCTGATTCAGCCCCTCTGCTTCTCGCCCTCTGTTTCAGCCCCTGTGATTCAGCCCCTCTGTTTCAGCCCCTCTGTTTCTTGCCCTCTGTTTCAGCCCCTCTGTTTCAGCCCCTCTGTTTCAGCACCTCCGATTCAGCCCCTCTGTTTCAGCCCCTCTATTTCTGCCCCTCTGTTTCAGCCCCTCTGTTTCTCGCCCTTTTTTCAGCCCCTCTGTTTCTCGCCCTCTGTTTCAGCCCCTCTGTTTCAGCCCCTCTGTTTCAGCCCCTCTGTTTCTCGCCCTCTGTTTCAGCCCCTCTGTTTCTTGCCCTCTGTTTCAGCCCCTTTTTTTCAGCCCCTCTGTTTCTCGCCCTCTGTTTCTGCTCCTCTGTTTCTCGCCCTCTGTTTCAGCCCCTCTGTTTCTCGCCTTCTGTTTCAGACCCTCTGATTCAGCCCCTCTGTTTCAGCCCCTCTGATTCAGCCCCTCTGATTCAGCCCCTCTGTTTCTCGCCCTCTGTTTCAGCCCCTCTGTTTCAGCCCTTCTGTTTCAGCCACTCGGTTTCAGCCCCTCTGTTTCTTGCCCTCTGTTTCAGCCCCTCTGTTTCTCGCCCTCTGATTCAGCCCCTCAGTTTCTCGCCCTCTGTTTCAGCCCCTCGCTTTCGCACTCTCTGTTTCAGCCCCTCTGTTTCAGCCCCTCTGTTTCTCGCCCTCTGTTTCTGCTCCTCTGTTTCTCGCCCTCTGTTTCAGCCCCTCTGTTTCTCGCCCTCTGTTTCTGCCGCTCTGATTCAGCCCCTCTGTTTCAGCCACTCTGAATCAGCCCCTCTGTTTCAGCCCCTCTGTTTCTCGCCCTCTGTTTCAGCCCCTCTGTTTCTCACCCTCTGTTTCAGCCCCTCTGTTTCTCGACCTCTGTTTCAGCCCCTCTGTTTCAGCCCCTCTGTTTGTCGCCATCTGTTTCAGCCCCTCTGTTTCTCGCCCTCTGTTTCAGCCCCTCTGATTCAGCCCCTCTGTTTCAGCCCCTCTGTTTCTCGCCCTCTGTTTCAGCCTCTCTGTTTCAGCCCCTATGATTCAGCCCCTCTGTTTCAGCCCCTCTGTTTCTCGCCCTCTGTTTCAGCCCCTCTGATTCAGCCCCTCTGTTTCAGCCCCTCTGATTCAGCCCCTCTGTTTCAGACCATCTATTTCAGCCCCTCTGTTTCAGCCCCTCTGTTTCAGGCTCTCTGTTTCAGCCCGTCTGTTTCAGCCCCTCTGTTTCAGCCCCTTTGTTTCAGCCCCTCTGATTCAGTACCTTAGTTTCTCGCCCTCTGTTTCAGCCCCTCTGTTTCAGCCCCTCTGATTCAGCCCCTCTGATTCAGCCCCTCTGTTTCTCGCCCTCTGTTTCAGCCCCTCTGTTTCAGCCCCTCTGAATCAGCCCCTCTGATTCAGCCCCTCTGTTTCTCGCCCTCAGTTTCTGCCCCTCTGTTTCAGCCCCTCTGTTTCAGCCCCTCTGTTTCTTGCCCTCTGTTTCAGCCCCTCTGTTTCAGCCCCTCTGTTTCAGCCCCTCCGATTCAGCCCCTCTGTTTCAGCCCCTCTGTTTCAGCCCCTCTGTTTCTCGCCCTTTGTTTCAGCCCCTCTGTTTGTCGCCCTCTGTTTCAGCCCCTCTGTTTCTCGCCCTCTGTTTCAGCCCCTCTGTTTCAGCCCCTCTGTTTCAGCCCCTCTGTTTCTCGCCCTCTGTTTCTGCCCCTCTGTTTCTCGCCCTCTGTTTCAGCCCCTCTGTTTCTCGCCTTCTGTTTCAGCCCCTCTGATTCAGCCCCTCTGTTCAGCCCCTCTGATTCAGCCCCTCTGATTCAGCCCCTCTGTTTCTCGCCCTCTGTTTCAGCCCCTCTGTTTCAGCCCTTCTGTTTCAGCCACTCGGTTTCAGCCCCTCTGTTTCTTGCCCTGTGTTTCAGCCCCTCTGTTTCAGCCCCTCTGTTTCTCGCCCTCTGTTTCAGCCCCTCTGTTTCGCACTCTCTGTTTCAGCCCTTCTGTTTCAGCCACTCGGTTTCAGCCCCTCTGTTTCTTGCCCTGTGTTTCAGCCCCTCTGTTTCTCGCCCTCTGTTTCTGCTCCTCTGTTTCTCGCCCTCTGTTTCAGCCCCTCTGTTTCTCGCCCTCTGTTTCAGCCCCTCTGATTCAGCCCCTCTCTTTCAGCCCCTCTGAATCAGCCCCTCTGTTTCAGCCCCTCTGTTTCAGCCCCTCTGTTTCTCGGCTCTGTCTCAGCCCCTCTGTTTCTCGCCCTCTGTTTCAGCCCCTCTGATTCAGCCCCTCTGTTTCTCGCCCTCTGTTCAAGCCCCTCTCTTTCTCGCCAGCTGTTTCAGCCCCTCTGCTTCTCGCCCTCTGTTTCAGCCCCTCTGTTTCAGCCCCTCTGTTTCAGCCCCTCTATTTCTCGCCCTCTGTTTCAGCCCCTCTGTTTCGCACTCTCTGTTTCAGCCCCTCTGTTTCAGCCCCTCTGTTTCTCGCCCTCTGTTTCTGCTCCTCTGTTTCTCGCCCTCTGTTTCAGCCCCTCTCTTTCTCGCCCTCTGTTTCAGCCCCTCTGATTCAGCCCCTTTGTTTCAGCCCCTCTGAATCAGCCCCTCTGTTTCAGCCCCTCTGTTTCAGCCCCTCTGTTTCTCGCCCTCTGTTTCAGCCCCTCTGTTTCTCGCCCTCTGTTTCAGCCCCTCTGATTCAGCCCCTCTGTTTCTCGCCCTCTGTTCAAGCCCCTCTGTTTCTCGCCATCTGTTTCAGCCCCTCTGCTTCTCGCCCTCTGTTTCAGCCCCTCTGTTTCAGCCCCTCTGTTTCAGCCCCTCTGTTTCTCGCCCTCTGTTTCAGCCCCTCTATTTCTCGCCCTCTGTTTCAGCCCCTCTGTTTCAGCCCCACTGTTTCAGCCCCTTTGTTTCAGCCCCTCTGTTTCTCGCCCTCTGTTTCAGCCCCTCTGATTCAGCCCCACTGTTTCAGCCCCTCTGAATCAGCCCCTCTGATTCAGCCCCTCTGTTTCAGACCCTCTGTTTCAGCCCCTCTGTTTCTCGCCCTCTGTTTCAGCCCCTCTGTTTCTCACCCTCTGTTTCAGCCCCTCTGTTTCAGCCCCACTGTTTCTCGCCCTCTGTTTCAGCCCCTCTGTTTCAGCCCCTCTGATTCAGCCCATCTGATTCAGGCCCTCTGTTTCTCGCCCTCTGTTTCAGCCCCTCTGTTTCAGCCCCTCTGAATCAGCCCCTCTGATTCAGCCCCTCTGTTTCTCGCCCTCTGTTTCTGCCCCTCTGTTTCAGCCCCTCTGTTTCAACCCCTCTGTTTCTTGCCCTCTGTTTCAGCCCCTCTGTTTCAGCCCCTCTGTTTCAGCCCCTCCGATTCAGCCCCTCTGTTTAAGCCCCTCTGTTTCAGCCCCTCTGATTCTCGCCCTTTGTTTCAGCCCCTCTGTTTGTCGCCCTCTGTTTCAGCCCCTCTGTTTCTCGCCCTCTGTTTCAGCCCCTCTGTTTCAGCCCCTCTGTTTCAGCCCCTCTGTTTCTCGCCCTCTGTTTCTGCCCCTCTGTTTCTCGCCCTCTGTTTCAGCCCCTCTGTTTCTCGCCTTCTGTTTCAGCCCCTCTGATTCAGCCCCTCTGTTTCAGCCCCTCTGATTCAGCCCCTCTGATTCAGCCCCTCTGTTTCTCGCCTTCTGTTTCAGCCCCTCTGATTCAGCCCCTCTGTTCAGCCCCTCTGATTCAGCCCCTCTGATTCAGCCCCTCTGTTTCTCGCCCTCTGTTTCAGCCCCTCTGTTTCAGCCCTTCTGTTTCAGCCACTCGGTTTCAGCCCCTCTGTTTCTTGCCCTGTGTTTCAGCCCCTCTGTTTCAGCCCCTCTGTTTCTCGCCCTCTGTTTCAGCCCCTCTGTTTCGCACTCTCTGTTTCAGCCCTTCTGTTTCAGCCACTCGGTTTCAGCCCCTCTGTTTCTTGCCCTGTGTTTCAGCCCCTCTGTTTCTCGCCCTCTGTTTCTGCTCCTCTGTTTCTCGCCCTCTGTTTCAGCCCCTCTGTTTCTCGCCCTCTGTTTCAGCCCCTCAGATTCAGCCCCTCTCTTTCAGCCCCTCTGAATCAGCCCCTCTGTTTCAGCCCCTCTGTTTCAGCCCCTCTGTTTCTCGGCTCTGTCTCAGCCCCTCTGTTTCTCGCCCTCTGTTTCAGCCCCTCTGATTCAGCCCCTCTGTTTCTCGCCCTCTGTTCAAGCCCCTCTCTTTCTCGCCAGCTGTTTCAGCCCCTCTGCTTCTCGCCCTCTGTTTCAGCCCCTCTGTTTCAGCCCCTCTGTTTCAGCCCCTCTGTTTCTCGCCCTCTGTTTCAGCCCCTCTGTTTCGCACTCTCTGTTTCAGCCCCTCTGTTTCAGCCCCTCTGTTTCTCGCCCTCTGTTTCTGCTCCTCTGTTTCTCGCCCTCTGTTTCAGCCCCTCTGTTTCTCGCCCTCTGTTTCAGCCCCTCTGATTCAGCCCCTTTGTTTCAGCCCCTCTGAATCAGCCCCTCTGTTTCAGCCCCTCTGTTTCAGCCCCTCTGTTTCTCGCCCTCTGTTTCAGCCCCTCTGTTTCTCGCCCTCTGTTTCAGCCCCTCTGATTCAGCCCCTCTGTTTCTCGCCCTCTGTTCAAGCCCCTCTGTTTCTCGCCATCTGTTTCAGCCCCTCTGCTTCTCGCCCTCTGTTTCAGCCCCTCTGTTTCAGCCCCTCTGTTTCAGCCCCTCTGTTTCTCGCCCTCTGTTTCAGCCCCTCTGTTTCTCGCCCTCTGTTTCAGCCCCTCTATTTCTCGCCCTCTGTTTCAGCCCCTCTGTTTCAGCCCCACTGTTTCAGCCCCTTTGTTTCAGCCGCTCTGTTTCTCGCCCTCTGTTTCAGCCCCTCTGATTCAGCCCCACTGTTTCAGCCCCTCTGAATCAGCCCCTCTGATTCAGCCCCTCTGTTTCAGACCCTCTGTTTCAGCCCCTCTGTTTCTCGCCCTCTGTTTCAGCCCCTCTGTTTCTCACCCTCTGTTTCAGCCCCTCTGTTTCAGCCCCACTGTTTCTCGCCCTCTGTTTCAGCCCCTCTGTTTCAGCCCCTCTGATTCAGCCCATCTGATTCAGCCCCTCTGTTTCTCGCCCTCTGTTTCAGCCCCTCTGTTTCAGCCCCTCTGAATCAGCCCCTCTGATTTAGCCCCTCTGTTTCTCGCCCTCTGTTTCTGCCCCTCTGTTTCAGCCCCTCTGTTTCAACCCCTCTGTTTCTTGCCCTCTGTTTCAGCCCCTCTGTTTCAGCCCCTCTGTTTCAGCCCCTCCGATTCAGCCCCTCTGTTTCAGCCCCTCTGTTTCAGCCCCTCTGATTCTCGCCCTTTGTTTCAGCCCCTCTGTTTGTCGCCCTCTGTTTCAGCCCCTCTGTTTCTCGCCCTCTGTTTCAGCCCCTCTGTTTCAGCCCCTCTGTTTCAGCCCCTCTGTTTCTCGCCCTCTGTTTCTGCCCCTCTGTTTCTCGCCCTCTGTTTCAGCCCCTCTGTTTCTCGCCTTCTGTTTCAGCCCCTCTGATTCAGCCCCTCTGTTTCAGCCCCTCTGATTCAGCCCCTCTGATTCAGCCCCTCTGTTTCTCGCCCTCAGTTTCAGCCCCTCTGTTTCAGCCCTTCTGTTTCAGCCACTCGGTTTCAGCCCCTCTGTTTCTTGCCCTGTGTTTCAGCCCCTCTGTTTCTCGCCCTCTGTTTCAGCCCCTCTGTTTCTCGCCCTCTGTTTCAGCCCCTCTGTTTCGCACTCTCTGTTTCAGCCCTTCTGTTTCAGCCACTCGGTTTCAGCCCCTCTGTTTCTTGCCCTGTGTTTCAGCCCCTCTGTTTCTCGCCCTCTGTTTCTGCTCCGCTGTTTCTCGCCCTCTGTTTCAGCCCCTCTGTTTCTCGCCCTCTGTTTCAGCCCCTCTGATTCAGCCCCTCTGTTTCAGCCCCTCTGAATCAGCCCCTCTGTTTCAGCCCCTCTGTTTCAGCCCCTCTGTTTCTCGCCCTCTGTTTCAGCCCTTCTGTTTCTCACCCTCTGTTACAGCACCTCTGTTTCAGCCCCTCTGTTTCTCGGCTCTGTCTCAGCCCCTCTGTTTCTCGTCCTCTGTTTCAGCCCCTCTGATTCAGCCCCTCTGTTTCTCGCCCTCTGTTCAAGCCCCTCTGTTTCTCGCCATCTGTTTCAGCCCCTCTGCTTCGCGCCCTCTGTTTCAGCCCCTCTGTTTCAGCCCCTCTGTTTCAGCCCCTCTGTTTCTCGCCCTCTGTTTCAGCCCCTCTGTTTCGCACTCTCTGTTTCAGCCCCTCTGTTTCAGCCCCTCTGTTTCTCGCCCTCTGTTTCTGCTCCTCTGTTTCTCGCCCTCTGTTTCAGCCCCTCTGTTTCTCGCCCTCTGTTTCAGCCCCTCTGATTCAGCCCCTCTGTTTCAGCCCCTCTGAATCAGCCCCTCTGTTTCAGCCCCTCTGTTTCAGCCCCTCTGTTTCTCGCCCTCTGTTTCAGCCCCTCTGTTTCTCACCCTCTGTTACAGCGCCTCTGTTTCAGCCCCTCTGTTTCTCGCCCTCTGTTTCAGCCCCTCTGTTTCTCGCCCTCTGTTTCAGCCCCTCTGATTCAGCCCCTCTGTTTCTCGCCCTCTGTTCAAGCCCCTCTGTTTCTCACCATCTGTTTCAGCCCCTCTGCTTCTCGCCCTCTCTTTCAGCCCCTCTGTTTCAGCCCCTCTGTTTCAGCCCCTCTGTTTCTCGCCCTCTGTTTCAGCCCCTCTGTTTCTCGCCCTCTGTTTCAGCCCCTCTATTTCTCGCCCTCTGTTTCAGCCCCTCTGTTTCAGCCCCACTGTTTCAGCCCCTTTGTTTCAGCCCCTCTGTTTCTCGCCCTCTGTTTCAGCCCCTCTGATTCAGCCCCACTGTTTCAGCCCCTCTGAATCAGCCCCTCTGATTCAGCCCCTCTGTTTCAGACCCTCTGTTTCAGCCCCTCTGTTTCTCGCCCTCTGTTTCAGCCCCTCTGTTTCTCACCCTCTGTTTCAGCCCCTCTGTTTCAGCCCCACTGTTTCTCGCCCTCTGTTTCAGCACCTCTGTTTCTCGCCCTCTGTTTCAGCTCCTCTGATTCAGCCCCTCTGTTTCTCGCCCTCTGTTTCAGCCCCTCTGTTTCTCGCCCTCTGTTTCAGCCCCTCTATTTTAGCCCCACTGTTTCAGCCCCTTTGTTTCAGCCACTCTGTTTCTCGCCCTCTGTTTCAGCCGCTCTGTTTCTGGCCCTCTGTTTCAGCCCCTCTGTTTGTCGCTCTCTGTTTCAGCCCCTCTGTTTCCGCCCCTCTGTTTCAGCCCCTCTGTTTCAGCCCCTCTGTTTCTCGCCCTCTGTTTCAGCCCCTCTGTTTCTTGCCCTCTGTTTCAGCCACTCTGTTTCTCGCCCTCTGTTTTAGCCACTCTGTTTCTCGCCCTCTGTTTCAGCCCCTCTGTTTCAGCCCCTCTGTTTCAGTCCCTCTGTTTCAGCCACTCTATTTCTCGCCCTCTGTTTCAGCCCCTCTGTTTCTCGCCCTGTGTTTCAGCCTCTCTGTTTCTCGCCCTCTGTTTCAGCCCCACTGTTTCATCCCCTCTGTTTCAGCCCCTCTGTTTCAGCCCCTCTGTTTCTCGCCCTCTGTTTCAGCCCCTCTGTTTCTCGCCCTCTGTGTCAGGCACTTTGTTTCAGCCCCTTTGTTTCAGCCCCTCTTTTTCAGCCCCTCTGTTTCTCGCCCTCTGTTTCACGCCCTCTGTTTCAGCCCCTCTGTTTCTCGCCCTCTGTTTCAGCCCCTCTGTTTCAGCCCATCTGATTCAGCCCGTCTGATTCAGCCCCTCTGTTTCTCGCCCTCTGTTTCAGCCACACTGTTTCAGCCCCTCTGTTTCTTGCCCTCTGTTTCAGCCCCTCTGTTTCTCGCCCTCTGTTTCAGCCCCTCTGTTTCTCGCCCTCTGTTTCAGCCCCTCTGTTTCTCGCCCTCTGTTTCAGTCCCTCTGTATCACGCTCTCTGTTTCAGCCCCTTTGTTTCAGTCCCTCTGTTTCTCACCCTCTGTTTCTGCCCGTCTGTTTCTCGCCCTCTGTTTCAGCCCCTCTGTTTCAGATCCTCTGTTTCAGTCCCTCTGTTTCTCGCCCTCTGTTTCAGCCCCTCTGTTTCTCGCCCTCTGTTTCAGCCCCTCTGTTTCAGCCCCTCTGTTTCAGCCCCTCTGTTTCTCGCCCTCTGTTTCAGCCCCTCTGTTTCTTGCCCTCTGTTTCAGCTCCTCTCTTTCTCGCCCTCTGTTTCAGCATCTCTGTTTCTCGCCCTCTGTTTCAGCCACTCTGTTTCAGCCCCTCTGATTCAGCCCCTCTGTTTCAGCCCCTCTGTTTCTCGCCCTCTGTTTCAGCACCTCTGATTCAGCCCCTCTGTTTCAGCCCCTCTGATTGAGCCCCTCTGTTTCAGCCCCTCTATTTCAGCCCCTCTGTTTCAGCCCCTCTGTTTCAGGCTCTCTGTTTCAGCCCGTCTGTTTCAGCCCCTCTGTTTCAGCCACACTGTTTCAGCCCCTCTGATTCAGTCCCTTAGTTTCTCGCACTCTGTTTCAGCCCCTCTGTTTCAGCCCCTCTGATTCAGCCCCTCTGATTCAGCCCCTCTGTTTCTCGCCCTCTGTTTCAGCCCCTCTGTTTCAGTCCCTCTGATTCAGCCCCTCTGATTCAGCCCCTCTGTTTCTCGCCCTCTGTTTCTGCCCCTCTGTTTCAGCGCCTCTGTTTCAGCCCCTCTGTTTCTTGCCCTCTGTTTCAGCCCCTCTGTTTCAGCCCCTCTGTTTCAGCCCCTCCGATTCAGCCCCTCTCTTTCAGCCCCTCTGTTTCTGCCCCTCTGTTTCAGCCCCTCTGTTTCTCGCCCTCTGTTTCAGCCCCTCTGTTTCAGCCCCTCTGTTTCAGCCCCTCTGTTTCTCGCCCTCTGTTTCAGCCCCTCTGTTTCTTGCCCTCTGTTTCAGCCCCTCTGTTTCAGCCCGTCTGTTTCTCGCCCTCTGTTTCTGCCCCTCTGTTTCTCGCCCTCTGTTTCAGCTCCTCTGTTTCTCGCCATCTGTTTCAGACCCTCTGATTCAGCCCCTCTGTTTCAGCCAATCTGATTCAGCCCCTCTGATTCAGCCCCTCTGTTTCTCGCCCTCTGTTTCAGCCCCTCTGTTTCAGCCCTTCTGTTTCAGCCACTATGTTTCAGCCCCTCTGTTTCTTGCCCTCTGTTTCAGCCCCTCTGTTTCTCGCCCTCTGTTTCAGCCCCTCTGTTTCTCGCCCTCTGTTTCAGCCCCTCGGTTTCGCACTCTCTGTTTCAGCCCCTCTGTTTCTCGCCCCCTGTTCCTGCTCCTCTGTTTCTCGATCTCTGTTTCAGCCCCTCTGTTTCTCGCCCTCTGTTTCAGCCCCTCTGATTCAGCCCCTCTGTTTCAGCCCCTCTGAATCAGCCCCTCTGTTTCAGCCCCACTGTTTCAGCCCCTCTGTTTCTCGCCCTCTGCTTCAGCCCCTCTGTTTCTCACCCTCTGTTTCAGCACCTCTGTTTCAGCCCATCTGATTCAGCCCGTCTGATTCAGCCCCTCTGTTTCTCGCCCTCTGTTTCAGCCACACTGTTTCAGCCCCTCTGTTTCTCGCCCTCTGTTTCAGCCCCTCTGTTTCTCGCCCTCTGTTTCAGCCCCTCTGTTTCTCGCCCTCTGTTTCAGTCCCTCTGTATCACGCTCTCTGTTTCAGCCCCTTTGTTTCAGTCCCTCTGTTTCTCACCCTCTGTTTCTGCCCATCTGTTTCTCGCCCTCTGTTTCAGCCCCTCTGTTTCAGATCCTCTGTTTCAGTCCCTCTGTTTCTCGCCCTCTGTTTCTCGCCCTCTGTTTCAGCCCCTCTGTTTCTCGCCCTCTGTTTCAGCCCCTCTGTTTCAGCCCCTCTGTTTCAGCCCCTCTGTTTCAGCCCCTCTGTTTCTCGCCCTCTGTTTCAGCCCCTCTGTTTCTTGCCCTCTGTTTCAGCTCCTCTGTTTCTCGCCCTCTGTTTCAGCCTCTCTGTTTCTCGCCCTCTGTTTCAGCCCCTCTGTTTCAGCCCCTCCGATTCAGCCCCTCTGTTTCAGCCCCTCTGTTTCTCGCCCTCTGTTTCAGCCCCTCTGATTCAGCCCCTCTGTTTCAGGCTCTCTGTTTCAGCCCGTCTGTTTCAGCCCCTCTGTTTCAGCCCCACTGTTTCAGCCCCTCTGTTTCAGCCCCTCTGATTCAGCCCCTCTTATTAAGCCCCTCTGTTTCTCGCCCTCTGTTTCAGCCCCTCTGTTTCAGGCCCACTGATTCAGCCCCTCTGATTCAGCCCCTCTGTTTCTCGCCCTCTGTTTCTGCCCCTCTGTTTCAGACCCTCTGTTTCAGCCCCTCTGTTTCTTGCCCTCTGTTTCAGCCCCTCTGTTTCAGCCCCTCTGTTTCAGCCCCTCCGATTCAGCCCCTCTGTTTCAGCCCCTCTGTTTCTGCCCCTCTGTTTCAGCCCCTCTGTTTCTCGCCCTTTGTTTCAGCCCCTCTGTTTCTCGCCCTCTGTTTCAGCCCCTCTGTTTCAGCCCCTCTGTTTTCGCCCTCTGTTTCAGCCCCTCTGTTTCTTGCCCTCTGTTTCAGCCCCTCTGTTTCAGCCCCTCTGTTTCTCGCCCTCTGATTCTGCCCCTCTGTTTCAGCCCCTCTGTTTCAACCCCTCTGTTTCTTGCCCTCTGTTTCAGCCCCTCTGTTTCAGCCCCTCTGTTTCAGCCCCTCCGATTCAGCCCCTCTGTTTCTGCCCCTCTGTTTCAGCCCCTCTGTTTCTCGCCCTTTGTTTCAGCCCCTCTGTTTGTCGCCCTCTGTTTCAGCCCCTCTGTTTCTCGCCCTCTGTTTCAGCCCCTCTGTTTCAGCCCCTCTGTTTCAGCCCCTCTGTTTCTCGCCCTCTGTTTCTGCCCCTCTGTTTCTCGCCCTCTGTTTCAGCCCCTCTGTTTCTCGCCTTCTGTTTCAGCCCCTCTGATTCAGCCCCTCTGTTTCAGCCCCTCTGATTCAGCCCCTCTGATTCAGCCCCTCTGTTTCTCGCCCTCTGTTTCAGCCCCTCTGTTTCAGCCCTTCTGTTTCAGCCACTCGGTTTCAGCCCCTCTGTTTCTCGCCCTCTGTTTCAGCCCCTCTGTTTCTCGCCCTCTGTTTCAGCCCCTCTGTTTCGCACTCTCTGTTTCAGCCCTTCTGTTTCAGCCACTCGGTTTCAGCCCCTCTGTTTCTTGCCCTGTGTTTCAGCCGCTCTGTTTCTCGCCCTCTGTTTCTGCTCCTCTGTTTCTCGCCCTCTGTTTCTGCCCCTCTGTTTCTCGCCCTCTGTTTCAGCCCCTCTGATTCAGCCCCTCTGTTTCAGCCCCTCTGAATCAGCCCCTCTGTTTCAGCCCCTCTGTTTCAGCCCCTCTGTTTCTCGCCCTCTGTTTCAGCCCTTCTGTTTCTCACCCTCTGTTACAGCACCTCTGTTTCAGCCCCTCTGTTTCTCGGCTCTGTCTCAGCCCCTCTGTTTCTCGCCCTCTGTTTCAGCCCCTCTGATTCAGCCCCTCTGTTTCTCGCCCTCTGTTCAAGCCCCTCTGTTTCTCGCCATCTGTTTCATCCCCTCTGCTTCTCGCCCTCTGTTTCAGCCACACTGTTTCAGCCCCTCTGTTTCTCGCCCTCTGTTTCAGCCCCTCTGTTTCGCACTCTCTGTTTCAGCCCCTCTGTTTCAGCCCCTCTGTTTCTCGCCCTCTGTTTCTGCTCCTCTGTTTCTCGCCCTCTGTTTCAGCCCCTCTGTTTCTCGCCCTCTGTTTCAGCCCCTCTGATTCAGCCCCTCTGTTTCAGCCCCTCTGAATCAGCCCCTCTGTTTCAGCCCCTCTGTTTCAGCCCCTCTGTTTCTCGCCCTCTGTTTCAGCCCCTCTGTTTCTCACCCTCTGTTACAGCACCTCTGTTTCAGCCCCTCTGTTTCTCGCCCTCTGTTTCAGCCCCTCTGTTTCTCGCCCTCTGTTTCAGCCCCTCTGATTCAGCCCCTCTGTTTCTCGCCCTCTGTTCAAGCCCCTCTGATTCTCACCATCTGTTTCAGCCCCTCTGCTTCTCGCCCTCTGTTTCAGCCCCTCTGTTTCAGCCCCTCTGTTTCAGCCCCTCTGTTTCTCGCCCTCTGTTTCAGCCCCTCTGTTTCTCGCCCTCTGTTTCAGCCCCTCTATTTCTCGCCCTCTGTTTCAGCCCCTCTGTTTCAGCCCCACTGTTTCAGCCCCTTTGTTTCAGCCCCTCTGTTTCTCGCCCTCTGTTTCAGCCCCTCTGATTCAGCCCCACTGTTTCAGCCTCTCTGAATCAGCCCCTCTGATTCAGCCCCTCTGTTTCAGACCCTCTGTTTCAGCCCCTCTGTTTCTCGCCCTCTGTTTCAGCCCCTCTGTTTCTCACCCTCTGTTTCAGCCCCTCTGTTTCAGCCCCACTGTTTCTTGCCCTCTGTTTCAGCACCTCTGTTTCTCGCCCTCTGTTTCAGCTCCTCTGATTCAGCCCCTCTGTTTCTCGCCCTCTGTTTCAGCCCCTCTGTTTCTCGCCCTCTGTTTCAGCCCCTCTATTTTAGCCCCACTGTTTCAGCCCCTTTGTTTCAGCCACTCTGTTTCTCGCCCTCTGTTTCAGCCGCTCTGTTTCTGGCCCTCTGTTTCAGCCCCTCTGTTTGTCGCTCTCTGTTTCAGCCCCTCTGTTTCCGCCCCTCTGTTTCAGCCCCTCTGTTTCAGCCCCTCTGTTTCTCGCCCTCTGTTTCAGCCCCTCTGTTTCTTGCCCTCTGTTTCAGCCACTCTGTTTCTCGCCCTCTGTTTTAGCCACTCTGTTTTTCGCCCTCTGTTTCAGCCCCTCTGTTTCAGCCCCTCTGTTTCAGTCCCTCTGTTTCAGCCCCTCTGTTTCTCGCCCTCTGTTTCAGCCCCTCTGTTTCTCGCCCTGTGTTTCAGCCTCTCTGTTTCTCGCCCTCTGTTTCAGCCCCACTATTTCAACCCCTCTGTTTCAGCCCCTCTGTTTCAGCCCCTCTGTTTCTCGCCCTCTGTTTCAGCCCCTCTGTTTCTCGCCCTCTGTATCAGGCGCTTTGTTTCAGCCCCTTTGTTTCAGCCCCTCTTTTTCAGCCCCTCTGTTTCTCGCCCTCTGTTTCACGCCCTCTGTTTCAGCCCCTCTGTTTCTCGCCCTCTGTTTCAGCCCCTCTGTTTCAGCCCATCTGATTCAGCCCGTCTGATTCAGCCCCTCTGTTTCAGCCACACTGTTTCAGCCCCTCTGTTTCTTGCCCTCTGTTTCAGCCCCTCTGTTTCTCGCCCTCTGTTTCAGCCCCTCTGTTTCTCGCCCTCTGTTTCAGCCCCTCTGTTTCTCGCCCTCTGTTTCAGTCCCTCTGTATCACGCTCTCTGTTTCAGCCCCTTTGTTTCAGTCCCTCTGTTTCTCACCCTCTGTTTCTGCCCGTCTGTTTCTCGCCCTCTGTTTCAGCCCCTCTGTTTCAGATCCTCTGTTTCAGTCCCTCTGTTTCTCGCCCTCTGTTTCAGCCCCTCTGTTTCTCGCCCTCTGTTTCAGCCCCTCTGTTTCAGCCCCTCTGTTTCAGCCCCTCTGTTTCTCGCCCTCTGTTTCAGCCCCTCTGTTTCTTGCCCTCTGTTTCAGCTCCTCTGTTTCTCGCCCTCTGTTTCAGCATCTCTGTTTCTCGCCCTCTGTTTCAGCCACTCTGTTTCAGCCCCTCTGATTCAGCCCCTCTGTTTCAGCCCCTCTGTTTCTCGCCCTCTGTTTCAGCACCTCTGATTCAGCCCCTCTGTTTCAGCCCCTCTGATTCAGCCCCTCTGTTTCAGCCCCTCTATTTCAGCCCCTCTGTTTCAGCCCCTCTGTTTCAGGCTCTCTGTTTCAGCCCGTCTGTTTCAGCCCCTCTGTTTCAGCCCCACTGTTTCAGCCCCTCTGATTCAGTCCCTTAGTTTCTCGCACTCTGTTTCAGCCCCTCTGTTTCAGCCCCTCTGATTCAGCCCCTCTGATTCAGCCCCTCTGTTTCTCGCCCTCTGTTTCAGCCCCTCTGTTTCAGTCCCTCTGATTCAGCCCCTCTGATTCAGCCCCTCTGTTTCTCGCCCTCTGTTTCTGCCCCTCTGTTTCAGCCCCTCTGTTTCAGCCCCTCTGTTTCTTGCCCTCTGTTTCAGCCCCTCTGTTTCAGCCCCTCTGTTTCAGCCCCTCCGATTCAGCCCCTCTGTTTCAGCCCCTCTGTTTCTGCCCCTCTGTTTCAGCCCCTCTGTTTCTCGCCCTCTGTTTCAGCCCCTCTGTTTCAGCCCCTCTGTTTCAGCCCCTCTGTTTCTCGCCCTCTGTTTCAGCCCCTCTGTTTCTTGCCCTCTGTTTCAGCCCCTCTGTTTCAGCCCGTCTGTTTCTCGCCCTCTGTTTCTGCCCCTCTGTTTCTCGCCCTCTGTTTCAGCCCCTCTGTTTCTCGCCATCTGTTTCAGACCCTCTGATTCAGCTCCTCTGTTTCAGCCAATCTGATTCAGCCCCTCTGATTCAGCCCCTCTGTTTCTCGCCCTCTGTTTCAGCCCCTCTGTTTCAGCCCTTCTGTTTCAGCCACTATGTTTCAGCCCCTCTGTTTCTTGCCCTCTGTTTCTCGCCCTCTGTTTCAGCCCCTCTGTTTCTCGCCCTCTGTTTCAGCCCCTCGGTTTCGCACTCTCTGTTTCAGCCCCTCTGTTTCTCGCCCTCTGTTCCTGCTCCTCTGTTTCTCGATCTCTGTTTCAGCCCCACTGTTTCAGCCCCTCTGTTTCTCGCCCTCTGCTTCAGCCCCTCTGTTTCTCACCCTCTGTTTCAGCACCTTTGTTTCAGCCCATCTGATTCAGCCCGTCTGATTCAGCCCCTCTGTTTCTCGCCCTATGTTTCAGCCACACTGTTTCAGACCCTTTGTTTCTTGCCCTCTGTTTCAGCCCCTCTGTTTCTCGCCCTCTGTTTCAGCCCCTCTGTTTCTCGCCCTCTGTTTCGGCCCCTCTGTTTCTCGCCCTCTGTTTCAGTCCCTCTGTATCACGCTCTCTGATTCAGCCCCTTTGTTTCAGTCCCTCTGTTTCTCACCCTCTGTTTCTGCCCATCTGTTTCTCGCCCTCTGTTTCAGCCCCTCTGTTTCAGATCCTCTGTTTCAGTCCCTCTGTTTCTCGCCCTCTGTTTCTCGCCCTCTGTTTCAGCCCCTCTGTTTCAGCCCCTCTGTTTCAGCCCCTCTGTTTCTCGCCCTCTGTTTCAGCCCCTCTGTTTCTTGCCCTCTGTTTCAGCTCCTCTGTTTCTCGCCCTCTGTTTCAGCCTCTCTGTTTCTCGCCCTCTGTTTCAGCCCCTCTGTTTCAGCCCCTCTGATTCAGCCCCTCTGTTTCAGCCCCTCTGTTTCTCGCCCTCTGTTTCAGCCCCTCTGTTTCAGCCCCTCTGTTTCAGCCCCACTGTTTCAGCCCCTCTGTTTCAGCCCCTCTGATTCAGCCCCTCTTATTAAGCCCCTCTGTTTCTCGCCCTCTGTTTCAGCCCCTCTGTTTCAGGCCCACTGATTCAGCCCCTCTGATTCAGCCCCTCTGTTTCTCGCCCTCTGTTTCTGCCCCTCTGTTTCAGACCCTCTGTTTCAGCCCCTCTGTTTCTTGCCCTCTGTTTCAGCCCCTCTGTTTCAGCCCCTCTGTTTCAGCCCCTCCGATTCAGCCCCTCTGTTTCAGCCACTCTGTTTCTGCCCCTCTGTTTCAGCCCCTCTGTTTCTCGCCCTTTGTTTCAGCCCCTCTGTTTCTCGCCCTCTGTTTCAGCCCCTCTGTTTCAGCCCCTCTGTTTTCGCCCTCTGTTTCAGCCCCTCTGTTTCTTGCCCTCTGTTTCAGCCCCTCTGTTTCAGCCCCTCTGTTTCTCGCCCTCTGTTTCTGCCCCTCTGTTTCTCGCCCTCTGTTTCAGCCCCTCTGTTTCTCGCCATCTGTTTCAGACCCTCTGATTCAGCCCCTCTGTTTCAGCCCCTCTGATTCAGCCCCTCTGATTCAGCCCCTCTGTTTCTCGCCCTCTGTTTCAGCCCCTCTGTTTCAGCCCCTCTGTTTTCGCCCTCTGTTTCAGCCCCTCTGTTTCTTGCCCTCTGTTTCAGCCCCTCTGTTTCAGCCCCTCTGTTTCTCGCCCTCTGTTTCTGCCCCTCTGTTTCTCGCCCTCTGTTTCAGCCCCTCTGTTTCTCGCCATCTGTTTCAGACCCTCTGATTCAGCCCCTCTGTTTCAGCCCCTCTGATTCAGCCCCTCTGTTTCAGCCACTCGGTTTCAGCCCCTCTGTTTCTTGCCCTGAGTTTCAGCCCCTCTGTTTCTCGCCCTCTGTTTCAGCCCCTCTGTTTCTCGCCCTCTGTTTCAGCCCCTCGGTTTCGCACTCTCTGTTTCAGCCCCTCTGTTTCAGCCCCTCTGTTTCTCGCCCTCTGTTTCTGCTCCTCTGTTTCTCGCCCTCTGTTTCAGCCCCTCTGTTTCTCGCCCTCTGTTTCAGCCCCTCTGATTCAGCCCCTCTGTTTCAGCCCCTCTGAATCAGCCCCTCTGTTTCAGCCCCTCTGTTTCAGCCCCTCTGTTTCTCTCCCTCTGTTTCAGCCCCTCTGTTTCTCACCCTCTGTTTCAGCACCTCTGTTTCAGCCCCTCTGTTTCTCGACCTCTGCTTCAGCCCCTCTGTTTCTCGCCCTCTGTTTCAGCCCCTCTGATTCAGCCCCTCTGTTTCTCGCCCTCTGTTTCAGCCCCTCTGTTTCTCGCCATCTGTTTCAGCCCCTCTGTTTCTCGCCCTCTGTTTCAGCCCCTCTGTTTCAGCCCCCCTGTTTCAGACCCTCTGTTTCTCGCCCTCTGTTTCAGCCCCTCTGTTTCTCGCCATCTGTTTCAGCCCCTCTGTTTCTCGCCCAGTGTTTCAGCCCCTCTGTTTCAGCCCCCTTGTTTCAGCCCCTCTGTTTCTCGCTCTCTGTTTCAGCCCCGCTGTTTCTCGCCCTCTGTTTCAGCCTCTCTGTTTCAGCCCCTCTGATTCAGCCCCTCTGTTTCAGCCCCTCTGTTTCTCGCCCTCTGTTTCAGCCCCTCTGATTCAGCCCCTCTGTTTCAGCCCCTCTGATTCAGCCCCTCTGTTTCAGACCGTCTATTTCAGCCCCTCTGTTTCAGCCCCTCTGTTTCAGGATCTCTGTTTCAGCCCGTCTGTTTCAGCCCCTCTGTTTCAGCCCCTTTGTTTCAGCCCCTCTGATTCAGTACCTTAGTTTCTCGCCCTCTGTTTCAGCCCCTCTGTTTCAGCCCCTCTGATTCAGCCCCTCTGATTCAGCCCCTCTGTTTCTCGCCCTCTGTTTCAGCCCCTCTGTTTCAGCCCCTCTGATTCAGCCCCTCTGATTCAGCCCCTCTGTTTCTCGCCCTCTGTTCCTGCCCCTCTGTTTCAGCCCCTCTGTTTCAGCCCCTCTGTTTCTTGCCCTCTGTTTCAGCCCCTCTGTTTCAGCCCCTCTGTTTCAGCCCCTCTGATTCAGCCCCTCTGTTTCAGCCCCTTTGTTTCAGCCCCTCTGTTTCTCACCCTCTGTTTCAGCACCTCTGTTTCAGCCCATCTGATTCAGCCCGTCTGATTCAGCCCCTCTGTATCTCGCCCTCTGTTTCAGCCACACTGTTTCAGCCCCTCTGTTTCTTGCCCTCTGTTTCAGCCCCTCTGTTTCTCGCCCTCTGTTTCAGCCCCTCTGTTTCTCGCCCTCTGTTTCAGCCCCTCTGTTTCTCGCCCTCTGTTTCAGTCCCTCTGTATCACGCTCTCTGTTTCAGCCCCTTTGTTTCAGTCCCTCTGTTTCTCACCCTCTGTTTCTGCCCATCTGTTTCTCGCCCTCTGTTTCAGCCCCTCTGTTTCAGATCCTCTGTTTCAGTCCCTCTGTTTCTCGCCCTCTGTTTCTCGCCCTCTGTTTCAGCCCATCTGTTTCTCGCCCTCTGTTTCAGCCCCTCTGTTTCAGCCCCTCTGTTTCAGCCCCTCTGTTTCTCGCCCTCTTTTTCAGCCCCTCTGTTTCTTGCCCTCTGTTTCAGCTCCTCTGTTTCTCGCCCTCTGTTTCAGCCTCTCTGTTTCTCGCCCTCTGTTTCAGCCCCTCTGTTTCAGCCCCTCTGATTCAGCCCCTCTGTTTCAGCCCCTCTGTTTCTCGCCCTCTGTTTCAGCCCCTCTGATTCAGCCCCTCTGTTTCAGCCCCTCTGATTCAGCCCCTCTGTTTCAGCCCCTCTATTTCAGCCCCTCTGTTTCAGCCCCTCTGTTTCAGGCTCTCTGTTTCAGCCCGTCTGTTTCAGCCCCTCTGTTTCAGCCCCACTGTTTCAGCCCCTCTGATTCAGCCCCTCTGTTTCAGCCCCTCTATTTCAGCCCCTCTGTTTCAGCCCCTCTGTTTCTTGCTCTCTGTTTCAGCCCCTCTGTTTCAGCCCCTCTGTTTCAGCCCCTCCGATTCAGCCCCTCTGTTTCAGCCCCTCTGTTTCTGCCCCTCTGTTTCAGCCCCTCTGTTTCTCGCCCTTTGTTTCAGCCCATCTGTTTCTCGCCCTCTGTTTCAGCCCCTCTGTTTCTTGCCCTCTGTTTCAGCCCCTCTGTTTCAGCACCTCTGTTTCTCGCCCTCTGCTTCTGCCCCTCTGTTTCTCGCCCTCTGTTTCAGCCCCTCTGTTTCTCGCCATCTGTTTCAGACCCTCTGATTCAGCCCGTCTGTTTCAGCCCCTCTGATTCAGCCCCTCTGATTCAGCCCCTCTGTTTCTCGCCCTCTGTTTCAGCCCCTCGGTTTCAGCCCTTCTGTTTCAGCCACTCGGTTTCAGCCCCTCTGTTTCTTGCCCTGTGTTTCAGCCCCTCTGTTTCTCGCCCTCTGTTTCAGCCCCTCTGTTTCTCGCCCTCTGTTTCAGCCCCTCGGTTTCGCACTCTCTGTTTCAGCCCCTCTGTTTCAGCCCCTCTGTTTCAGGCTCTCAGTTTCAGCCCGTCTGTTTCAACCCCTCTGTTTCAGCCCCTTTGTTTCAGCCCCTCTGATTCAGTACCTTAGTTTCTCGCCCTCTGTTTCAGCCCCTCTGTTTCTGCCCCTCTGTTTCAGCCCCTCTGTTTCAGCCCCTCTGTTTCTTGCCCTCTGTTTCAGCCCCTCTGTTTCAGCCCCTCTGTTTCAGCCCCTCCGATTCAGCCCCTCTGTTTCAGCCCCTCTGTTTCTGCCCCTCTGTTTCAGCCCCTCTGTTTCTCGCCCTCTGTTTCAGCCCCTCTGTTTCAGCCCCTCTGTTTCAGCCCCTCTGTTTCTCGCCCTCTGTTTCAGCCCCTCTGTTTCTTGCCCTCTGTTTCAGCCCCTCTGTTTCAGCCCGTCTGTTTCTCGCCCTCTGTTTCTGCCCCTCTGTTTCTCGCCCTCTGTTTCAGCCCCTCTGTTTCTCGCCATCTGTTTCAGACCCTCTGATTCAGCTCCTCTGTTTCAGCCAATCTGATTCAGCCCCTCTGATTCAGCCCCTCTGTTTCTCGCCCTCTGTTTCAGCCCCTCTGTTTCAGCCCTTCTGTTTCAGCCACTATGTTTCAGCCCCTCTGTTTCTTGCCCTCTGTTTCTCGCCCTCTGTTTCAGCCCCTCTGTTTCTCGCCCTCTGTTTCAGCCCCTCGGTTTCGCACTCTCTGTTTCAGCCCCTCTGTTTCTCGCCCTCTGTTCCTGCTCCTCTGTTTCTCGATCTCTGTTTCAGCCCCACTGTTTCAGCCCCTCTGTTTCTCGCCCTCTGCTTCAGCCCCTCTGTTTCTCACCCTCTGTTTCAGCACCTTTGTTTCAGCCCATCTGATTCAGCCCGTCTGATTCAGCCCCTCTGTTTCTCGCCCTCTGTTTCAGCCACACTGTTTCAGACCCTCTGTTTCTTGCCCTCTGTTTCAGCCCCTCTGTTTCTCGCCCTCTGTTTCAGCCCCTCTGTTTCTCGCCCTCTGTTTCGGCCCCTCTGTTTCTCGCCCTCTGTTTCAGTCCCTCTGTATCACGCTCTCTGTTTCAGCCCCTTTGTTTCAGTCCCTCTGTTTCTCACCCTCTGTTTCTGCCCATCTGTTTCTCGCCCTCTGTTTCAGCCCCTCTGTTTCAGATCCTCTGTTTCAGTCCCTCTGTTTCTCGCCCTCTGTTTCTCGCCCTCTGTTTCAGCCCCTCTGTTTCTCGCCCTCTGTTTCAGCCCCTCTGTTTCAGCCCCTCTGTTTCAGCCCCTCTGTTTCAGCCCCTCTGTTTCTCGCCCTCTGTTTCAGCCCCTCTGTTTCTTGCCCTCTCTTTCAGCTCCTCTGTTTCTCGCCCTCTGTTTCAGCCTCTCTGTTTCTCGCCCTCTGTTTCAGCCCCTCTGTTTCAGCCCCTCTGATTCAGCCCCTCTGTTTCAGCCCCTCTGTTTCTCGCCCTCTGTTTCAGCCCCTCTGATTCAGCCCCTCTGTTTCAGGCTCTCTGTTTCAGCCCGTCTGTTTCAGCCCCTCTGTTTCAGCCCCACTGTTTCAGCCCCTCTGTTTCAGCCCCTCTGATTCAGCCCCTCTTATTAAGCCCCTCTGTTTCTCGCCCTCTGTTTCAGCCCCTCTGTTTCAGGCCCACTGATTCAGCCCCTCTGATTCAGCCCCTCTGTTTCTCGCCCTCTGTTTCTGCCCCTCTGTTTCAGACCCTCTGTTTCAGCCCCTCTGTTTCTTGCCCTCTGTTTCAGCCCCTCTGTTTCAGCCCCTCTGTTTCAGCCCCTCCGATTCAGCCCCTCTGTTTCAGCCACTCTGTTTCTGCCACTCTGTTTCAGCCCCTCTGTTTCTCGCCCTTTGTTTCAGCCCCTCTGTTTCTCGCCCTCTGTTTCAGCCCCTCTGTTTCAGCCCCTCTGTTTTCGCCCTCTGTTTCAGCCCCTCTGTTTCTTGCCCTCTGTTTCAGCCCCTCTGTTTCAGCCCCTCTGTTTCTCGCCCTCTGTTTCTGCCCCTCTGTTTCTCGCCCTCTGTTTCAGCCCCTCTGTTTCTCGCCATCTGTTTCAGACCCTCTGATTCAGCCCCTCTGTTTCAGCCCCTCTGATTCAGCCCCTCTGATTCAGCCCCTCTGTTTCTCGCCCTCTGTTTCAGCCCCTCTGTTTCAGCCCCTCTGTTTTCGCCCTCTGTTTCAGCCCCTCTGTTTCTTGCCCTCTGTTTCAGCCCCTCTGTTTCAGCCCCTCTGTTTCTCGCCCTCTGTTTCTGCCCCTCTGTTTCTCGCCCTCTGTTTCAGCCCCTCTGTTTCTCGCCATCTGTTTCAGACCCTCTGATTCAGCCCCTCTGTTTCAGCCCCTCTGATTCAGCCCCTCTGTTTCAGCCACTCGGTTTCAGCCCCTCTGTTTCTTGCCCTGAGTTTCAGCCCCTCTGTTTCTCGCCCTCTGTTTCAGCCCCTCTGTTTCTCGCCCTCTGTTTCAGCCCCTCGGTTTCGCACTCTCTGTTTCAGCCCCTCTGTTTCAGCCCCTCTGTTTCTCGCCCTCTGTTTCTGCTCCTCTGTTTCTCGCCCTCTGTTTCAGCCCCTCTGTTTCTCGCCCTCTGTTTCAGCCCCTCTGATTCAGCCCCTCTGTTTCAGCCCCTCTGAATCAGCCCCTCTGTTTCAGCCCCTCTGTTTCTCTCCCTCTGTTTCAGCCCCTCTGTTTCTCACCCTCTGTTTCAGCACCTCTGTTTCAGCCCCTCTGTTTCTCGACCTCTGCTTCAGCCCCTCTGTTTCTCGCCCTCTGTTTCAGCCCCTCTGATTCAGCCCCTCTGTTTCTCGCCCTCTGTTTCAGCCCCTCTGTTTCTCGCCATCTGTTTCAGCCCCTCTGTTTCTCGCCCTCTGTTTCAGCCCCTCTGTTTCAGCCCCCCTGTTTCAGACCCTCTGTTTCTCGCCCTCTGTTTCAGCCCCTCTGTTTCTCGCCATCTGTTTCAGCCCCTCTGTTTCTCGCCCAGTGTTTCAGCCCCTCTGTTTCAGCCCCCTTGTTTCAGCCCCTCTGTTTCTCGCTCTCTGTTTCAGCCCCGCTGTTTCTCGCCCTCTGTTTCAGCCTCTCTGTTTCAGCCCCTCTGATTCAGCCCCTCTGTTTCAGCCCCTCTGTTTCTCGCCCTCTGTTTCAGCCCCTCTGATTCAGCCCCTCTGTTTCAGCCCCTCTGATTCAGCCCCTCTGTTTCAGACCGTCTATTTCAGCCCCTCTGTTTCAGCCCCTCTGTTTCAGGATCTCTGTTTCAGCCCGTCTGTTTCAGCCCCTCTGTTTCAGCCCCTTTGTTTCAGCCCCTCTGATTCAGTACCTTAGTTTCTCGCCCTCTGTTTCAGCCCCTCTGTTTCAGCCCCTCTGATTCAGCCCCTCTGATTCAGCCCCTCTGTTTCTCGCCCTCTGTTTCAGCCCCTCTGTTTCAGCCCCTCTGATTCAGCCCCTCTGATTCAGCCCCTCTGTTTCTCGCCCTCTGTTCCTGCCCCTCTGTTTCAGCCCCTCTGTTTCAGCCCCTCTGTTTCTTGCCCTCTGTTTCAGCCCCTCTGTTTCAGCCCCTCTGTTTCAGCCCCTCTGATTCAGCCCCTCTGTTTCAGCCCCTTTGTTTCAGCCCCTCTGTTTCTCACCCTCTGTTTCAGCACCTCTGTTTCAGCCCATCTGATTCAGCCCGTCTGATTCAGCCCCTCTGTATCTCGCCCTCTGTTTCAGCCACACTGTTTCAGCCCCTCTGTTTCTTGCCCTCTGTTTCAGCCCCTCTGTTTCTCGCCCTCTGTTTCAGCCCCTCTGTTTCTCGCCCTCTGTTTCAGCCCCTCTGTTTCTCGCCCTCTGTTTCAGTCCCTCTGTATCACGCTCTCTGTTTCAGCCCCTTTGTTTCAGTCCCTCTGTTTCTCACCCTCTGTTTCTGCCCATCTGTTTCTCGCCCTCTGTTTCAGCCCCTCTGTTTCAGATCCTCTGTTTCAGTCCCTCTGTTTCTCGCCCTCTGTTTCTCGCCCTCTGTTTCAGCCCATCTGTTTCTCGCCCTCTGTTTCAGCCCCTCTGTTTCAGCCCCTCTGTTTCAGCCCCTCTGTTTCTCGCCCTCTTTTTCAGCCCCTCTGTTTCTTGCCCTCTGTTTCAGCTCCTCTGTTTCTCGCCCTCTGTTTCAGCCTCTCTGTTTCTCGCCCTCTGTTTCAGCCCCTCTGTTTCAGCCCCTCTGATTCAGCCCCTCTGTTTCAGCCCCTCTGTTTCTCGCCCTCTGTTTCAGCCCCTCTGATTCAGCCCCTCTGTTTCAGCCCCTCTGATTCAGCCCCTCTGTTTCAGCCCCTCTATTTCAGCCCCTCTGTTTCAGCCCCTCTGTTTCAGGCTCTCTGTTTCAGCCCGTCTGTTTCAGCCCCTCTGTTTCAGCCCCACTGTTTCAGCCCCTCTGATTCAGCCCCTCTGTTTCAGCCCCTCTATTTCAGCCCCTCTGTTTCAGCCCCTCTGTTTCTTGCTCTCTGTTTCAGCCCCTCTGTTTCAGCCCCTCTGTTTCAGCCCCTCCGATTCAGCCCCTCTGTTTCAGCCCCTCTGTTTCTGCCCCTCTGTTTCAGCCCCTCTGTTTCTCGCCCTTTGTTTCAGCCCATCTGTTTCTCGCCCTCTGTTTCAGCCCCTCTGTTTCTTGCCCTCTGTTTCAGCCCCTCTGTTTCAGCCCCTCTGTTTCTCGCCCTCTGCTTCTGCCCCTCTGTTTCTCGCCCTCTGTTTCAGCCCCTCTGTTTCTCGCCATCTGTTTCAGACCCTCTGATTCAGCCCCTCTGTTTCAGCCCCTCTGATTCAGCCCCTCTGATTCAGCCCCTCTGTTTCTCGCCCTCTGTTTCAGCCCCTCGGTTTCAGCCCTTCTGTTTCAGCCACTCGGTTTCAGCCCCTCTGTTTCTTGCCCTGTGTTTCAGCCCCTCTGTTTCTCGCCCTCTGTTTCAGCCCCTCTGTTTCTCGCCCTCTGTTTCAGCCCCTCGGTTTCGCACTCTCTGTTTCAGCCCCTCTGTTTCAGCCCCTCTGTTTCAGGCTCTCTGTTTCAGCCCGTCTGTTTCAGCCCCTCTGTTTCAGCCCCTTTGTTTCAGCTCCTCTGATTCAGTACCTTAGTTTCTCGCCCTCTGTTTCAGCCCCTCTGTTTCAGCCCCTCTGATTCAGCCCCTCTGATTCAGCCCCTCTGTTTCTCGCCCTCTGTTTCAGCCCCCCTGTTTCAGCCCCTCTGTTTCTCGCCCTCTGTTTCAGCCCCTCTGTTTCTCGCCCTCTGTTTCAGCCTCTCTGTTTCAGCCCCTCTGATTCAGCCCCTCTGTTTCAGCCCCTCTGTTTCTCGCTCTCTGTTTCAGCCCCTCTGATTCAGCCCCTCTGTTTCAGCCCCTCTGATTCAGCCCCTCTGTTTCAGACCGTCTATTTCAGCCCCTCTGTTTCAGCCCCTCTGTTTCAGGATCTCTGTTTCAGCCCGTCTGTTTCAGCCCCTCTGTTTCAGCCCCTCTGATTCAGCCCCTCTGATTCAGCCCCTCTGTTTCTCGCCCTCTATTTCAGCACCTCTGTTTCAGCCCCTCTGATTCAGCCCCTCTGATTCAGCCCCTCTGTTTCTCGCCCTCTGTTCCTGCCCCTCTGTTTCAGCCCCTCTGTTTCAGCCCCTGTGTTTCTTGCCCTCTGTTTCAGCCCCTCTGTTTCAGCCCCTCTGTTTCAGCCCCTCTGATTCAGCCCCTCTGTTTCAGCCCCTTTGTTTCAGCCCCTCTGTTTCTCACCCTCTGTTTCAGCACCTCTGTTTCAGCCCATCTGATTCAGCCCGTCTGATTCAGCCCCTCTGTATCTCGCCCTCTGTTTCAGCCACACTGTTTCAGCCCCTCTGTTTCTTGCCCTCTGTTTCAGCCCCTCTGTTTCTCGCCCTCTGTTTCAGCCCCTCTGTTTCTCGCCCTCTGTTTCAGCCCCTCTGTTTCTCGCCCTCTGTTTCAGTCCCTCTGTATCACGCTCTCTGTTTCAGCCCCTTTGTTTCAGTCCCTCTGTTTCTCACCCTCTGTTTCTGCCCATCTGTTTCTCGCCCTCTGTTTCAGCCCCTCTGTTTCAGATCCTCTGTTTCAGTCCCTCTGTTTCTCGCCCTCTGTTTCGCGCCCTCTGTTTCAGCCCATCTGTTTCTCGCCCTCTGTTTCAGCCCCTCTGTTTCAGCCCCTCTGTTTCAGCCCCTCTGTTTCTCGCCCTCTTTTTCAGCCCCTCTGTTTCTTGCCCTCTGTTTCAGCTCCTCTGTTTCTCGCCCTCTGTTTCAGCCTCTCTGTTTCAGCCCCTCTGTTTCTCGCCCTCTGTTTCAGCCCCTCTGTTTCTTGCCCTATGTTTCAGCCCCTCTGTTTCTCGCCCTCTGTTTCAGCCCCTCTGTTTCTCGCCCTCTGTTTCAGCCCCTCTGTTTCTCGCCCTCTGTTTCAGTCCCTCTGTATCACGCTCTCTGTTTCAGCCCCTTTGTTTCAGTTCCTCTGTTTCTCACCCTCTGTTTCTGCCCGTCTGTTTCTCGCCCTCTGTTTCAGCCCCTCTGTTTCAGATCCTCTGTTTCAGTCCCTCTGTTTCTCGCCCTCTGTTTCAGCCCCTCTGTTTCTCGCCCTCTGTTTCAGCCCCTCTGTTTCAGCCCCTCTGTTTCAGCCCCTCTGTTTCAGCCCCTCTGTTTCTCGCCCTCTGTTTCAGCCCCTCTGTTTCTTGCCCTCTGTTTCAGCTCCTCTGTTTCTCGCCCTCTGTTTCAGCCCCTCTGTTTCAGCCCCTCTGTTTCTCGCCCTCTGTTTCAGCCCCTCTGATTCAGCCCCTCTGTTTCAGCCCCTCTGAATCAGCCCCTCTGTTTCAGCCCCTCTGTTTCAGCCCCTCTGTTTCTCACCCTCTTTTTCAGCACCTCTGTTTCAGCCCCGCTGTTTCTCGACCTCTGCTTCAGCCCCTCTGTTTCTCGCCCTCTGTTTCAGCCCCTCTGATTCAGCCCCTCTGTTTCTCGCCCTCTGTTTCATCCCCTCTGTTTCTCGCCATCTGTTTCAGCCCCTCTGTTTCTCGCCCTCTGTTTCAGACCCTCTGTTTCAGCCCCCCTGTTTCAGCCCCTCTGTTTCTCGCCCTCTGTTTCAGCCCCTCTGTTTCTCGCCCTTTGTTTCAGCCCCTCTGTTTCTCGCCCTCTGTTTCAGCCCCTCTGTTTCTTGCCCTCTGTTTCAGCCCCTCTGTTTCAGCCCCTCTGTTTCTCGCCCTCTGTTTCTGCCCCTCTGTTTCTCGCCCTCTGTTTCAGCCCCTCTGTTTCTCGCCATCTGTTTCAGACCCTCTGATTCAGCCCCTCTGTTTCAGCCCCTCTGATTCAGCCCCTCTGATTCAGCCCCTCTGTTTCTCGCCCTCTGTTTCAGCCCCTCTGTTTCAGCCCTTCTGTTTCAGCCACTCGGTTTCAGCCCCTCTGTTTCTTGCCCTGTGTTTCAGCCCCTCTGTTTCTCGCCCTCTGTTTCAGCCCCTCTGTTTCTCGCCCTCTGTTTCAGCCCCTCGGTTTCGCACTCTCTGTTTCAGCCCCTCTGTTTCAGCCCCTCTGTTTCAGGCTCTCTGTTTCAGCCCGTCTGTTTCAGCCCCTCTGTTTCAGCCCCTTTGTTTCAGCCCCTCTGATTCAGTACCTTAGTTTCTCGCCCTCTGTTTCTCACCCTCTGTTTCAGCACCTCTGTTTCAGCCCATCTGATTCAGCCCGTCTGATTCAGCCCCTCTGTTTCTCGCCCTCTGTTTCAGCCACACTGTTTCAGCCCCTCTGTTTCTTGCCCTCTGTTTCAGCCGCTCTGTCTCTCGCCCTCTGTTTCAGCCCCTCTGTTTCTCGCCCTCTGTTTCAGCCCCTCTGTTTCTCGCCCTCTGTTTCAGTCCCTCTGTATCACGCTCTCTGTTTCAGCCCCTTTGTTTCAGTCCCTCTGTTTCTCACCCTCTGTTTCTGCCCATCTGTTTCTCGCATTCTGTTTCAGCCCCTCTGTTTCAGATCCTCTGTTTCAGTCCCTCTGTTTCTCGCCCTCTGTTTCAGCCCCTCTGTTTCAGCCCCTCTGATTCAGCCCCTCTGATTCAGCCCCTCTGTTTCTCGCCCTCTGTTTCAGCCCCTCTGTTTCAGCCCCTCTGATTCAGCCCCTCTGATTCAGCCCCTCTGTTTCTCGCCCTCTGTTCCTGCCCCTCTGTTTCAGCCCCTCTGTTTCAGCCCCTCTGATTCAGCCCCTCTGTTTCAGCCCCTCTGTTTCTCGCCCTCTGTTTCAGCCCCTCTGATTCAGCCCCTCTGTTTCAGCCCCTTTGTTTCAGCCCCTCTGTTTCTCACCCTCTGTTTCAGCACCTCTGTTTCAGCCCATCTGATTCAGCCCGTCTGATTCAGCCCCTCTGTATCTCGCCCTCTGTTTCAGCCACACTGTTTCAGCCCCTCTGTTTCTTGCCCTCTGTTTCAGCCCCTCTGTTTCTCGCCCTCTGTTTCAGCCCCTCTGTTTCTCGCCCTCTGTTTCAGCCCCTCTGTTTCTCGCCCTCTGGTTCAGTCCCTCTGTATCACGCTCTCTGTTTCAGCCCCTTTGTTTCAGTCCCTCTGTTTCTCACCCTCTGTTTCTGCCCATCTGTTTCTCGCCCTCTGTTTCAGCCCCTCTGTTTCAGATCCTCTGTTTCAGTCCCTCTGTTTCTCGCCCTCTGTTTCTCGCCCTCTGTTTCAGCCCATCTGTTTCTCGCCCTCTGTTTCAGCCCCTCTGTTTCAGCCCCTCTGTTTCAGCCCCTCTGTTTCTCGCCCTCTTTTTCAGCCCCTCTGTTTCTTGCCCTCTGTTTCAGCTCCTCTGTTTCTCGCCCTCTGTTTCAGCCTCTCTGTTTCTCGCCCTCTGTTTCAGCCCCTCTGTTTCAGCCCCTCTGATTCAGCCCCTCTGTTTCAGCCCCTCTGTTTCTCGCCCTCTGTTTCAGCCCCTCTGATTCAGCCCCTCTGTTTCAGCCCCTCTGATTCAGCCCCTCTGTTTCAGCCCCTCTATTTCAGCCCCTCTGTTTCAGCCCCTCTGTTTCAGGCTCTCTGTTTCAGCCCGTCTGTTTCAGCCCCTCTGTTTCAGCCCCACTGTTTCAGCCCCTCTGATTCAGCCCCTCTGTTTCAGCCCCTCTATTTCAGCCCCTCTGTTTCAGCCCCTCTGTTTCTTGCTCTCTGTTTCAGCCCCTCTGTTTCAGCCCCTCTGTTTCAGCCCCTCCGATTCAGCCCCTCTGTTTCAGCCCCTCTGTTTCTGCCCCTCTGTTTCAGCCCCTCTGTTTCTCGCCCTTTGTTTCAGCCCATCTGTTTCTCGCCCTCTGTTTCAGCCCCTCTGTTTCTTGCCCTCTGTTTCAGCCCCTCTGTTTCAGCCCCTCTGTTTCTCGCCCTCTGCTTCTGCCCCTCTGTTTCTCGCCCTCTGTTTCAGCCCCTCTGTTTCTCGCCATCTGTTTCAGACCCTCTGATTCAGCCCCTCTGTTTCAGCCCCTCTGATTCAGCCCCTCTGATTCAGCCCCTCTGTTTCTCGCCCTCTGTTTCAGCCCCTCGGTTTCAGCCCTTCTGTTTCAGCCACTCGGTTTCAGCCCCTCTGTTTCTTGCCCTGTGTTTCAGCCCCTCTGTTTCTCGCCCTCTGTTTCAGCCCCTCTGTTTCTCGCCCTCTGTTTCAGCCCCTCGGTTTCGCACTCTCTGTTTCAGCCCCTCTGTTTCAGCCCCTCTGTTTCAGGCTCTCTGTTTCAGCCCGTCTGTTTCAGCCCCTCTGTTTCAGCCCCTTTGTTTCAGCCCCTCTGATTCAGTACCTTAGTTTCTCGCCCTCTGTTTCAGCCCCTCTGTTTCAGCCCCTCTGATTCAGCCCCTCTGATTCAGCCCCTCTGTTTCTCGCCCTCTGTTTCAGCCCCCCTGTTTCAGCCCCTCTGTTTCTCGCCCTCTGTTTCAGCCCCTCTGTTCCTGCCCCTCTGTTTCAGCCCCTCTGTTTCAGCCCCTCTGTTTCTTGCCCTCTGTTTCAGCCCCTCTGTTTCAGCCCCTCTGTTTCAGCCCCTCTGATTCAGCCCCTCTGTTTCAGCCCCTTTGTTTCAGCCCCTCTGTTTCTCACCCTCTGTTTCAGCACCTCTGTTTCAGCCCATCTGATTCAGCCCGTCTGATTCAGCCCCTCTGTATCTCGCCCTCTGTTTCAGCCACACTGTTTCAGCCCCTCTGTTTCTTGCCCTCTGTTTCAGCCCCTCTGTTTCTCGCCCTCTGTTTCAGCCCCTCTGTTTCTCGCCCTCTGTTTCAGCCCCTCTGTTTCTCGCCCTCTGGTTCAGTCCCTCTGTATCACGCTCTCTGTTTCAGCCCCTTTGTTTCAGTCCCTCTGTTTCAGTCCCTCTGTTTCTCGCCCTCTGTTTCTCGCCCTCTGTTTCAGCCCATCTGTTTCTCGCCCTCTGTTTCAGCCCCTCTGTTTCAGCCCCTCTGTTTCAGCCCCTCTGTTTCTCGCCCTCTTTTTCAGCCCCTCTGTTTCTTGCCCTCTGTTTCAGCTCCTCTGTTTCTCGCCCTCTGTTTCAGCCTCTCTGTTTCTCGCCCTCTGTTTCAGCCCCTCTGTTTCAGCCCCTCTGATTCAGCCCCTCTGTTTCAGCCCCTCTGTTTCTCGCCCTCTGTTTCAGCCCCTCTGATTCAGCCCCTCTGTTTCAGCCCCTCTGATTCAGCCCCTCTGTTTCAGCCCCTCTATTTCAGCCCCTCTGTTTCAGCCCCTCTGTTTCAGGCTCTCTGTTTCAGCCCGTCTGTTTCAGCCCCTCTGTTTCAGCCCCACTGTTTCAGCCCCTCTGATTCAGCCCCTCTGTTTCAGCCCCTCTATTTCAGCCCCTCTGTTTCAGCCCCTCTGTTTCTTGCTCTCTGTTTCAGCCCCTCTGTTTCAGCCCCTCTGTTTCAGCCCCTCCGATTCAGCCCCTCTGTTTCAGCCCCTCTGTTTCTGCCCCTCTGTTTCAGCCCCTCTGTTTCTCGCCCTTTGTTTCAGCCCATCTGTTTCTCGCCCTCTGTTTCAGCCCCTCTGTTTCTTGCCCTCTGTTTCAGCCCCTCTGTTTCAGCCCCTCTGTTTCTCGCCCTCTGCTTCTGCCCCTCTGTTTCTCGCCCTCTGTTTCAGCCCCTCTGTTTCTCGCCATCTGTTTCAGACCCTCTGATTCAGCCCCTCTGTTTCAGCCCCTCTGATTCAGCCCCTCTGATTCAGCCCCTCTGTTTCTCGCCCTCTGTTTCAGCCCCTCGGTTTCAGCCCTTCTGTTTCAGCCACTCGGTTTCAGCCCCTCTGTTTCTTGCCCTGTGTTTCAGCCCCTCTGTTTCTCGCCCTCTGTTTCAGCCCCTCTGTTTCTCGCCCTCTGTTTCAGCCCCTCGGTTTCGCACTCTCTGTTTCAGCCCCTCTGTTTCAGCCCCTCTGTTTCAGGCTCTCTGTTTCAGCCCGTCTGTTTCAGCCCCTCTGTTTCAGCCCCTTTGTTTCAGCCCCTCTGATTCAGTACCTTAGTTTCTCGCCCTCTGTTTCAGCCCCTCTGTTTCAGCCCCTCTGATTCAGCCCCTCTGATTCAGCCCCTCTGTTTCTCGCCCTCTGTTTCAGCCCCCCTGTTTCAGCCCCTCTGTTTCTCGCCCTCTGTTTCAGCCCCTCTGTTTCTCGCCCTCTGTTTCAGCCTCTCTGTTTCAGCCCCTCTGATTCAGCCCCTCTGTTTCAGCCCCTCTGTTTCTCGCTCTCTGTTTCAGCCCCTCTGATTCAGCCCCTCTGTTTCAGCCCCTCTGATTCAGCCCCTCTGTTTCAGACCGTCTATTTCAGCCCCTCTGTTTCAGCCCCTCTGTTTCAGGATCTCTGTTTCAGCCCGTCTGTTTCAGCCCCTCTGTTTCAGCCCCTCTGATTCAGCCCCTCTGATTCAGCCCCTCTGTTTCTCGCCCTCTATTTCAGCACCTCTGTTTCAGCCCCTCTGATTCAGCCCCTCTGATTCAGCCCCTCTGTTTCTCGCCCTCTGTTCCTGCCCCTCTGTTTCAGCCCCTCTGTTTCAGCCCCTGTGTTTCTTGCCCTCTGTTTCAGCCCCTCTGTTTCAGCCCCTCTGTTTCAGCCCCTCTGATTCAGCCCCTCTGTTTCAGCCCCTTTGTTTCAGCCCCTCTGTTTCTCACCCTCTGTTTCAGCACCTCTGTTTCAGCCCATCTGATTCAGCCCGTCTGATTCAGCCCCTCTGTATCTCGCCCTCTGTTTCAGCCACACTGTTTCAGCCCCTCTGTTTCTTGCCCTCTGTTTCAGCCCCTCTGTTTCTCGCCCTCTGTTTCAGCCCCTCTGTTTCTCGCCCTCTGTTTCAGCCCCTCTGTTTCTCGCCCTCTGTTTCAGTCCCTCTGTATCACGCTCTCTGTTTCAGCCCCTTTGTTTCAGTCCCTCTGTTTCTCACCCTCTGTTTCTGCCCATCTGTTTCTCGCCCTCTGTTTCAGCCCCTCTGTTTCAGATCCTCTGTTTCAGTCCCTCTGTTTCTCGCCCTCTGTTTCGCGCCCTCTGTTTCAGCCCATCTGTTTCTCGCCCTCTGTTTCAGCCCCTCTGTTTCAGCCCCTCTGTTTCAGCCCCTCTGTTTCTCGCCCTCTTTTTCAGCCCCTCTGTTTCTTGCCCTCTGTTTCAGCTCCTCTGTTTCTCGCCCTCTGTTTCAGCCTCTCTGTTTCAGCCCCTCTGTTTCTCGCCCTCTGTTTCAGCCCCTCTGTTTCTTGCCCTATGTTTCAGCCCCTCTGTTTCTCGCCCTCTGTTTCAGCCCCTCTGTTTCTCGCCCTCTGTTTCAGCCCCTCTGTTTCTCGCCCTCTGTTTCAGTCCCTCTGTATCACGCTCTCTGTTTCAGCCCCTTTGTTTCAGTTCCTCTGTTTCTCACCCTCTGTTTCTGCCCGTCTGTTTCTCGCCCTCTGTTTCAGCCCCTCTGTTTCAGATCCTCTGTTTCAGTCCCTCTGTTTCTCGCCCTCTGTTTCAGCCCCTCTGTTTCTCGCCCTCTGTTTCAGCCCCTCTGTTTCAGCCCCTCTGTTTCAGCCCCTCTGTTTCATCCCCTCTGTTTCTCGCCCTCTGTTTCAGCCCCTCTGATTCAGCCCCTCTGTTTCAGCCCCTCTGAATCAGCCCCTCTGTTTCAGCCCCTCTGTTTCAGCCCCTCTGTTTCTCACCCTCTTTTTCAGCACCTCTGTTTCAGCCCCGCTGTTTCTCGACCTCTGCTTCAGCCCCTCTGTTTCTCGCCCTCTGTTTCAGCCCCTCTGATTCAGCCCCTCTGTTTCTCGCCCTCTGTTTCATCCCCTCTGTTTCTCGCCATCTGTTTCAGCCCCTCTGTTTCTCGCCCTCTGTTTCAGACCCTCTGTTTCAGCCCCCCTGTTTCAGCCCCTCTGTTTCTCGCCCTCTGTTTCAGCCCCTCTGTTTCTCGCCCTTTGTTTCAGCCCCTCTGTTTCTCGCCCTCTGTTTCAGCCCCTCTGTTTCTTGCCCTCTGTTTCAGCCCCTCTGTTTCAGCCCCTCTGTTTCTCGCCCTCTGTTTCTGCCCCTCTGTTTCTCGCCCTCTGTTTCAGCCCCTCTGTTTCTCGCCATCTGTTTCAGACCCTCTGATTCAGCCCCTCTGTTTCAGCCCCTCTGATTCAGCCCCTCTGATTCAGCCCCTCTGTTTCTCGCCCTCTGTTTCAGCCCCTCTGTTTCAGCCCTTCTGTTTCAGCCACTCGGTTTCAGCCCCTCTGTTTCTTGCCCTGTGTTTCAGCCCCTCTGTTTCTCGCCCTCTGTTTCAGCCCCTCTGTTTCTCGCCCTCTGTTTCAGCCCCTCGGTTTCGCACTCTCTGTTTCAGCCCCTCTGTTTCAGCCCCTCTGTTTCAGGCTCTCTGTTTCAGCCCGTCTGTTTCAGCCCCTCTGTTTCAGCCCCTTTGTTTCAGCCCCTCTGATTCAGTACCTTAGTTTCTCGCCCTCTGTTTCTCACCCTCTGTTTCAGCACCTCTGTTTCAGCCCATCTGATTCAGCCCGTCTGATTCAGCCCCTCTGTTTCTCGCCCTCTGTTTCAGCCACACTGTTTCAGCCCCTCTGTTTCTTGCCCTCTGTTTCAGCCGCTCTGTCTCTCGCCCTCTGTTTCAGCCCCTCTGTTTCTCGCCCTCTGTTTCAGCCCCTCTGTTTCTCGCCCTCTGTTTCAGTCCCTCTGTATCACGCTCTCTGTTTCAGCCCCTTTGTTTCAGTCCCTCTGTTTCTCACCCTCTGTTTCTGCCCATCTGTTTCTCGCATTCTGTTTCAGCCCCTCTGTTTCAGATCCTCTGTTTCAGTCCCTCTGTTTCTCGCCCTCTGTTTCTCGCCCTCTGTTTCAGCCCCTCTGTTTCAGGCCCACTGATTCAGCCCCTCTGATTCAGCCCCTCTGTTTCTCGCCCTCTGTTTCTGCCCCTCTGTTTCAGACCCTCTGTTTCAGCCCCTCTGTTTCTTGCCCTCTGTTTCAGCCCCTCTGTTTCAGCCCCTCTGTTTCAGCCCCTCCGATTCAGCCCCTCTGTTTCAGCCACTCTGTTTCTGCCCCTCTGTTTCAGCCCCTCTGTTTCTCGCCCTTTGTTTCAGCCCCTCTGTTTCTCGCCCTCTGTTTCAGAAACTCTGTTTCAGCCCCTCTGTTTTCGCCCTCTGTTTCAGCCCCTCTGTTTCTTGCCCTCTGTTTCAGCCCCTCTGATTCAGCCCCTCTGATTCAGCCCCTCTGTTTCTCGCCCTCTGTTTCAGCCCCTCTGTTTCAGCCCCTCTGTTTTCGCCCTCTGTTTCAGCCCCTCTGTTTCTTGCCCTCTGTTTCAGCCCCTCTGTTTCAGCCCCTCTGTTTCTCGCCCTCTGTTTCTGCCCCTCTGTTTCTCGCCCTCTGTTTCAGAACCTCTGTTTCTCGCCATCTGTTTCAGACCCTCTGATTCAGCCCCTCTGTTTCAGCCCCTCTGATTCAGCCCCTCTGTTTCAGCCACTCGGTTTCAGCCCCTCTGTTTCTTGCCCTGAGTTTCAGCCCCTCTGTTTCTCGCCCTCTGTTTCAGCCCCTCTGTTTCTCGCCCTCTGTTTCAGCCCCTCGGTTTCGCACTCTCTGTTTCAGCCCCTCTGTTTCAGCCCCTCTGTTTCTCGCCCTCTGTTTCTGCTCCTCTGTTTCTCGCCCTCTGTTTCAGCCCCTCTGTTTCTCGCCCTCTGTTTCAGCCCCTCTGATTCAGCCCCTCTGTTTCAGCCCCTCTGAATCAGCCCCTCTGTTTCAGCCCCTCTGTTTCAGCCCCTCTGTTTCTCTCCCTCTGTTTCAGCCCCTCTGTTTCTCACCCTCTGTTTCAGCACCTCTGTTTCAGCCCCTCTGTTTCTCGACCTCTGCTTCAGCCCCTCTGTTTCTCGCCCTCTGTTTCAGCCCCTCTGATTCAGCCCCTCTGTTTCTCGCCCTCTGTTTCAGCCCCTCTGTTTCTCGCCATCTGTTTCAGCCCCTCTGTTTCTCGCCCTCTGTTTCAGCCCCTCTGTTTCAGCCCCCCTGTTTCAGACCCTCTGTTTCTCGCCCTCTGTTTCAGCCCCTCTGTTTCTCGCCATCTGTTTCAGCCCCTCTGTTTCTCGCCCAGTGTTTCAGCCCCTCTGTTTCAGCCCCCTTGTTTCAGCCCCTCTGTTTCTCGCTCTCTGTTTCAGCCCCGCTGTTTCTCGCCCTCTGTTTCAGCCTCTCTGTTTCAGCCCCTCTGATTCAGCCCCTCTGTTTCAGCCCCTCTGTTTCTCGCCCTCTGTTTCAGCCCCTCTGATTCAGCCCCTCTGTTTCAGCCCCTCTGATTCAGCCCCTCTGTTTCAGACCGTCTATTTCAGCCCCTCTGTTTCAGCCCCTCTGTTTCAGGATCTCTGTTTCAGCCCGTCTGTTTCAGCCCCTCTGTTTCAGCCCCTTTGTTTCAGCCCCTCTGATTCAGTACCTTAGTTTCTCGCCCTCTGTTTCAGCCCCTCTGTTTCAGCCCCTCTGATTCAGCCCCTCTGATTCAGCCCCTCTGTTTCTCGCCCTCTGTTTCAGCCCCTCTGTTTCAGCCCCTCTGATTCAGCCCCTCTGATTCAGCCCCTCTGTTTCTCGCCCTCTGTTCCTGCCCCTCTGTTTCAGCCCCTCTGTTTCAGCCCCTCTGTTTCTTGCCCTCTGTTTCAGCCCCTCTGTTTCAGCCCCTCTGTTTCAGCCCCTCTGATTCAGCCCCTCTGTTTCAGCCCCTTTGTTTCAGCCCCTCTGTTTCTCACCCTCTGTTTCAGCACCTCTGTTTCAGCCCATCTGATTCAGCCCGTCTGATTCAGCCCCTCTGTATCTCGCCCTCTGTTTCAGCCACACTGTTTCAGCCCCTCTGTTTCTTGCCCTCTGTTTCAGCCCCTCTGTTTCTCGCCCTCTGTTTCAGCCCCTCTGTTTCTCGCCCTCTGTTTCAGCCCCTCTGTTTCTCGCCCTCTGTTTCAGTCCCTCTGTATCACGCTCTCTGTTTCAGCCCCTTTGTTTCAGTCCCTCTGTTTCTCACCCTCTGTTTCTGCCCATCTGTTTCTCGCCCTCTGTTTCAGCCCCTCTGTTTCAGATCCTCTGTTTCAGTCCCTCTGTTTCTCGCCCTCTGTTTCTCGCCCTCTGTTTCAGCCCATCTGTTTCTCGCCCTCTGTTTCAGCCCCTCTGTTTCAGCCCCTCTGTTTCAGCCCCTCTGTTTCTCGCCCTCTTTTTCAGCCCCTCTGTTTCTTGCCCTCTGTTTCAGCTCCTCTGTTTCTCGCCCTCTGTTTCAGCCTCTCTGTTTCTCGCCCTCTGTTTCAGCCCCTCTGTTTCAGCCCCTCTGATTCAGCCCCTCTGTTTCAGCCCCTCTGATTCAGCCCCTCTGTTTCAGCCCCTCTATTTCAGCCCCTCTGTTTCAGCCCCTCTGTTTCAGGCTCTCTGTTTCAGCCCGTCTGTTTCAGCCCCTCTGTTTCAGCCCCACTGTTTCAGCCCCTCTGATTCAGCCCCTCTGTTTCAGCCCCTCTATTTCAGCCCCTCTGTTTCAGCCCCTCTGTTTCTTGCTCTCTGTTTCAGCCCCTCTGTTTCAGCCCCTCTGTTTCAGCCCCTCCGATTCAGCCCCTCTGTTTCAGCCCCTCTGTTTCTGCCCCTCTGTTTCAGCCCCTCTGTTTCTCGCCCTTTGTTTCAGCCCATCTGTTTCTCGCCCTCTGTTTCAGCCCCTCTGTTTCTTGCCCTCTGTTTCAGCCCCTCTGTTTCAGCCCCTCTGTTTCTCGCCCTCTGCTTCTGCCCCTCTGTTTCTCGCCCTCTGTTTCAGCCCCTCTGTTTCTCGCCATCTGTTTCAGACCCTCTGATTCAGCCCCTCTGTTTCAGCCCCTCTGATTCAGCCCCTCTGATTCAGCCCCTCTGTTTCTCGCCCTCTGTTTCAGCCCCTCGGTTTCAGCCCTTCTGTTTCAGCCACTCGGTTTCAGCCCCTCTGTTTCTTGCCCTGTGTTTCAGCCCCTCTGTTTCTCGCCCTCTGTTTCAGCCCCTCTGTTTCTCGCCCTCTGTTTCAGCCCCTCGGTTTCGCACTCTCTGTTTCAGCCCCTCTGTTTCAGCCCCTCTGTTTCAGGCTCTCTGTTTCAGCCCGTCTGTTTCAGCCCCTCTGTTTCAGCCCCTTTGTTTCAGCCCCTCTGATTCAGTACCTTAGTTTCTCGCCCTCTGTTTCAGCCCCTCTGTTTCAGCCCCTCTGATTCAGCCCCTCTGATTCAGCCCCTCTGTTTCTCGCCCTCTGTTTCAGCCCCTCTGTTTCTCGCCCTCTGTTTCAGCCTCTCTGTTTCAGCCCCTCTGATTCAGCCCCTCTGTTTCAGCCCCTCTGTTTCTCGCTCTCTGTTTCAGCCCCTCTGATTCAGCCCCTCTGTTTCAGCCCCTCTGATTCAGCCCCTCTGTTTCAGACCGTCTATTTCAGCCCCTCTGTTTCAGCCCCTCTGTTTCAGGATCTCTGTTTCAGCCCGTCTGTTTCAGCCCCTCTGTTTCAGCCCCTCTGATTCAGCCCCTCTGATTCAGCCCCTCTGTTTCTCGCCCTCTATTTCAGCACCTCTGTTTCAGCCCCTCTGATTCAGCCCCTCTGATTCAGCCCCTCTGTTTCTTGCCCTCTGTTCCTGCCCCTCTGTTTCAGCCCCTCTGTTTCAGCCCCTGTGTTTCTTGCCCTCTGTTTCAGCCCCTCTGTTTCAGCCCCTCTGTTTCAGCCCCTCTGATTCAGCCCCTCTGTTTCAGCCCCTTTGTTTCAGCCCCTCTGTTTCTCACCCTCTGTTTCAGCACCTCTGTTTCAGCCCATCTGATTCAGCCCGTCTGATTCAGCCCCTCTGTATCTCGCCCTCTGTTTCAGCCACACTGTTTCAGCCCCTCTGTTTCTTGCCCTCTGTTTCAGCCCCTCTGTTTCTCGCCCTCTGTTTCAGCCCCTCTGTTTCTCGCCCTCTGTTTCAGCCCCTCTGTTTCTCGCCCTCTGTTTCAGTCCCTCTGTATCACGCTCTCTGTTTCAGCCCCTTTGTTTCAGTCCCTCTGTTTCTCACCCTCTGTTTCTGCCCATCTGTTTCTCGCCCTCTGTTTCAGCCCCTCTGTTTCAGATCCTCTGTTTCAGTCCCTCTGTTTCTCGCCCTCTGTTTCGCGCCCTCTGTTTCAGCTCATCTGTTTCTCGCCCTCTGTTTCAGCCCCTCTGTTTCAGCCCCTCTGTTTCAGCCCCTCTGTTTCTCGCCCTCTTTTTCAGCCCCTCTGTTTCTTGCCCTCTGTTTCAGCTCCTCTGTTTCTCGCCCTCTGTTTCAGCCTCTCTGTTTCAGCCCCTCTGTTTCTCGCCCTCTGTTTCAGCCCCTCTGTTTCTTGCCCTATGTTTCAGCCCCTCTGTTTCTCGCCCTCTATTTCAGCCCCTCTGTTTCTCGCCCTCTGTTTCAGTCCCTCTGTATCACGCTCTCTGTTTCAGCCCCTTTGTTTCAGTTCCTCTGTTTCTCACCCTCTGTTTCTGCCCGTCTGTTTCTCGCCCTCTGTTTCAGCCCCTCTGTTTCAGATCCTCTGTTTCAGTCCCTCTGTTTCTCGCCCTCTGTTTCAGCCCCTCTGTTTCTCGCCCTCTGTTTCAGCCCCTCTGTTTCAGCCCCTCTGTTTCAGCCCCTCTGTTTCAGCCCCTCTGTTTCTCGCCCTCTGTTTCAGCCCCTCTGTTTCTTGCCCTCTGTTTCAGCTCCTCTGTTTCTCGCCCTCTGTTTCAGCCCCTCTGTTTCAGCCCCTCTGTTTCTCGCCCTCTGTTTCAGCCCCTCTGATTCAGCCCCTCTGTTTCAGCCCCTCTGAATCAGCCCCTCTGTTTCAGCCCCTCTGTTTCAGCCCCTCTGTTTCTCACCCTCTTTTTCAGCACCTCTGTTTCAGCCCCGCTGTTTCTCGACCTCTGCTTCAGCCCCTCTGTTTCTCGCCCTCTGTTTCAGCCCCTCTGATTCAGCCCCTCTGTTTCTCGCCCTCTGTTTCATCCCCTCTGTTTCTCGCCATCTGTTTCAGCCCCTCTGTTTCTCGCCCTCTGTTTCAGACCCTCTGTTTCAGCCCCCCTGTTTCAGCCCCTCTGTTTCTCGCCCTCTGTTTCAGCCCCTCTGTTTCTCGCCCTTTGTTTCAGCCCCTCTGTTTCTCGCCCTCTGTTTCAGCCCCTCTGTTTCTTGCCCTCTGTTTCAGCCCCTCTGTTTCAGCCCCTCTGTTTCTCGCCCTCTGTTTCTGCCCCTCTGTTTCTCGCCCTCTGTTTCAGCCCCTCTGTTTCTCGCCATCTGTTTCAGACCCTCTGATTCAGCCCCTCTGTTTCAGCCCCTCTGATTCAGCCCCTCTGATTCAGCCCCTCTGTTTCTCGCCCTCTGTTTCAGCCCCTCTGTTTCAGCCCTTCTGTTTCAGCCACTCGGTTTCAGCCCCTCTGTTTCTTGCCCTGTGTTTCAGCCCCTCTGTTTCTCGCCCTCTGTTTCAGCCCCTCTGTTTCTCGCCCTCTGTTTCAGCCCCTCGGTTTCGCACTCTCTGTTTCAGCCCCTCTGTTTCAGCCCCTCTGTTTCAGGCTCTCTGTTTCAGCCCGTCTGTTTCAGCCCCTCTGTTTCAGCCCCTTTGTTTCAGCCCCTCTGATTCAGTACCTTAGTTTCTCGCCCTCTGTTTCTCACCCTCTGTTTCAGCACCTCTGTTTCAGCCCATCTGATTCAGCCCGTCTGATTCAGCCCCTCTGTTTCTCGCCCTCTGTTTCAGCCACACTGTTTCAGCCCCTCTGTTTCTTGCCCTCTGTTTCAGCCGCTCTGTCTCTCGCCCTCTGTTTCAGCCCCTCTGTTTCTCGCCCTCTGTTTCAGCCCCTCTGTTTCTCGCCCTCTGTTTCAGTCCCTCTGTATCACGCTCTCTGTTTCAGCCCCTTTGTTTCAGTCCCTCTGTTTCTCACCCTCTGTTTCTGCCCATCTGTTTCTCGCATTCTGTTTCAGCCCCTCTGTTTCAGCCCCTCTGTTTCAGATCCTCTGTTTCAGTCCCTCTGTTTCTCGCCCTCTGTTTCTCGCCCTCTGTTTCAGCCCCTCTGTTTCAGCCCCTCTGTTTCAGCCCCTCTGTTTCTCGCCCTCTGTTTCAGCCTCTCTGTTTCTCGCCCTCTGTTTCAGCCCCTCTGTTTCAGCCCCTCTGATTCAGCCCCTCTGTTTCAGCCCCTCTGTTTCTCGCCCTCTGTTTCAGCCCCTCTGATTCAGCCCCTCTGTTTCAGCCCCTCTGATTCAGCCCCTCTGTTTCAGCCCCTCTATTTCAGCCCCTCTGTTTCAGCCCCTCTGTTTCAGGCTCTCTGTTTCAGCCCGTCTGTTTCAGCCCCTCTGTTTCAGCCCCACTGTTTCAGCCCCTCTGATTCAGCCCCTCTGTTTCTGCCCCTCTGTTTCAGCCCCTCTGTTTCAGCACCTCTGTTTCTTGCCCTCTGTTTCAGCCCCTCTGTTTCAGCCCCTCTGTTTCAGCCCCTCCGATTCAGCCCCTCTTTTTCAGCCCCTCTGTTTCTGCCCCTCTGTTTCAGCCCCTCTGTTTCTCGCCCTTTGTTTCAGCCCCTCTGTTTCTTGCCCTCTGTTTCAGCCCCTCCGATTCAGCCCCTCTTTTTCAGCCCCTCTGTTTCTGCCCCTCTGTTTCAGCCCCTCTGTTTCTCGCCCTCTGTTTCAGCCCCTCTGTTTCTTGCCCTCTGTTTCAGCCCCTCTGATTCAGCCCCTCTGTTTCTCGCCCTCTGTTTCTGCCCCTCTGTTTCTCGCCCTCTGTTTCAGCCCCTCTGTTTCTCGCCATCTGTTTCAGACCCTAAGATTCAGCCCCTCTGTTTCAGCCCCTCTGATTCAGCCCCTCTGATTCAGCCCCTCTGTTTCTCACCCTCTGTTTCAGCACCTCTGTTTCAGCCCCGCTGTTTCTCGACCTCTGCTTCAGCCCCTCTGTTTCTCGCCCTCTGTTTCAGCCCCTCTGATTCAGCCCCTCTGTTTCTCGCCCTCTGTTTCAGCCCCTCTGTTTCTCGCCATCTGTTTCAGCCCCTCTGTTTCTCGCCCTCTGTTTCAGCCCCTCTGTTTCAGCCCCCCTGTTTCAGCCCCTCTGTTTCTCGCCCTCTGTTTCAGCCCCTCTGTTTCTCGCCCTTTGTTTCAGCCCCTCTGTTTCTCGCCCTCTGTTTCAGCCCCTCTGTTTCTTGCCCTCTGTTTCAGCCCCTCTGTTTCAGCCCCTCTGTTTCTCGCCCTCTGTTTCTGCCCCTCTGTTTCTCGCCCTCTGTTTCAGCCCCTCTGTTTCTCGCCATCTGTTTCAGACCCTCTGATTCAGCCCCTCTGTTTCAGCCCCTCTGATTCAGCCCCTCTGATTCAGCCCCTCTGTTTCTCGCCCTCTGTTTCAGCCCCTCTGTTTCAGCCCTTCTGTTTCAGCCACTCGGTTTCAGCCCCTCTGTTTCTTGCCCTGTGTTTCAGCCCCTCTGTTTCTCGCCCTCTGTTTCAGCCCCTCTGTTTCTCGCCCTGTTTCAGCCCCTCGGTTTCGCACTCTCTGTTTCAGCCCCTCTGTTTCAGCCCCTCTGTTTCAGGCTCTCTGTTTCAGCCCGTCTGTTTCAGCCCCTCTGTTTCAGCCCCTTTGTTTCAGCCCCTCTGATTCAGTACCTTAGTTTCTCGCCCTCTGTTTCAGCCCCTCTGTTTCAGCCCCTCTGTTTCAGCCCCTCTGATTCAGCCCCTCTGTTTCTCGCCCTCTGTTTCAGCCCCTCTGTTTCAGCCCCTCTGATTCAGCCCCTCTGATTCAGCCCCTCTGTTTCTCGCCCTCTGTTTCAGCCCCTCTGTTTCAGCCCCTCTGTTTCAGCCCCTCTGTTTCTTGCCCTCTGTTTCAGCCCCTCTGTTTCAGCCCCTCTGTTTCAGCCCCTCTGATTCAGCCCCTCTGTTTCAGCCCCTTTGTTTCAGCCCCTCTGTTTCTCACCCTCTGTTTCAGCACCTCTGTTTCAGCCCATCTGATTCAGCCCGTCTGATTCAGCCCCTCTGTTTCTCGCCCTCTGTTTCAGCCACACTGTTTCAGCCCCTCTGTTACTTGCCCTCTGTTTCAACCCTCTGTTTCTCGCCCTCTGTTTCAGCCCCTCTGTTTCTCGCCCTCTGTTTCAGCCCCTCTGTTTCTCGCCCTCTGTTTCAGTCCCTCTGTATCACGCTCTCTGTTTCAGCCCCTTTGTTTCAGTCCCTCTGTTTCTCACCCTCTGTTTCGGCCCATCTGTTTCTCGCCCTCTGTTTCAGCCCCTCTGTTTCAGATCATCTGTTTCAGTCCCTCTGTTTCTCGCCCTCTGTTTCTCGCCCTCTGTTTCAGCCCATCTGTTTCTCGCCCTCTGTTTCAGCCCCTCTGTTTCAGCCCCTCTGTTTCAGCCCCTCTGTTTCAGCCCCTCTGTTTCTCGCCCTCTTTTTCAGCCCCTCTGTTTCTTGCCCTCTGTTTCAGCTCCTCTGTTTCTCGCCCTCTGTTTCAGCCTCTCTGTTTCTCGCCCTCTGTTTCAGCCCCTCTGTTTCAGCCCCTCTGATTCAGCCCCTCTGTTTCAGCCCCTCTGTTTCTCGCCCTCTGTTTCAGCCCCTCTGATTCAGCCCCTCTGTTTCAGCCCCTCTGATTCAGCCCCTCTGTTTCAGCCCCTCTATTTCAGCCCCTCTGTTTCAGCCCCTCTGTTTCAGGCTCTCTGTTTCAGCCCGTCTGTTTCAGCCCCTCTGTTTCAGCCCCACTGTTTCAGCCCCTCTGATTCAGCCCCTCTGTTTCTGCCCCTCTGTTTCAGCCCCTCTGTTTCAGCACCTCTGTTTCTTGCCCTCTGTTTCAGCCCCTCTGTTTCAGCCCCTCTGTTTCAGCCCCTCCGATTCAGCCCCTCTGTTTCAGCCCCTCTGTTTCTGCCCCTCTGTTTCAGCCCCTCTGTTTCTCGCCCTTTGTTTCAGCCCCTCTGTTTCTCGCCCTCTGTTTCAGCCCCTCTGTTTCAGCCCCTCTGTTTCTCGCCCTCTGTTTCAGCCCCTCTGTTTCTTGCCCTCTGTTTCAGCCCCTCTGTTTCAGCCCCTCTGTTTCTCGCCCTCTGTTTCTGCCCCTCTGTTTCTCGCCCTCTTTTTCAGCCCCTCTGTTTCTCGCCATCTGTTTCAGACCCTCTGATTCAGCCCCTCTGTTTCAGCCCCTCTGATTCAGCCCCTCTGATTCAGCCCCTCTGTTTCTCGCCCTCTGTTTCAGCCCCTCTGTTTCAGCCCTTCTGTTTCAGCCACTCGGTTTCAGCCCCTCTGTTTCTTGCCCTGTGTTTCAGCCCCTCTGTTTCTCGCCCTCTGTTTCAGCCCCTCTGTTTCTCGCCCTCTGTTTCAGCCCCTCGGTTTCGCACTCTCTGTTTCAGCCCCTCTGTTCCAGCCCCTCTGTTTCTCGCCCTCTGTTTCAGACCCTCTGTTTCTCGCCCTCTGTTTCAGCCCCTCTGATTTAGCCCCTCTGTTTCTCGCCCTCTGTTTCAGCCCCTCTGTTTCTCGCCCTCTGTTTCAGCCCCTCTGTTTCTCGCCCTCTGTTTCAGCCCCTCTGTTTCAGCCCCCCTGTTTCAGCCCCTCTGTTTCTCGCCCTCTGTTTCAGCCCCTCTGTTTCTCGCCCTCTGTTTCAGCCTCTCTGTTTCAGCCCCTCTGATTCAGCCCCTCTGTTTCAGCCCCTCTGTTTCTCGCCCTTTGTTTCAGCCCCTCTGATTCAGCCCCTCTGTTTCAGCCCCTCTGATTCAGCCCCTCTGTTTCAGACCGTCTATTTCAGCCCCTCTGTTTCAGCCCCTCTGTTTCAGGCTCTCTGTTTCAGCCCGTCTGTTTCAGCCCCTCTGTTTCAGCCCCTTTGTTTCAGCCCCAGACATTGGCTCGGCCGCATTTAGAATACTGTGTACAGTTCTGGTCGCCACTTTACCAAAAGGATGTGGATGCTTGGAGAGGGTGCAGAGAAGGTTTACGAGGAAGTTGCCTGGGCTATGGAATGTGCTAGCTATGAAGAGATTTGTTTTCATTAGAAAAAAGGAGATTGAGGGGGGACCTGATTGAGGTTTACAAAATCTTGAAGGGTGTAGACAGGGTGGATAGAGACAAGCATTTTCCCAGGGTGAAGGATTCAATAATGAGAGGTCATGCTTTCAAGGTGAGAAGTGAAAAGTTTAAGGGGGATACACGTGGCAAGTACTTCACACAGAGGGTGGTGGGTGTCTGGAATGCGTTGCTAGCAGAGGTGGTAGGGGCAGGCACAGTAGATTCATTTAAGATGCGTCTGGACAGATGCATGAGTAGGTGGGGAGTAGAGGGATACAGAGGGCGAGAAACAGAGGGGCAGAAACAGAGGGCGAGAAACAGAGGGGCTGAAACAGAGGGCAAGTAACAGAGGGGCTGAAACAGTGTGGCTGAAACAGAGGGCGAGAAACAGAGGGGCTGAATCAGACGGGCTGAAACAGAGGGCAAGAAACAGAGGGGCTGAAACAGAGGGCGAGAAACAGAGGGGCTGAAACAGAGGGGCTGAAACAGAGGGCGAGAAACAGAGGGGCTGAAACAAAGGGCGAGAAACAGAGGGGCTGAAACAGAGGGGCAGAAACAGAGGGGCTGAAACAGAGGGGCTGAATCGGAGGGGCTGAAACAGAGGGGCTGAAACAGAGGGGCTGAAACAGAGGGCAAGAAACAGAGGTGCTGAAACAGAGGGGCTGAAACAGAGGGGCAGAAACAGAGGGGCTGAATCAGAGGGGCTGAAACAGTGGGGCTGAAACAGAGGGGCTGAAACAGACGGGCTGAAACAGAGAGCCTGAAACAGAGGGGCTGAAACAGAGGGGCTGAAATAGAGGGGCTGAAACAGAGGGGCTGAATCAGAGGGGCTGAAACAGAGGGGCTGAATCAGAGGGGCTGAAACAGAGGGCGAGAAACAGAGGGGCTGAAACAGAGGGGCTGAATCAGAGGGGCTGAAACAGAGGGGCTGAAACAGAGGGCGAGAAACAGAGAGGCTGAAACAGAGGGCGAGAAACAGAGGAGCTGAAACAGAGGGCAAGAAACAGAGGGGCTGAAAAAGAGGGCGAGAAACAGAGGGGCTGAAACAGAGGGGCTGAAACAGAGGGGCTGAAACAGAGGGGCTGAAACAGAGGGCGAGAAACAGATGGGCTGAAACAGAGGGCGAGAAACAGAGGGCGAGAAACAGAGGGACTGAAACAGATGATCTGAAACAGAGGGGCTGAAACAGAGGGCGAGAAACAGATGGGCCGAAACAGAGGGTGAGAAACAGAGGGACTGAAACAAAGGGGCTGAAACAGAGAGCGTGATACAGAGGGACTGAAACAGAGGGCGAGAAACAGAGGGGCTGAAACAGAGGGCGAGAAACAGAGGGGCTGAAACAGAGGGCGAGAAACAGAGGGGCTGAAACAGAGGGCAAGTAACAGAGGGGCTGAAACAGTGTGGCTGAAACAGAGGGCGAGAAACAGAGGGGCTGAATCAGACGGGCTGAATCAGATGGGCTGAAACAGAGGTGCTGAAACAGAGGGTGAGAAACAGAGGGGCTGAAACAAAGGGGCTGAAACAGAGGGGCTGAATCAGAGGGGCTGAAACAGAGGGGCTGAAACAGAGGGGCTGAAACAGAGGGCAAGAAACAGAGGGGCTGAAACAGAGGGGCTGAAACAGAGGGGCTGAAACAGAGGGCGAGAAACAGAGGGGCTGAATCAGAGGGGCTGAATCAGAGGGGCTGAAACAGAGGGGCTGAAACAGAGGGCGAGAAACAGAGGGGCTGAATCAGAGGGGCTGAAACAGAGGGGCTGAAACAGAGGGGCTGAAACAGAGGGCGAGAAACTAAGGTACTGAATCAGAGGGGCTGAAACAAAGGGGCTGAAACAGAGGGGCTGAAACAGACGGGCTGAAACAGAGAGCCTGAAACAGAGGGGCTGAAACAGAGGGGCTGAAACAGAGAGTGCGAAACCGAGGGGCTGAAACAGGGCGAGAAACAGAGGGGCTGAAACAGAGGGCGAGAAACAGAGGGGCTGAAACACAGGGCAAGAAACAGAGGGGCTGAAACCGAGTGGCTGAAACAGAAGGGCTGAAACAGAGGGGCTGAAACAGAGGGCGAGAAACAGAGGGGCTGAATCAGAGGGGCTGAATCAGAGGGGCTGAAACAGAGGGGCTGAATCAGAGGGTCTGAAACAGATGGCGAGAAACAGAGGGGCTGAAACAGAGGGCGAGAAACAGAGGGGCAGAAACAGAGGGCGAGAAACAGAGGGGCTGAAACAGAGGGGCTGAAACAGAGGGCAAGAAACAGAGGGGCTGAAACAGAGGGCGAGAAACAGAGGGGCTGAAACAAAGGGCGAGAAACAGAGGGGCTGAAACAGAGGGCGAGAAACAGAGGGGCTGAAACAGGGGGGCTGAAACAGAGGGTCTGAAACAGAGGGCGAGAAACAGAGGGGCTGAAACAGATGGCGAGAAACAGAGGGGCTGAAACAGAGGGCGAGAAACAGAGGGGCTGAATCAGAGGGGCTGAAACAGAGGGCGAGAAACAGAGGGGCTGAAGCAGAGGTCGAGAAACAGCGGGGCTGAAACAGAGGTGCTGAAACAGAGGGTGAGAAACAGAGGGGCTGAATCAGAGGGGCTGAATCAGAGGGGCTGAAACAGAGGGGCTGAATCTTAGGGTCTGAAACAGATGGCGAGAAACAGAGGGGCTGAAACAGAGGGCGAGAAACAGAGGGGCAGAAACAGAGGGCGAGAAACAGAGGGGCTGAAGCAGAGGGGCTGAAACAGAGGGCAAGAAACAGAGGGGCTGAAACAGAGGGCGAGAAACAGAGGGGCTGAAACAGAGGGGCTGAAACAGAGGGCGAGAAACAGAGGGGCTGAAACAAAGGGCGAGAAACAGAGGGGCTGAAACAGAGGGGCAGAAACAGAGGGGCTGAAAAAGAGGGGCTGAATCGGAGGGGCTGAAACAGAGGGGCTGAAACAGAGGGGCTGAAACAGAGGGCAAGAAACAGAGGTGCTGAAACAGAGGGGCTGAAACAGAGGGGCAGAAACAGAGGGGCTGAATCAGAGGGGCTGAAACAGTGGGGCTGAAACAGAGGGGCTGAAACAGACGGGCTGAAACAGAGAGCCTGAAACAGAGGGGCTGAAACAGAGGGGCTGAAATAGAGGGGCTGAAACAGAGGGGCTGAATCAGAGGGGCTGAAACAGAGGGGCTGAATCAGAGGGGCTGAAACAGAGGGCGAGAAACAGAGGGGCTGAAACAGAGGGGCTGAATCAGAGGGGCTGAAACAGAGGGGCTGAAACAGAGGGCGAGAAACAGAGAGGCTGAAACAGAGGGCGAGAAACAGAGGAGCTGAAACAGAGGGCAAGAAACAGAGGGGCTGAAAAAGAGGGCGAGAAACAGAGGGGCTGAAACAGAGGGGCTGAAACAGAGGGGCTGAAACAGAGGGCGAGAAACAGAGGGCGAGAAACAGAGGGACTGAAACAGAGGATCTGAAACAGAGGGGCTGAAACAGAATGCGAGAAACAGATGGGCAGAAACAGAGGGTGAGAAACAGAGGGACTGAAACAAAGGGGCTGAAACAGAGAGCGTGATACAGAGGGACTGAAACAGAGGGCGAGAAACAGAGGGGCTGAAACAGAGGGCGAGAAACAGAGGGGCTGAAACAGAGGGCGAGAGACAGAGCGGCTGAAACAGAGGGCAAGAAACAGAGGGGCTGAAACAGTGTGGCTGAAACAGAGGGCGAGAAACAGAGGGGCTGAATCAGACGGGCTGAATCAGATGGGCTGAAACAGAGGTGCTGAAACAGAGGGTGAGAAACAGAGGGCGAGAAACTAAGGTACTGAATCAGAGGGGCTGAAACAAAGGGGCTGAAACAGAGGGGCTGAAACAGACGGGCTGAAACAGAGAGCCTGAAACAGAGGGGCTGAAACAGAGGGGCTGAAACAGAGAGTGCGAAACCGAGGGGCTGAAACAGAGGGCGAGAAACAGAGGGGCTGAAACAGAGGGCGAGAAACAGAGGGGCTGAAACACAGGGCAAGAAACAGAGGGGCTGAAACCGAGTGGCTGAAACAGAAGGGCTGAAACAGAGGGGCTGAAACAGAGGGCGAGAAACAGAGGGGCTGAATCAGAGGGGCTGAATCAGAGGGGCTGAAACAGAGGGGCTGAATCAGAGGGTCTGAAACAGATGGCGAGAAACAGAGGGGCTGAAACAGAGGGCGAGAAACAGAGGGGCAGAAACAGAGGGCGAGAAACAGAGGGGCTGAAACAGAGGGGCTGAAACAGAGGGCAAGAAACAGAGGGGCTGAAACAGAGGGCGAGAAACAGAGGGGCTGAAACAAAGGGCGAGAAACAGAGGGGCTGAAACAGAGGGCGAGAAACAGAGGGGCTGAAACAGGGGGGCTGAAACAGAGGGTCTGAAACAGAGGGCGAGAAACAGAGGGGCTGAAACAGATGGCGAGAAACAGAGGGGATGAAACAGAGGGCGAGAAACAGAGGGGCTGAATCAGAGGGGCTGAAACAGAGGGCGAGAAACAGAGGGGCTGAAGCAGAGGTCGAGAAACAGCGGGGCTGAAACAGAGGTGCTGAAAAAGAGGGTGAGAAACAGAGGGGCTGAAACAGAGGGGCTGAAACAGAGGGGCTGATTCAGAGGGGCTGAAACAGAGGGGCTGAATCAGAGGGGCTGAAACAGAGGGCGAGAAACAGAGGGGCTGAAACAGAGGGGCTGAAACAGAGGGCGAGAAACAGAGGAGCTGAAACAGAGGGCAAGAAACAGAGGGGCTGAAACAGAGGGCGAGAAACAGAGGGGCTGAAACAGAGGGGCTGAAACAGAGGGGCTGAAACAGAGGGGCTGAAACAGAGGGCGAGAAACAGAGGGGCTGAAACAGAGGGCGAGAAACAGAGGGACTGAAACAGAGGATCTGAAACAGAGGGGCTGAAACAGAGGGCGAGAAACAGACGGGCAGAAACAGAGGGTGAGAAACAGAGGAACTGAAACAAAGGGGCTGAAACAGAGAGCGTGATACAGAGGGACTGAAACAGAGGGCGAGAAACAGAGGGGCTGAAACAGAGGGCGAGAAACAGAGGGGCTGAAACATAGGGCAAGAAACAGAGGGGCTGAAACAGAGGGCGAGAAACAGAGGGGCTGAAACAGAGAGGCTGAAACAGAGGGCGAGAAACAGAGGAGCTGAAACAGAGGGCAAGAAACAGAGGGGCTGAAAAAGAGGGCGAGAAACAGAGGGGCTGAAACAGAGGGGCTGAAACAGAGGGGCTGAAAAGGAGGGCGAGAAACAGATGATCTGAAACAGAGGGCGCGAAACAGAGGGCGAGAAACAGAGGGACTGAAACAGAGGATCTGAAACAGAGGGGCCGAAACAGAGGGCGAGAAACAGATGGGCAGAAACAGAGGGTGAGAAACAGAGGGACTGAAACAAAGGGGCTGAAACAGAGAGCGTGATACAGAGGGACTGAAACAGAGGGCGAGAAACAGAGGGGCTGAAACAGAGGGCGAGAAACAGAGGGGCTGAAACAGAGGGCGAGAAACAGAGGGGCTGAAACAGAGGGCAAGAAACAGAGGGGCTGAAACAGTGTGGCTGAAACAGAGGGCGAGATACAGAGGGGCTGAATCAGACGGGCTGAATCAGATGGGCTGAAACAGAGGTGCTGAAACAGAGGGTGAGAAACAGAGGGGCTGAAACAAAGGGGCTGAAACAGAGGGGCTGAATCAGAGGGGCTGAAACAGAGGGGCTGAAACAGAGGGGCTGAAACAGAGGGCAAGAAACACAGGGGCTGAAACAGAGGGGCTGAAACAGAGGGGCAGGAACAGAGGGCGAGAAACAGAGGGGCTGAATCAGAGGGGCTGAATCAGAGGGGCTGAAACAGAGGTGCTGAAATAGAGGGCGAGAAACAGAGGGGCTGAATCAGAGGGGCTGAATCAGAGGGGCTGAAACAGAGGGGCTGAAACAGACGGGCTGAAACAGAGATCCTGAAACAGAGGGGCTGAAACAGAGGGGCTGAAATAGACGGTCTGAAACAGAGGGGCTGAATCAGAGGGGCTGAAACAGAGGGGCTGAATCAGAGGGGCTGAAACAGAGAGCGAGAAACAGAGGGGCTGAAACAGAGGGGCTGAATCAGAGGGGCTGAAACAGAGAGGCTGAAACAGAGGGCGAGAAACAGAGGGGCTGAAACAGAGGGCGAGAAACAGAGGGGCTGAAACAGGGGGGCTGAAACAGAGGGCGAGAAACAGAGGGGCTGAATCAGAGGGGCTGAATCAGAGGGGCTGAAACAGAGGGGCTGAAACAGAGGGCGAGAAACTAAAGTACTGAATCAGAGGGGCTGAAACAAAGGGGCTGAAACAGAGGGGCTGAAACAGACGGGCTGAAACAGAGAGCCTGAAACAGAGGGGCTGAAACAGAGGGGCTGAAACAGAGAGTGCGAAACCGAGGGGCTGAAACAGAGGGCGAGAAACAGAGGGGCTGAAACAGAGGGCGAGAAACAGAGGGGCTGAAACACAGGGCAAGAAACAGAGGGGCTGAAACCGAGTGGCTGAAACAGAAGGGCTGAAACCGAGGGGCTGAAACAGAGGGCGAGAAACAGAGGGGCTGAATCAGAGGGGCTGAATCAGAGGGGCTGAAACAGAGGGGCTGAATCAGAGGGTCTGAAACAGATGGCGAGAAACAGAGGGGCTGAAACAGAGGGCGAGAAACAGAGGGGCAGAAGCAGAGGGCGAGAAACAGAGGGACTGAAACAGAGGGGCTGAAACAGAGGGCAAGAAACAGAGGGGCTGAAACAGAGGGCGAGAAACAGATGGGCTGAAACAAAGGGCGAGAAACAGAGGGGCTGAAACAGAGGGGCAGAAACAGAGGGGCTGAAACAGAGGGACTGAATCGGAGGGGCTGAAACAGAGGGGCTGAAACAGAGGGGCTGAAACAGAGAGCAAGAAACAGAGGGGCTGAAACAGAGGGGCTGAAATAGAGGGGCTGAAACAGAGGGGCTGAATCAGAGGGGCTGAAACAGTGGGGCTGAAACAGAGGGGCTGAAACAGACGGGCTGAAACAGAGAGCCTGAAACAGAGGGGCTGAAACAGAGGGGCTGAAATAGAGGGGCTGAAACAGAGGGGCTGAATCAGAGGGGCTGAAACAGAGGGGCTGAATCAGAGGGGCTGAAACAGAGGGCGAGAAACAGAGGGGCTGAAACAGAGGGGCTGAATCAGAGGGGCTGAAACAGAGGGGCTGAAACAGAGGGCGAGAAACAGAGAGGCTGAAACAGAGGGCGAGAAACAGAGGAGCTGAAACAGAGGGCAAGAAACAGAGGGGCTGAAAAAGAGGGCGAGAAACAGAGGGGCTGAAACAGAGGGGCTGAAACAGAGGGGCTGAAACAGAGGGCGAGAAACAGATGGGCTGAAACAGAGGGCGAGAAACAGAGGGCGAGAAACAGAGGGACTGAAACAGAGGATCTGAAACAGAGGGGCTGAAACAGAGGGCGAGAAACAGATGGGCAGAAACAGAGGGTGAGAAACAGAGGGACTGAAACAAAGGGGCTGAAACAGAGAGCGTGATACAGAGGGACTGAAACAGAGGGCGAGAAACAGAGGGGCTGAAACAGAGGGCGAGAAACAGAGGGGCTGAAACAGAGGGCGAGAAACAGAGGGGCTGAAACAGAGGGCAAGAAACAGAGGGGCTGAAACAGTGTGGCTGAAACAGAGGGCGAGATACAGAGGGGCTGAATCAGACGGGCTGAATCAGATGGGCTGAAACAGAGGTGCTGAAACAGAGGGTGAGAAACAGAGGGGCTGAAACAAAGGGGCTGAAACAGAGGGGCTGAATCAGAGGGGCTGAAACAGAGGGGCTGAAACAGAGGGGCTGAAACAGAGGGGCAGGAACAGAGGGCGAGAAACAGAGGGGCTGAATCAGAGGGGCTGAATCAGAGGGGCTGAAACAGAGGGGCTGAAACAGAGGGCGAGAAACAGAGGGGCTGAATCAGAGGGGCTGAATCAGAGGGGCTGAAACAGAGGGGCTGAAACAGAGGGCGAGAAACTAAGGTACTGAATCAGAGGGGCTGAAACAAAGGGGCTGAAACAGAGGGGCTGAAACAGACGGGCTGAAACAGAGATCCTGAAACAGAGGGGCTGAAACAGAGGGGCTGAAATAGACGGTCTGAAACAGAGGGGCTGAATCAGAGGGGCTGAAACAGAGGGGCTGAATCAGAGGGGCTGAAACAGAGGGCGAGAAACAGAGGGGCTGAAACAGAGGGGCTGAATCAGAGGGGCTGAAACAGAGAGGCTGAAACAGAGGGCGAGAAACAGCGGGGCTGAAACAGAGAGCGAGAAACAGAGGGGCTGAAACAGAGGGGCTGAAACAGATGGCGAGAAACAGAGGGGCTGAAACAGAGGGCGAGAAACAGAGGGTCTGAAACAGGGGGGCTGAAACAGAGGGGCTGAAACAGAGGGCGAGAAACAGAGGGGCTGAAACAGATGGCGAGAAACAGAGGGGCTGAAACAGAGGGCGAGAAACAGAGGGGCTGAATCAGAGGGGCTGAAACAGAGGGCGAGAAACAGAGGGGCTGAAGCAGAGGTCGTGAAACAGAGGGGCTGAAACAGAGGTGCTGAAACAGAGGGTGAGAAACAGAGGGGCTGAAACAGAGGGAGAGAAACAGAGGGGCTGAAACAGAGGGGCTGAAACAGAGGGGCTGATTCAGAGGGGCTGAAACAGAGGGGCTGAATCAGAGGGGCTGAAACAGAGGGCGAGAAACAGAGGGGCTGAAACAGAGGGCGAGAAACAGAGGAGCAGAAACAGAGGGCGAGAAACAGAGGGGCTGAAACAGAGGGGCTGAAACAGAGAGTGCGAAACCGAGGGGCTGAAACAGAGGGCGAGAAACAGAGGGGCTGAAACAGAGGGCGAGAAACAGAGGGGCTGAAACTCAGGGCAAGAAACAGAGGGGCTGAAACCGAGTGGCTGAAACAGAGGGGCTGAATCAAAGGGGCTGAAACAGAGGGGCTGAATCAGAGGGTCTGAAACAGATGGCGAGAAACAGAGGTTCTGAAACAGAGGGCGAGAAACAGAGGGGCAGAAACAGAGGGCGAGAAACAGAGGGGCTGAAACAGAGGGGCTGAAACAGAGGGCAAGAAACAGAGGGGCTGAAACAGAGGGCGAAAACAGAGGGGCTGAAACAGAGGGGCTGAAACAGAGGGCGAGAAACAGAGGGGCTGAATCAGAGGGGCTGAATCAGAGGGGCTGAAACAGAGGGGCTGAATCAGAGGGTCTGAAACAGATGGCGAGAAACAGAGGGGCTGAAACAGAGGGCGAGAAACAGAGGGGCAGAAACAGAGGGCGAGAAACAGAGGGGCTGAAACAGAAGGGCTGAAACAGAGGGCAAGAAACAGAGGGGCTGAAACAGAGGGCGAAAACAGAGGGGCTGAAACAGAGGGGCTGAAACAGAGGGCGAGAAACAGAGGGGCTGAAACAAAGGGCGAGAAACAGAGGGGCTGAAACAGAGGGGCAGAAACAGAGTGGCTGAAACAGAGGGGCTGAATCGGAGGGGCTGAAACAGAGGGGCTGAAACAGAGGGGCTGAAACAGAGGGCAAGAAACAGAGGGGCTGAAACAGAGGGTCTGAAACAGAGGGGCAGAAACAGAGGGCGAGAAACAGAGGGGCTGAATCAGAGGGGCTGAATCAGTGGGCCTGAAACAGAGGGGCTGAAACAGAGGGCGAGAAACAGAGGGCGAGAAACAGAGGGACTGAAACAGAGGATCTGAAACAGAGGGGCTGAAACAGAATGCGAGAAACAGATGGGCAGAAACAGAGGGTGAGAAACAGAGGGACTGAAACAAAGGGGCTGAAACAGAGAGCGTGATACAGAGGGACTGAAACAGAGGGCGAGAAACAGAGGGGCTGAAACAGAGGGCGAGAAACAGAGGGGCTGAAACAGAGGGCGAGAGACAGAGCGGCTGAAACAGAGGGCAAGAAACAGAGGGGCTGAAACAGTGTGGCTGAAACAGAGGGCGAGAAACAGAGGGGCTGAATCAGACGGGCTGAATCAGATGGGCTGAAACAGAGGTGCTGAAACAGAGGGTGAGAAACAGAGGGCGAGAAACTAAGGTACTGAATCAGAGGGGCTGAAACAAAGGGGCTGAAACAGAGGGGCTGAAACAGACGGGCTGAAACAGAGAGCCTGAAACAGAGGGGCTGAAACAGAGGGGCTGAAACAGAGAGTGCGAAACCGAGGGGCTGAAACAGAGGGCGAGAAACAGAGGGGCTGAAACAGAGGGCGAGAAACAGAGGGGCTGAAACACAGGGCAAGAAACAGAGGGGCTGAAACCGAGTGGCTGAAACAGAAGGGCTGAAACAGAGGGGCTGAAACAGAGGGCGAGAAACAGAGGGGCTGAATCAGAGGGGCTGAATCAGAGGGGCTGAAACAGAGGGGCTGAATCAGAGGGTCTGAAACAGATGGCGAGAAACAGAGGGGCTGAAACAGAGGGCGAGAAACAGAGGGGCAGAAACAGAGGGCGAGAAACAGAGGGGCTGAAACAGAGGGGCTGAAACAGAGGGCAAGAAACAGAGGGGCTGAAACAGAGGGCGAGAAACAGAGGGGCTGAAACAAAGGGCGAGAAACAGAGGGGCTGAAACAGAGGGCGAGAAACAGAGGGGCTGAAACAGGGGGGCTGAAACAGAGGGTCTGAAACAGAGGGCGAGAAACAGAGGGGCTGAAACAGATGGCGAGAAACAGAGGGGATGAAACAGAGGGCGAGAAACAGAGGGGCTGAATCAGAGGGGCTGAAACAGAGGGCGAGAAACAGAGGGGCTGAAGCAGAGGTCGAGAAACAGCGGGGCTGAAACAGAGGTGCTGAAAAAGAGGGTGAGAAACAGAGGGGCTGAAACAGAGGGGCTGAAACAGAGGGGCTGATTCAGAGGGGCTGAAACAGAGGGGCTGAATCAGAGGGGCTGAAACAGAGGGCGAGAAACAGAGGGGCTGAAACAGAGGGGCTGAAACAGAGGGCGAGAAACAGAGGAGCTGAAACAGAGGGCAAGAAACAGAGGGGCTGAAACAGAGGGCGAGAAACAGAGGGGATGAAACAGAGGGGCTGAAACAGAGGGGCTGAAACAGAGGGGCTGAAACAGAGGGCGAGAAACAGAGGGGCTGAAACAGAGGGCGAGAAACAGAGGGACTGAAACAGAGGATCTGAAACAGAGGGGCTGAAACAGAGGGCGAGAAACAGACGGGCAGAAACAGAGGGTGAGAAACAGAGGAACTGAAACAAAGGGGCTGAAACAGAGAGCGTGATACAGAGGGACTGAAACAGAGGGCGAGAAACAGAGGGGCTGAAACAGAGGGCGAGAAACAGAGGGGCTGAAACAGAGGGCGAGAAACAGAGGGGCTGAAACATAGGGCAAGAAACAGAGGGGCTGAAACAGAGGGCGAGAAACAGAGGGGCTGAAACAGAGAGGCTGAAACAGAGGGCGAGAAACAGAGGAGCTGAAACAGAGGGCAAGAAACAGAGGGGCTGAAAAAGAGGGCGAGAAACAGAGGGGCTGAAACAGAGGGGCTGAAACAGAGGGGCTGAAACAGAGGGCGAGAAACAGATGGGCTGAAACAGAGGGCGCGAAACAGAGGGCGAGAAACAGAGGGACTGAAACAGAGGATCTGAAACAGAGGGGCTGAAACAGAGGGCGAGAAACAGATGGGCAGAAACAGAGGGTGAGAAACAGAGGGACTGAAACAAAGGGGCTGAAACAGAGAGCGTGATACAGAGGGACTGAAACAGAGGGCGAGAAACAGAGGGGCTGAAACAGAGGGCGAGAAACAGAGGGGCTGAAACAGAGGGCGAGAAACAGAGGGGCTGAAACAGAGGGCAAGAAACAGAGGGGCTGAAACAGTGTGGCTGAAACAGAGGGCGAGATACAGAGGGGCTGAATCAGACGGGCTGAATCAGATGGGCTGAAACAGAGGTGCTGAAACAGAGGGTGAGAAACAGAGGGGCTGAAACAAAGGGGCTGAAACAGAGGGGCTGAATCAGAGGGGCTGAAACAGAGGGGCTGAAACAGAGGGGCAGGAACAGAGGGCGAGAAACAGAGGGGCTGAATCAGAGGGGCTGAATCAGAGGGGCTGAAACAGAGGTGCTGAAATAGAGGGCGAGAAACAGAGGGGCTGAATCAGAGGGGCTGAATCAGAGGGGCTGAAACAGAGGGGCTGAAACAGACGGGCTGAAACAGAGATCCTGAAACAGAGGGGCTGAAACAGAGGGGCTGAAATAGACGGTCTGAAACAGAGGGGCTGAATCAGAGGGGCTGAAACAGAGGGGCTGAATCAGAGGGGCTGAAACAGAGAGCGAGAAACAGAGGGGCTGAAACAGAGGGGCTGAATCAGAGGGGCTGAAACAGAGAGGCTGAAACAGAGGGCGAGAAACAGAGGGGCTGAAACAGAGGGCGAGAAACAGAGGGGCTGAAACAGGGGGGCTGAAACAGAGAGCGAGAAACAGAGGGGCTGAATCAGAGGGGCTGAATCAGAGGGGCTGAAACAGAGGGGCTGAAACAGAGGGCGAGAAACTAAGGTACTGAATCAGAGGGGCTGAAACAAAGGGGCTGAAACAGAGGGGCTGAAACAGACGGGCTGAAACAGAGAGCCTGAAACAGAGGGGCTGAAACAGAGGGGCTGAAACAGAGAGTGCGAAACCGAGGGGCTGAAACAGAGGGCGAGAAACAGAGGGGCTGAAACAGAGGGCGAGAAACAGAGGGGCTGAAACACAGGGCAAGAAACAGAGGGGCTGAAACCGAGTGGCTGAAACAGAAGGGCTGAAACCGAGGGGCTGAAACAGAGGGCGAGAAACAGAGGGGCTGAATCAGAGGGGCTGAATCAGAGGGGCTGAAACAGAGGGGCTGAATCAGAGGGTCTGAAACAGATGGCGAGAAACAGAGGGGCTGAAACAGAGGGCGAGAAACAGAGGGGCAGAAGCAGAGGGCGAGAAACAGAGGGGCTGAAACAGAGGGGCTGAAACAGAGGGCAAGAAACAGAGGGGCTGAAACAGAGGGCGAGAAACAGATGGGCTGAAACAAAGGGCGAGAAACAGAGGGGCTGAAACAGAGGGGCAGAAACAGAGGGGCTGAAACAGAGGGGCTGAATCGGAGGGGCTGAAACAGAGGGGCTGAAACAGAGGGGCTGAAACAGAGAGCAAGAAACAGAGGGGCTGAAAAAGAGGGGCTGAAATAGAGGGGCTGAAACAGAGGGGCTGAATCAGAGGGGCTGAAACAGTGGGGCTGAAACAGAGGGGCTGAAACAGACGGGCTGAAACAGAGAGCCTGAAACAGAGGGGCTGAAACAGAGGGGCTGAAATAGAGGGGCTGAAACAGAGGGGCTGAATCAGAGGGGCTGAAACAGAGGGGCTGAATCAGAGGGGCTGAAACAGAGGGCGAGAAACAGAGGGGCTGAAACAGAGGGGCTGAATCAGAGGGGCTGAAACAGAGGGGCTGAAACAGAGGGCGAGAAACAGAGAGGCTGAAACAGAGGGCGAGAAACAGAGGAGCTGAAACAGAGGGCAAGAAACAGAGGGGCTGAAAAAGAGGGCGAGAAACAGAGGGGCTGAAACAGAGGGGCTGAAACAGAGGGGCTGAAACAGAGGGCGAGAAACAGATGGGCTGAAACAGAGGGCGAGAAACAGAGGGCGAGAAACAGAGGGACTGAAACAGAGGATCTGAAACAGAGGGGCTGAAACAGAGGGCGAGAAACAGATGGGCAGAAACAGAGGGTGAGAAACAGAGGGACTGAAACAAAGGGGCTGAAACAGAGAGCGTGATACAGAGGGACTGAAACAGAGGGCGAGAAACAGAGGGGCTGAAACAGAGGGCGAGAAACAGAGGGGCTGAAACAGAGGGCGAGAAACAGAGGGGCTGAAACAGAGGGCAAGAAACAGAGGGGCTGAAACAGTGTGGCTGAAACAGAGGGCGAGATACAGAGGGGCTGAATCAGACGGGCTGAATCAGATGGGCTGAAACAGAGGTGCTGAAACAGAGGGTGAGAAACAGAGGGGCTGAAACAAAGGGGCTGAAACAGAGGGGCTGAATCAGAGGGGCTGAAACAGAGGGGCTGAAACAGAGGGGCTGAAACAGAGGGCAAGAAACAGAGGGGCTGAAACAGAGGGGCTGAAACAGAGGGGCAGGAACAGAGGGCGAGAAACAGAGGGGCTGAATCAGAGGGGCTGAATCAGAGGGGCTGAAACAGAGGGGCTGAAACAGAGGGCGAGAAACAGAGGGGCTGAATCAGAGGGGCTGAATCAGAGGGGCTGAAACAGAGGGGCTGAAACAGAGGGCGAGAAACTAAGGTACTGAATCAGAGGGGCTGAAACAAAGGGGCTGAAACAGAGGGGCTGAAACAGACGGGCTGAAACAGAGATCCTGAAACAGAGGGGCTGAAACAGAGGGGCTGAAATAGACGGTCTGAAACAGAGGGGCTGAATCAGAGGGGCTGAAACAGAGGGGCTGAATCAGAGGGGCTGAAACAGAGGGCGAGAAACAGAGGGGCTGAAACAGAGGGGCTGAATCAGAGGGGCTGAAACAGAGAGGCTGAAACAGAGGGCGAGAAACAGCGGGGCTGAAACAGAGAGGGAGAAACAGAGGGGCTGAAACAAGGGGGCTGAAACAGAGGGGCTGAAACACTGGGCGAGAAACAGAGGGGCTGAAACAGATGGCGAGAAACAGAGGGGCTGAAACAGAGGGCGAGAAACAGAGGGTCTGAAACAGGGGGGCTGAAACAGAGGGGCTGAAACAGAGGGCGAGAAACAGAGGGGCTGAATCAGAGGGGCTGAAACAGAGGGCGAGAAACAGAGGGGCTGAAGCAGAGGTCGAGAAACAGAGGGGCTGAAACAGAGGTGCTGAAACAGAGGGTGAGAAACAGAGGGGCTGAAACAGAGGGAGTGAAACAGAGGGGCTGAAACAGAGGGGCTGAAACAGAGGGGCTGATTCAGAGGGGCTGAAACAGAGGGGCTGAATCAGAGGGGCTGAAACAGAGGGCGAGAAACAGAGGGGCTGAAACAGAGGGCGAGAAACAGAGGAGCAGAAACAGAGGGCGAGAAACAGAGGGGCTGAAACAGAGGGGCTGAAACAGAGAGTGCGAAACCGAGGGGCTGAAACAGAGGGCGAGAAACAGAGGGGCTGAAACAGAGGGCGAGAAACAGAGGGCGAGAAACAGAGGGGCTGAAACAGAGGGGCTGAAACAGAGGGCGAGAAACAGAGGGGCTGAAACAAAGGGCGAGAAACAGAGGGGCTGAAACAGAGGGGCAGAAACAGAGTGGCTGAAACAGAGGGGCTGAATCGGAGGGGCTGAAACAGAGGGGCTGAAACAGAGGGGCTGAAACAGAGGGCAAGAAACAGAGGGGCTGAAACAGAGGGTCTGAAACAGAGGGGCAGAAACAGAGGGCGAGAAACAGAGGGGCTGAATCAGAGGGGCTGAATCAGTGGGCCTGAAACAGAGGGGCTGAAACAGAGGGCGAGAAACAGAGGGGCTTAATAAGAGGGGCTGAATCAGAGGGGCTGAAACAGAGGGGCTGAAACAGTGGGGCTGAAACAGAGGGGCTGAAACAGACGGGCTGAAACAGAGAGCCTGAAACAGAGGGGCTGAATCAGAGGGGCTGAAACAGAGGGCGAGAAACAGAGGGGCTGAAACAGAGGGGCTGAATCAGAGGGGCTGAAACAGAGGGGCTGAAACAGAGGGCGAGAAACAGAGAGGCTGAAACAGAGGGCGAGAAACAGAGGAGCTGAAACAGAGGGCAAGAAACAGAGGGGCTGAAACAGAGGGCGAGAAACAGAGGGGCTGAAACAGAGGGGCTGAAACAGAGGGGCTGAAACAGAGGGGCTGAAACAGAGGGCGAGAAACAGAGGGGCTGAAACAGAGGGCGAGAAACAGAGGGCGAGAAACAGAGGGACTGAAACAGAGGATCTGAAACAGAGGGGCTGAAACAGAGGGCGAGAAACAGATGGGCAGAAACAGAGGGTGAGAAACAGAGGGACTGAAACAAAGGGGCTGAAACAGAGAGCGTGATACAGAGGGACTGAAACAGAGGGCGAGAAACAGAGGGGCCGAAACAGAGGGCGAGAAACAGAGGGGCTGAAACAGAGGGCGAGAAACAGAGGGGCTGAAACAGAGGGCAAGAAACAGAGGGTCTGAAACAGTGTGGCTGAAACAGAGGGCGAGAAACAGAGGGGCTGAATCAGACGGGCTGAATCAGATGGGCTGAAACAAAGGTGCTGAAACAGAGGGTGAGAAACAGAGGGGCTGAAGCAGAGGGCGAGAAACAGAGGGGCTGAAACAGTGGGGCTGAAACAGAGATCGAGAAACAGAGGAGCAGGAACAGAGGGCGAGAAACAGAGGGGCTGAAACAGAGAGTGCGAAACCGAGGGGCTGAAACAGAGGGCGAGAAACAGAGGGGCTGAAACAGAGGGCGAGAAACAGAGGGCAAGAAACAGAGGGGCTGAAACATAGTGGCTGAAACAGAAGGGCTGAAACAGAGGGGCTGAAACAGAGGGCGAGAAACAGAGGGGCTGAATCAGAGGGGCTGAATCAGATTGGCTGAAACAGAGGAGCTGAATCAGAGGGTCTGAAACAGATGGCGAGAAACAGAGGGGCTGAAACAGAGGGCGAGAAACAGAGGGGCAGAAACAGAGGGCGAGAAACAGACGGGCTGAAACAGAGGGGCTGAAACAGAGGGCAAGAAACAGAGGGGCTGAAACAGAGGGCGAGAAACAGAGGGGCTGAAACAGAGGGGCTGAAACAGAGGGGCTGAAACAGAGGGCGAGAAACAGAGGGGCTGAAACAGAGGGGCAGAAACAGAGGGGCTGAAACAGAGGGGCTGAATCGGAGGGGCTGAAACAGAGGGGCTGAAACAGAGGGGCTGAAACAGAGGGCAAGAAACAGAGGGGCTGAAACAGAGGGGCTGAAACAGAGGGGCAGAAACAGAGGGCGAGAAACAGAGGGGCTGAATCAGAGGGGCTGAATCAGAGGGACTGAAACAGAGGGGCTGAAACAGAGGGCGAGAAACAGAGGGGCTGAATCAGAGGGGCTGAATCAGAGGGGCTGAAACAGAGGGGCTGAAACAGAGTGCGAGAAACTAAGGGACTGAATCAGAGGGGCTGAAACAGTGGGGCTGAAACAGAGGGGCTGAAACAGACGGGCTGAAACAGAGAGCCTGAAACAGAGGGGCTGAAACAGAGGGGCTGAAATAGAGGGGCTGAAACAGAGGGGCTGAATCAGAGGGGCTGAAACAGAGGGGCTGAATCAGAGGTGCTGAAACAGAGGGCGAGAAACAGAGGGGCTGAAACAGAGGGGCTGAATCAGAGGGGCTGAAACAGAGTGGCTGAAACAGAGGGCGAGAAACAGAGATGCTGAAACAGAGGGCGAGAAACAGAGGAGCTGAAACAGAGGGCAAGAAACAGAGGGGCTGAAACAGAGGGCGAGAAACAGAGGGGCTGAAACAGAGGGGCTGAAACAGAGGGGCTGAAACAGAGGGCGAGAAACAGAGGGGCTGAAACAGAGGGCGAGAAACAGAGGGACTGAAACAGAGGATCTGAAACAGAGGGGCTGAAACAGAGGGCGAGAAACAGACGGGCAGAAACAGAGGGTGAGAAACAGAGGGACTGAAACAAAGGGGCTGAAACAGAGAGCGTGATACAGAGGGACTGAAACAGAGGGCGAGAAACAGAGGGGCTGAAACAGAGGGCGAGAAACAGAGGGGCTGAAACAGAGGGCGAGAAACAGAGGGGCTGAAACAGAGGGCAAGAAACAGAGGGGCTGAAACAGTGTGGCTGAAACAGAGGGGCTGAATCAGACGGGCTGAATCAGATGGGCTGAAACAGAGGGGCTGAAACAGAGGGCGAGAAACAGAGGGGCTGAAACAGAGGGCGTGAAACAGAGGGCGAGAAACAGAGGGGCTGAAAAAGAGGGGCTGAAACAAAGGGGCTGAAACAAAGCGCCTGATACAGAGGGCGAGAAACAGAGGGGCTGAAACAGAGGGCGAGAAACAGAGGGGCTGAAACAGAGGGGCTGAAACAGAGGGGCTGAAACAGTGGGGCTGAAACAGAGGGCGAGAAACAGAGAGGCTGAAACACAGGGCGAGAAACAGAGGGGCTGAAACAGAGGGCGAGAAACAGAGGGGCTGAAACAGAGGGACTGAAACAGAGGGGCTGAAACAGAGGGGCTGAAACAGAGGGCGAAAAACAGAGTGGCTAAAACAGAGGGCGAGAAACAGAGTGGCTGAAACAGAGGGCAAGAAACAGAGGGGCTGAAACAGAGGGCGAGAAACAGAGGGGCTGAAACAGAGGGGCTGAAACAGAGGGGCGGAAACAGAGGGGCTGAAACAGAGAGCGACAAACAGAGGGGCTGAAACAGAGGGCCAGAAACAGAGCGGCTGAAACAGAGGGCGAGAAACAGAGTGGCTGAAACAAAGGGGCTGAAACAGTGGGGCTAAAATAGAGGGGCTGAAACAGAGGGCGAGAAACAGAGGGGCTGAAACAGAGGGCGAGAAACAGAGGGGCTGAATCAGAGGAGCTGAAACAGAGGGCGAGAAACAGAGGTGCTGAAACAGAGGGCGAGAAACAGTGGGGCTGAAACAGAGGGGCTGAAACAGAGGGTGAGAAACAGAGGGGCTGAAACAGAGGGCGAGAAACAGAGGGGCTGAAACAGAGGGTCTGAAACAGAGGGGCTGAATCAGAGGGGCTGATTCAGAGAGGCTGAAACAGTGGGGCTGAATCAGAGGGGCTGAAACAGAGGGCGAGAAACAGAGGGGCTGAAACAAAGGGGCTGAAACAGTGGGGCTGAAACAGAGGGGCTGAAACAGAGGGCGAGAAATAGAGGGGCTGAAACAGAGGGCGAGAAACAGAGGGGCTGAAACAGAGGGCGAGAAACAGAGGGGCTGAAACAGAGGGGCTGAAACAGAGGGGCTGAAACAGAGGGCGAGAAGCAGAGGGGCTGAAACAGATGGTGAGAATCAGAGGGGCTTGAACAGAGGGCGAGAAACAGAGGGGCTGAATCAGAGGGGCTGAAACAGAGGGCGAGAAACAGAGGGGCTGAAACAGAGGGCGAGAAACAGAGGGGCTGAAACAGAGGTGCTGTAACAGAGGGTGAGAAACAGAGGGGCTGAAACAGAGGGCGAGAAACAGAGGGGCTGAAACAGAGGGGCTGAAACAGAGGGGCTGATTCAGAGGGGCTGAAACAGAGGGGCTGAATCAGAGGGGCTGAAACAGAGGGCGAGAAACAGAGGGGCTGAAACAGAGGGCGAGAAACAGAGGAGCAGAAACAGAGGGCGAGAAACAGAGGGGCTGAAACAGAGGGGCTGAAACAGAGAGTGCGAAACAGAGGGGCTGAAACAGAGGGCGAGAAACAGAGGGGCTGAAACAGTGTGGCTGAAACAGAGGGCGAGAAGCAGAGGGGCTGAAACAGATGGCGAGAAACAGAGGGGCTTGAACAGAGGGCGAGAAACAGAGGGGCTGAATCAGAGGGGCTGAAACAGAGGGCGAGAAACAGAGGGGCTGAGACAGAGCCGAGAAACAGAGGGGCTGAAACAGAGGTGCTGTAACAGAGGGTGAGAAACAGAAGGGCTGAAACAGAGGGCGAGAAACAGAGGGGCTGAAACAGAGGGGCTGAAACAGAGGGGCTGATTCAGAGGGGCTGAAACAGAGGGGCTGAATCAGAGGGGCTGAAACAGAGGGCGAGAAACAGAGGGGCAGAAACAGAGGGCGAGAAACAGAGGAGCAGAAACAGAGGGCGAGAAACAGAGCGGCTGAAACACAGGGCAAGAAACAGAGGGGCTGAAACCGAGTGGCTGAAACAGAAGGGCTGAAACAGAGAGTGCGAAACAGAGGGGCTGAAACAGAGGGCGAGAAACAGAGGGGCTGAAACAGAGGGCGAGAAACAGAGGGGCTGAAACCGAGTGGCTGAAACAGAAGGGCTGAAACAGAGGGGCTGAAACAGAGGGCGAGAAACAGAGGGGCTGAATCAGAGGGGCTGAATCAGAGGGGCTGAAACAGAGGGGCTGAATCAGAGGGGCTGAAACAGAAGGCGAGAAACAGAGGGGCTGAAACAGAGGGCGAGAAACAGAGGGGCAGAAACAGAGGGCGAGAAACAGAGGGGCTGAAACAGAGGGGCTGAAACAGAGGGGCTGAAACAGAGGGCGAGAAACAGAGGGGCTGAAACAGAGGGCGACAAACAGAGGGGCTGAAACAAAGGGCGAGAAACAGAGGGGCTGAAACAGAGGGGCAGAAACAGAGGGGCTGAATCGGAGGGGCTGAAACAGAGGGGCTGAAACAGAGGGGCTGAAACAGAGGGCAAGAAACAGAGGGGTTGAAACAGAGGGGCTGAAACAGAGGGGCAGAATCAGAGGGCGAGAAACAGAGGGGCTGAAACAGAGGGGCTGAAACAGAGGGCAAGAAACAGAGGGGCTGAAACAGAGGGCGAAAACAGAGGGGCTGAAACAGAGGGGCTGAAACAGAGGGCGAGAAACAGAGGGGCTGAAACAAAGGGCGAGAAACAGAGGGGCTGAAACAGAGGGGCAGAAACAGAGGGGCTGAAACAGAGGGGCTGAATCGGAGGGGCTGAAACAGAGGGGCTGAAACAGAGGGGCTGAAACAGAGGGCAAGAAACAGAGGGGCTGAAACAGAGGGTCTGAAACAGAGGGGCAGAAACAGAGGGCGAGAAACAGAGGGGCTGAATCAGAGGGGCTGAATCAGTGGGCCTGAAACAGAGGGGCTGAAACAGAGGGCGAGAAACAGAGGGGCTTAATAAGAGGGGCTGAATCAGAGGGGCTGAAACAGAGGGGCTGAAACAGTGGGGCTGAAACAGAGGGGCTGAAACAGACGGGCTGAAACAGAGAGCCTGAAACAGAGGGGCTGAATCAGAGGGGCTGAAACAGAGGGCGAGAAACAGAGGGGCTGAAACAGAGGGGCTGAATCAGAGGGGCTGAAACAGAGGGGCTGAAACAGAGGGCGAGAAACAGAGAGGCTGAAACAGAGGGCGAGAAACAGAGGAGCTGAAACAGAGGGCAAGAAACAGAGGGGCTGAAACAGAGGGCGAGAAACAGAGGGGCTGAAACAGAGGGGCTGAAACAGAGGGCGAGAAACAGAGGGGCTGAAACAGAGGGCGAGAAACAGAGGGCGAGAAACAGAGGGACTGAAACAGAGGATCTGAAACAGAGGGGCTGAAACAGAGGGCGAGAAACAGATGGGCAGAAACAGAGGGGCTGAAACAGAGGGACTGAAACAAAGGGGCTGAAACAGAGAGCGTGATACAGAGGGACTGAAACAGAGGGCGAGAAACAGAGGGGCTGAAACAGAGGGCGAGAAACAGAGGGGCTGAAACAGAGGGCGAGAAACAGAGGGGCTGAAACAGTGTGGCTGAAACAGAGGGCGAGAAACAGAGGGGCTGAATCAGACGGGCTGAATCAGATGGGCTGAAACAGAGGTGCTGAAACAGAGGGTGAGAAACAGAGGGGCTGAAGCAGAGGGCGAGAAACAGAGGGGCTGAAACAGTGGGGCTGAAACAGAGGGGCTGATTCAGAGGGGCTGAAACAGAGGGGCTGAATCAGAGGGGCTGAAACAGAGGGCGAGAAACAGAGGGGCTGAAACAGAGATCGAGAAACAGAGGAGCAGGAACAGGGGGCGAGAAACAGAGGGGCTGAAACAGAGAGTGCGAAACCGAGGGGCTGAAACAGAGGGCGAGAAACAGAGGGGCTGAAACAGAGGGCGAGAAACAGAGGGGCTGAAACAGAGGGCAAGAAACAGAGGGGCTGAAACATAGTGGCTGAAACAGAAGGGCTGAAACAGAGGGGCTGAAACAGAGGGCGAGAAACAGAGGGGCTGAATCAGAGGGGCTGAATCAGATTGGCTGAAACAGAGGGGCTGAATCAGAGGGTCTGAAACAGATGGCGAGAAACAGAGGAGCTGAAACAGAGGGCGAGAAACAGAGGGGCAGAAACAGAGGGCGAGAAACAGACGGGCTGAAACAGAGGGGCTGAAACAGAGGGCAAGAAACAGAGGGGCTGAAACAGAGGGCGAGAAACTGAGGGGCTGAAACAGAGGGGCTGAAACAGAGGGGCTGAAACAGAGGGCGAGAAACAGAGGGGCTGAAACAGAGGGGCAGAAACAGAGGGGCTGAAACAGAGGGGCTGAATCGGAGGGGCTGAAACAGAGGGGCTGAAACAGAGGGGCTGAAACAGAGGGCAAGAAACAGAGGGGCTGAAACAGAGGCGCTGAAACAGAGGGGCTGAAACAGAGGGCGAGAAACAGAGGGGCTGAATCAGAGGGGCTGAATCAGAGGGGCTGAAACAGAGGGGCTGAAACAGAGTGCGAGAAACTAAGGGACTGAATCAGAGGGGCTGAAACAGTGGGGCTGAAACAGAGGGGCTGAAACAGACGGGCTGAAACAGAGAGCCTGAAACAGAGGGGCTGAAACAGAGGGGCTGAAATAGAGGGGCTGAAACAGAGGGGCTCAATCAGAGGGGCTGAAACAGAGGGGCTGAATCAGAGGTGCTGAAACAGAGGGCGAGAAACAGAGGGGCTGAAACAGAGGGGCTGAATCAGAGGGGCTGAAACAGAGTGGCTGAAACAGAGGGCGAGAAACAGAGATGCTGAAACAGAGGGCGAGAAAGAGAGGAGCTGAAACAGAGGGCAAGAAACAGAGGGGCTGAAACAGAGGGCGAGAAACAGAGGGGCTGAAACAGAGGGGCTGAAACAGAGGGGCTGAAACAGAGGGCGAGAAACAGAGGGGCTGAAACAGAGGGCGAGAAACAGAGGGACTGAAACAGAGGATCTGAAACAGAGGGGCTGAAACAGAGGGCGAGAAACAGACGGGCAGAAACAGAGGGTGAGAAACAGAGGGACTGAAACAAAGGGGCTGAAACAGAGAGCGTGATACAGAGGGACTGAAACAGAGGGCGAGAAACAGAGGGGCTGAAACAGAGGGCGAGAAACAGAGGGGCTGAAACAGAGGGCGAGAAACAGAGGGGCTGAAACAGAGGGCAAGAAACAGAGGGGCTGAAACAGTGTGGCTGAAACAGAGGGCGAGAAACAGAGGGGCTGAATCAGACGGGCTGAATCAGATGGGCTGAAACAGAGGGGCTGAAACAGAGGGCGAGAAACAGAGGGGCTGAAACAGAGGGCGTGAAACAGAGGGCGAGAAACAGAGGGGCTGAAAAAGAGGGGCTGAAACAAAGGGGCTGAAACAAAGTGCCTGACACAGAGGGCGAGAAACAGAGGGGCTGAAACAGAGGGCGAGAAACAGAGGGGCTGAAACAGAGGGGCTGAAACAGAGGGGATGAAACAGTGGGGCTGAAACAGAGGGCGAGAAACAGAGAGGCTGAAACACAGGGCGAGAAACAGAGGGGCTGAAACAGAGGGCGAGAAATAGAGTGGCTGAAACAGAGGGACTGAAACAGAGGGGCTGAAACAGAGGGGCTGAAACAGAGGGCGAGAAACAGAGTGGCTGAAACAGAGGGCGAGAAACAGAGTGGCTGAAACAGAGGGCAAGAAACAGAGGGGCTGAAACAGAGGGCGAGAAACAGAGGGGCTGAAACAGAGGGGCTGAAACAGAGGGGCGGAAACAGAGGGGCTGAAACAGAGAGCGACAAACAGAGGGGCTGAAACAGAGGGCCAGAAACAGAGCGGCTGAAACAGAGGGCGAGAAACAGAGTGGCTGAAACAAAGGGGCTGTAACAGTGGGGCTAAAATAGAGGGGCTGAAACAGAGGGCGAGAAACAGAGGGGCTGAAACAGAGGGCGAGAAACAGAGGGGCTGAATCAGAGGAGCTGAAACAGAGGGCGAGAAACAGAGGTGCTGAAACAGAGGGCGAGAAACAGTGGGGCTGAAACAGAGGGGCTGAAACAGAGGGTGAGAAACAGAGGGGCTGAAACAGAGGGCGAGAAACAGAGGGGCTGAAACAGAGGGTCTGAAACAGAGGGGCTGAATCAGAGGGGCTGATTCAGAGGGGCTGAAACAGTGGGGCTGAATCAGAGGGGCTGAAACAGAGGGCGAGAAACAGAGGGGCTGAAACAAAGGGGCTGAAACAGTGGGGCTGAAACAGAGGGGCTGAAACAGAGGGCGAGAAATAGAGGGGCTGAAACAGAGGGCGAGAAACAGAGGGGCTGAAACAGAGGGCGAGAAACAGAGGGGCTGAAACAGAGGGGCTGAAACAGAGGGGCTGAAAGAGAGGGCGAGAAGCAGAGGGGCTGAAACAGATGGTGAGAAACAGAGGGGCTTGAACAGAGGGCGAGAAACAGAGGGGCTGAATCAGAGGGGCTGAAACAGAGGGCGAGAAACAGAGGGGCTGAAACAGAGGGCGAGAAACAGAGGGGCTGAAACAGAGGCGCTGTAACAGAGGGTGAGAAACAGAGGGGCTGAAACAGAGGGCGAGAAACAGAGGGGCTGAAACAGAGGGGCTGAAACAGAGGGGCTGATTCAGAGGGGCTGAAACAGAGGGGCTGAATCAGAGGGGCTGAAACAGAGGGCGAGAAACAGAGGGGCTGAAACAGAGGGCGAGAAACAGAGGAGCAGAAACAGAGGGCGAGAAACAGAGGGGCTGAAACAGAGGGGCTGAAACAGAGAGTGCGAAACAGAGGGGCTGAAACAGAGGGCGAGAAACAGAGGGGCTGAAACAGAGGGGCTGAAACAGAGGGGCTGAAACAGAGGGCGAGAAGCAGAGGGGCTGAAACAGATGGCGAGAAACAGAGGGGCTTGAACAGAGGGCGAGAAACAGAGGGGCTGAATCAGAGGGGCTGAAACAGAGGACGAGAAACAGAGGGGCTGAGACAGAGCCGAGAAACAGAGGGGCTGAAACAGAGGTGCTGTAACAGAGGGTGAGAAACAGAAGGGCTGAAACAGAGGGCGAGAAACAGAGGGGCTGAAACAGAGGGGCTGAAACAGAGGGGCTGATTCAGAGGGGCTGAAACAGAGGGGCTGAATCAGAGGGGCTGAAACAGAGGGCGAGAAACAGAGGGGCTGAAACAGAGGGCGAGAAACAGCGGAGCAGAAACAGAGGGCGAGAAACAGAGGGGCTGAAACACAGGGCAAGAAACAGAGGGGCTGAAACCGAGTGGCTGAAACAGAAGGGCTGAAACAGAGAGTGCGAAACAGAGGGGCTGAAACAGAGGGCGAGAAACAGAGGGGCTGAAACAGAGGGCGAGAAACAGAGGGGCTGAAACACAGGGCAAGAAACAGAGGGGCTGAAACCGAGTGGCTGAAACAGAAGGGCTGAAACAGAGGGGCTGAAACTGAGGGCGAGAAACAGAGGGGCTGAATCAGAGGGGCTGAATCAGAGGGGCTGAAACAGAGGGGCTGAATCAGAGGGGCTGAAACAGAAGGCGAGAAACAGAGGGGCTGAAACAGAGGGCGAGAAACAGAGGGGCAGAAACAGAGGGCGAGAAACAGAGGGGCTGAAACAGAGGGGCTGAAACAGAGGGGCTGAAACAGAGGGCGAGAAACAGAGGGGCTGAAACAGAGGGCGACAAACAGAGGGGCTGAAACAAAGGGCGAGAATCAGAGGGGCTGAAACAGAGGGGCTGAAACAGAGGGGCTGAATCGGAGGGGCTGAAACAGAGGGGCTGAAACAGAGGGGCTGAAACAGAGGGCAAGAAACAGAGGGGTTGAAACAGAGGGGCTGAAACAGAGGGGCAGAAACAGAGGGCGAGAAACAGAGGGGCTAAATCAGAGGGGCTGATTCAGAGGGGCTGAAACAGAGGGGCTGAAACAGAGGGCGAGAAACAGAGGGGCTGAATCAGATGGGCTGAATCAGAGGGGCTGAAACAGAGGGGCTGAAACAGAGTGCGAGAAACAGTGGGGCTGAAACAGAGGGGCTGAAACAGAGGGTGAGAAACAGAGGGGCTGAAACAGAGGGCGAGAAACAGAGGGGCTGAAACAGAGGGTCTGAAACAGAGGGGCTGAATCAGAGGGGCTGATTCAGAGGGGCTGAAACAGTGGGGCTGAATCAGAGGGGCTGAAACAGAGGGCGAGAAACAGAGCGGCTGAAACAAAGGGGCTGAAACAGTGGGGCTGAAACAGAGGGGCTGAAACAGAGGGCGAGAAATAGAGGGGCTGAAACAGAGGGCGAGAAACAGAGGGGCTGAAACAGAGGGCGAGAAACAGAGGGGCTGAAACAGAGGGGCTGAAACAGAGGGGCTGAAACAGAGGGCGAGAAGCAGAGGGGCTGAAACAGATGGCGAGAAACAGAGGGGCTTGAACAGAGGGCGAGAAACAGAGGGGCTGAATCAGAGGGGCTGAAACAGAGGGCGAGAAACAGAGGGGCTGAAACAGAGGGCGAGAAACAGAGGGGCTGAAACAGAGGGGCTGAAACAGAGGGGCTGATTCAGAGGGGCTGAAACAAAGGGGCTGAATCAGAGGGGCTGAAACAGAGGGCGAGAAACAGAGGGGCTGAAACAGAGGGCGAGAAACAGAGGAGCAGAAACAGAGGGCGAGAAACAGAGGGGCTGAAACAGAGGGGCTGAAACAGAGAGTGCGAAACAGAGGGGCTGAAACAGAGGGCGAGAAACAGAGGGGCTGAAACAGAGGGGCTGAAACAGAGGGGCTGAAACAGAGGGCGAGATGCAGAGGGGCTGAAACAGCTGGCGAGAAAGAGAGGGGCTTGAACAGAGGGCGAGAAACAGAGGGGCTGAATCAGAGGGGCTGAAACAGAGGGCGAGAAACAGAGGGGCTGAGACAGAGCCGAGAAACAGAGGGGCTGAAACAGAGGGGCTGAAACAGAGGGGCTGATTCAGAGGGGCTGAAAGAGAGGGGCTGAATCTGAGGGGCTGAAACAGAGGGCGAGAAACAGAGGGGCTGAAACAGAGGGCGAGAAACAGAGGAGCAGAAACAGAGGGCGAGAAACAGAGGGGCTGAAACACAGGGCAAGAAACAGAGGGGCTGAAACCGAGTGGCTGAAACAGAAGGGCTGAAACAGAGAGTGCGAAACAGAGGGGCTGAAACAGAGGGCGAGAAACAGAGGGGCTGAAACAGAGGGGCTGAAACACAGGGCAAGAAACAGAGGGGCTGAAACCGAGTGGCTGAAACAGAAGGGCTGAAACAGAGGGGCTGAAACAGAGGGCGAGAAACAGAGGGGCTGAATCAGAGGGGCTGAATCAGAGGGGCTGAACAGAGGGGCTGAATCAGAGGGGCTGAAACAGAAGGCGAGAAACAGAGGGGCTGAATCAGAGGGGCTGAATCAGAGGGGCTGAAACAGAGGGGCTGAATCAGAGGGGCTGAAACAGAAGGCGAGAAACAGAGGGGCTGAAACAGAGGGCGAGAAACAGAGGGGCAGAAACAGAGGGCGAGAAACAGAGGGGCTGAAACAGAGGGGCTGAAACAGAGGGGCTGAAACAGAGGGCGAGAAACAGAGGGGCTGAAACAGAGGGCGACAAACAGAGGGGCTGAAACAAAGGGCGAGAATCAGAGGGGCTGAAACAGAGGGGCTTAAACAGAGGGGCTGAATCGGAGGGGCTGAAACAGAGGGGCTGAAACAGAGGGGCTGAAACAGAGGGCAAGAAACAGAGGGGTTGAAACAGAGGGGCTGAAACAGAGGGGCAGAAACAGAGGGCGAGAAACAGAGGGGCTGAATCAGAGGGGCTGATTCAGAGGGGCTGAAACAGAGGGGCTGAAACAGAGGGCGAGAAACAGAGGTGCTGAATCAGATGGGCTGAATCAGAGGGGCTGAAACAGAGGGGCTGAAACAGAGGGCGAGAAACAGTGGGGCTGAAACAGAGGGGCTGAAACAGAGGGTGAGAAACAGAGGGGCTGAAACAGAGGGCGAGAAACAGAGGGGCTGAAACAGAGGGTCTGAAACAGAGGGGCTGAATCAGAGGGGCTGATTCAGAGGGGCTGAAACAGTGGGGCTGAATCAGAGGGGCTGAAACAGAGGGCGAGAAACAGAGGGGCTGAAACAAAGGTGCTGAAACAGTGGGGCTGAAACAGAGGGGCTGAAACAGAGGGCGAGAAATAGAGGGGCTGAAACAGAGGGCGAGAAACAGAGGGGCTGAAACAGAGGGCGAGAAACAGAGGGGCTGAAACAGAGGGGCTGAAACAGAGGGGCTGAAACAGAGGGCGAGAAGCAGAGGGGCTGAAACAGATGGCGAGAAACAGAGGGGCTTGAACAGAGGGCGAGAAACAGAGGGGCTGAATCAGAGGGGCTGAAACAGAGGGCGAGAAACAGAGGGGCTGAAACAGAGGGCGAGAAACAGAGGGGCTGAAACAGAGGGGCTGAAACAGAGGGGCTGATTCAGAGGGGCTGAAACAAAGGGGCTGAATCAGAGGGGCTGAAACAGAGGGCGAGAAAGAGAGGGGCTGAAACAGAGGGCGAGAAACAGAGGAGCAGAAACAGAGGGCGAGAAACAGAGGGGCTGAAACAGAGGGGCTGAAACAGAGAGTGCGAAACAGAGGGGCTGAAACAGAGGGCGAGAAATAGAGGGGCTGAAACAGAGGGGCTGAAACAGAGGGGCTGAAACAGAGGGCGAGAAGCAGAGGGGCTGAAACAGCTGGCGAGAAAGAGAGGGGCTTGAACAGAGGGCGAGAAACAGAGGGGCTGAATCAGAGGGGCTGAAACAGAGGGCGAGAAACAGAGGGGCTGAGACAGAGCCGAGAAACAGAGGGGCTGAAACAGAGGGGCTGAAACAGAGGGGCTGATTCAGAGGGGCTGAAAGAGAGGGGCTGAATCAGAGGGGCTGAAACAGAGGGCGAGAAACAGAGGGGCTGAAACAGAGGGCGAGAAACAGAGGAGCAGAAACAGAGGGCGAGAAACAGAGGGGCTGAAACACAGGGCAAGAAACAGAGGGGCTGAAACCGAGTGGCTGAAACAGAAGGGCTGAAACAGAGAGTGCGAAACAGAGGGGCTGAAACAGAGGGCGAGAAACAGAGGGGCTGAAACAGAGGGGCTGAAACACAGGGCAAGAAACAGAGGGGCTGAAACCGAGTGGCTGAAACAGAAGGGCTGAAACAGAGGGGCTGAAACAGAGGGCGAGAAACAGAGGGGCTGAATCAGAGGGGCTGAATCAGAGGGGCTGAACAGAGGGGCTGAATCAGAGGGGCTGAAACAGAAGGCGAGAAACAGAGGGGCTGAAACAGACGGCGAGAAACAGAGGGGCAGAAACAGAGGGCGAGAAACAGAGGGGCTGAAACAGAGGGGCTGAAACAGAGGGGCTGAAACAGAGGGCGAGAAACAGAGGGGCTGAAACAGAGGGCGACAAACAGAGGGGCTGAAACAAAGGGCGAGAAACAGAGGGGCTGAAACAGAGGGGCTGAAACAGAGGGGCTGAATCGGAGGGGCTGAAACAGAGGGGCTGAAACAGAGGGGCTGAAACAGAGGGCAAGAAACAGAGGGGCTGAAACAGAGGGGCTGAAACAGAGGGGCAGAAACTGAGGGCGAGAAACAGAGGGGCTGAATCAGAGGGGCTGATTCAGAGGGGCTGAAACAGAGGGGCTGAAACAGAGGGCGAGAAACAGAGGGGCTGAATCAGAGGGGCTGAATCAGAGGGGCTGAAACAGAGGGGCTGAAACAGAGGGCGAGAAACTAAGGTACTGAATCAGAGGGGCTGAAACAAAGGGGCTGAAACAGAGGGGCTGAAACAGACGGGCTGAAACAGAGAGCCTGAAACAGAGGGGCTGAAACAGAGGGGCTGAAATAGATGGTCTGAAACAGAGGGGCTGAATCAGAGGGGCTGAAACAGAGGGGCTGAATCAGAGGGGCTGAAACAGAGGGCGAGAAACAGAGGGGCTGAAACAGAGGGGCTGAATCATAGGGGCTGAAACAGAGAGGCTGAAACAGAGGGCGAGAAACAGAGGGGCTGAAACAGAGGGGCTGAATCAGAGGGGCTGAAACAGAGGGCGAGAAACAGAGGGGCTGAAACAGATGGCGACAAACAGAGGGGCTGAAACAGAGGGGCTGAAACAGAGGTCGAGAAACAGAGGGGCTGAAACAGAGGGTGAGAAACAGAGGGGCTGAAACAGAGGGCGAGAAACAGAGGGGCTGAAACAGAGGGGCTGATTCAGAGTGGCTGAAACAGAGGGGCTGAATCAGAGCGGCAGAAACAGAGGGCGAGAAACAGAGGGGCTGAAACAGAGGGCGAGAAACAGAGGAGCAGAAACAGAGGGCGAGAAACAGAGGGGCTGAAACAGAGGGGCTGAAACAGAGAGTGCGAAAGCGAGGGGCTGAAACAGAGGGCGAGAAACTGAGGGGCTGAATCAGAGGGCGAGAAACAGAGGGGCTGAAACAGAGGGCAAGAAACAGAGGGGCTGAAACCGAGTGGCTGAAACAGAAGGGCTGAAACAGAGGGGCTGAAACAGAGGGCGAGAAACAGAGGGGCTGAATCAGAGGGGCTGAATCAGAGGGGCTGAAACAGAGGGGCTGAATCAGAGGGTCTGAAACAGAAGGCGAGAAACAGAGGGGCTGAAACAGAGGGCGAGAAACAGAGGAGCAGAAACAGAGGGCGAGAAACAGAGGGGCTGAAAAAAAGGGGCTGAAACAGAGGGCAAGAAACAGAGGGGCTGAAACAGAGGGCGAGAAACAGAGGGGCTGAAACAGAGGGGCTGAAACAGAGGGGCTGAAACAGAGGGCGAGAAACAGAGGGGCTGAAAAAAGGGCGAGAAACAGAGGGGCTGAAACAGAGGGGCAGAAATAGAGGGGCTGAAACAGAGGGGCTGAATCGGAGGTGCTGAAACAGAGGGGCTGAAACAGAGGGGCTGAAACAGAGGGCAAGAAACAGAGGGGCTGAAACAGAGGGGCTGAATCACAGGGGCTGAAACAGAGGGCGAGAAGCAGAGGGGCTGAATCAGAGGGGCTGAAACAGAGGGGCTGAAACAGAGGGGCTGAAACAGAGGGCGAGAAACAGAGGGGCTGAATCAGAGGGGCTGAATCAGAGGGGCTGAAACAGAGGGGCTGAAACAGAGGGCGAGAAACAGAGGGCGAGAAACAGAGGGGCTGAAACAGAGGGGCTGAAACAGAGGGGCTGAAACAGAGGGCGAGAAGCAGAGGGGCTGAAACAGAGGGGCTGAATCAGAGGGGCTGAAACAGAGGGGCTGAAACAGAGGGCGAGAAACAGAGGGGCTGAAACAGAGGGGCTGAAACAGAGAGTGCGAAACAGAGGGGCTGAAACAGAGGGCGGGAAACAGAGGGGCTGAAACAGAGGGGCTGAAACAGAGGGGCTGAAACAGAGCGCGAGAAGCAGAGGGGCTGAAACAGATGGCGAGAAACAGAGGGGCTTGAACAGAGGGCGAGAAACAGAGGGGCTGAATCAGAGGGGCTGAAACAGATGGCGAGAAACAGAGGGGCTGAGACATAGCCGAGAAACAGAGGGGCTGAAACAGAGGTGCTGTAACAGAGGGTGAGAAACAGAAGGGCTGAAACAGAGGGCGAGAAACAGAGGGGGTGAAACAGAGGGGCTGAAACAGAGGGGCTGATTCAGAGGGGCTGAAACAGAGGGGCTGAATCAGAGGGGCTGAAACAGAGGGCGAGAAACAGAGGGGCTGAAACAGAGGGCGAGAAACAGAGGAGCTGAAACACAGGGCAAGAAACAGAGGGGCTGAAACCGAGTGGCTGAAACAGAAGGGCTGAAACAGAGAGTGCGAAACAGAGGGGCTGAAACAGAGGGCGAGAAACAGAGGGGCTGAAACAGAGGGGCTGAAACAGAGGGGCTGTAACAGAGGGTGAGAAACAGAGGGGCTGAAACAGAGGGCGAGAAACAGAGGGGCTGAAACAGAGGGGCTGAAACAGAGGGGCTGATTCAGAGGGGCTGAAACAGAGGGGCTGAATCAGAGGGGCTGAAACAGAGGGCGAGAAACAGACGGGCTGAAACAGAGGGCGAGAAACAGAGGAGCAGAAACAGAGGGCGAGAAACAGAGGGGCTGAAACAGAGGGGCTGAAACAGAGAGTGCGAAACAGAGGGGCTGAAACAGAGGGCGAGAAACAGAGGGGCTGAAACAGAGGGGCTGAAACAGAGGGGCTGAAACAGAGGGCGAGAAGCAGAGTTGCTGAAACAGATGGCGAGAAACAGAGGGGCTTGAACAGAGGGCGAGAAACAGAGGGGCTGAATCAGAGGGGCTGAAACAGAGGGCGAGAAACAGAGGGGCTGAGACAGAGCCGAGAAACAGAGGGGCTGAAACAGAGGGGCTGAAACAGAGGGGCTGATTCAGAGGGGCTGAAACAGAGGGGCTGAATCAGAGGGGCTGAAACAGAGGGCGAGAAACAGAGGAGCTGAAACAGAGGGCGAGAAACAGAGGAGCAGAAACAGAGGGCGAGAAACAGAGGGGCTGAAACACAGGGCAAGAAACAGAGGGGCTGAAACCGAGTGGCTGAAACAAAAGGGCTGAAACAGAGAGTGCGAAACAGAGGGGCTGAAACAGAGGGCGAGAAACAGAGGGGCTGAAACAGAGGGCGAGAAACAGAGGGGCTGAAACACAGGGCAAGAAACAGAGGGGCTGAAACCGAGTGGCTGAAACAGAAGGGCTGAAACAGAGGGGCTGAAACAGAGGGCGAGAAACAGAGGGGCTGAATCAGATGGGCTGAATCAGAGGGGCTGAAACAGAGGGGCTGAATCAGAGGGGCTGAAACAGAAGGCGAGAAACAGAGGGGCTGAAACAGAGGGCGAGAAACAGAGGGGCAGAAACAGAGGGGGAGAAACAGAGGGGCTGAAACAGAGGGGCTGAAACAGAGGGGCTGAAACAGAGGGCGAGAAACAGAGGGGCTGAAACAGAGGGCGACAAACAGAGGGGCTGAAACAAAGGGCGAGAGACAGAGGGGCTGAAACAGAGGGGCTGAAACAGAGGGGCTGAATCGGAGGGGCTGAAACAGAGGGGCTGAAACAGAGGGGCTGAAACAGAGGGCAAGAAACAGAGGGGCTGAAACAGATGGGCTGAAACAGAGGGGCAGAAACAGAGGGCGAGAAACAGAGGGGCTGAATCAGAGGGGCTGATTCAGAGGGGCTGAAACAGAGGGGCTGAAACAGAGGGCGAGAAACAGAGGGGCTGAATCGGAGGGGCTGAAACAGAGGGGCTGAAACAGAGGGGCTGAAACAGAGGGCAAGAAACAGAGGGGCTGAAACAGAGGGGCTGAAACAGAGGGGCAGAAACAGAGGGCGAGAAACAGAGGGGCTGAATCAGAGGGGCTGATTCAGAGGGGCTGAAACAGAGGGGCTGAAACAGAGGGCGAGAAACAGAGGGGCTGAAACAGAGGGGCTGAAACAGACGGGCTGAAACAGAGAGCCTGAAACAGAGGGGCTGAAACAGAGGGGCTGAAATAGATGGTCTGAAACAGAGGGGCTGAATCAGAGGGGCTGAAACAGAGGGGCTGAATCAGAGGGGCTGAAACAGAGGGCGAGAAACAGAGGGGCTGAAACAGAGGGGCTGAATCAGAGGGGCTGAAACAGAGAGGCTGAAACAGAGGGCGAGAAACAGAGGGGCTGAAACAGAGGGCGAGAAACAGAGGGGCTGAAACAGAGGGGCTGAATCAGAGAGGCTGAAACAGAGGGCGAGAAACAGAGGGGCTGAAACAGATGGCGACAAACAGAGGGGCTGAAACAGAGGGCGAGAAACAGAGGGGCTGAAACAGAGGTCGAGAAACAGAGGGGCTGAAACAGAGGTGCTGAAACAGAGGGTGAGAAACAGAGGGGCTGAAACAGAGGGGCTGAAACAGAGAGTGCGAAAGCGAGGGGCTGAAACAGAGGGCGAGAAACTGAGGGGCTGAATCAGAGGGCGAGAAACAGAGGGGCTGAAACAGAGGGCAAGAAACAGAGGGGCTGAAACCGAGTGGCTGAAACAGAAGGGCTGAAACAGAGGGGCTGAAACAGAGGGCGAGAAACAGAGGGGCTGAATCAGAGGGGCTGAATCAGAGGGGCTGAAACAGAGGGGCTGAATCAGAGGGTCTGAAACAGAAGGCGAGAAACAGAGGGGCTGAAACAGAGGGCGAGAAACAGAGGAGCAGAAACAGAGGGCGAGAAACAGAGGGGCTGAAAAAAAGGGGCTGAAACAGAGGGCAAGAAACAGAGGGGCTGAAACAGAGGGCGAGAAACAGAGGGGCTGAAACAGAGGGGCTGAAACAGAGGGGCTGAAACAGAGGGCGAGAAACAGAGGGGCTGAAAAAAGGGCGAGAAACAGAGGGGCTGAAACAGAGGGGCAGAAATAGAGGGGCTGAAACAGAGGGGCTGAATCGGAGGTGCTGAAACAGAGGGGCTGAAACAGAGGGGCTGAAACAGAGGGCAAGAAACAGAGGGGCTGAAACAGAGGGGCTGAATCACAGGGGCTGAAACAGAGGGCGAGAAGCAGAGGGGCTGAATCAGAGGGGCTGAAACAGAGGGGCTGAAACAGAGGGGCTGAAACAGAGGGCGAGAAACAGAGGGGCTGAATCAGAGGGGCTGAATCAGAGGGGCTGAAACAGAGGGGCTGAAACAGAGGGCGAGAAACAGAGGGCGAGAAACAGAGGGGCTGAAACAGAGGGGCTGAAACAGAGGGGCTGAAACAGAGGGCGAGAAGCAGAGGGGCTGAAACAGAGGGGCTGAATCAGAGGGGCTGAAACAGAGGGGCTGAAACAGAGGGCGAGAAACAGAGGGGCTGAAACAGAGGGGCTGAAACAGAGAGTGCGAAACAGAGGGGCTGAAACAGAGGGCGGGAAACAGAGGGGCTGAAACAGAGGGGCTGAAACAGAGGGGCTGAAACAGAGGGCGAGAAGCAGAGGGGCTGAAACAGATGGCGAGAAACAGAGGGGCTTGAACAGAGGGCGAGAAACAGAGGGGCTGAATCAGAGGGGCTGAAACAGATGGCGAGAAACAGAGGGGCTGAGACATAGCCGAGAAACAGAGGGGCTGAAACAGAGGTGCTGTAACAGAGGGTGAGAAACAGAAGGGCTGAAACAGAGGGCGAGAAACAGAGGGGGTGAAACAGAGGGGCTGAAACAGAGGGGCTGATTCAGAGGGGCTGAAACAGAGGGGCTGAATCAGAGGGGCTGAAACAGAGGGCGAGAAACAGAGGGGCTGAAACAGAGGGCGAGAAACAGAGGAGCTGAAACACAGGGCAAGAAACAGAGGGGCTGAAACCGAGTGGCTGAAACAGAAGGGCTGAAACAGAGAGTGCGAAACAGAGGGGCTGAAACAGAGGGCGAGAAACAGAGGGGCTGAAACAGAGGGGCTGAAACAGAGGGGCTGTAACAGAGGGTGAGAAACAGAGGGGCTGAAACAGAGGGCGAGAAACAGAGGGGCTGAAACAGAGGGGCTGAAACAGAGGGGCTGATTCAGAGGGGCTGAAACAGAGGGGCTGAATCAGAGGGGCTGAAACAGAGGGCGAGAAACAGACGGGCTGAAACAGAGGGCGAGAAACAGAGGAGCAGAAACAGAGGGCGAGAAACAGAGGGGCTGAAACAGAGGGGCTGAAACAGAGAGTGCGAAACAGAGGGGCTGAAACAGAGGGCGAGAAACAGAGGGGCTGAAACAGAGGGGCTGAAACAGAGGGGCTGAAACAGAGGGCGAGAAGCAGAGTTGCTGAAACAGATGGCGAGAAACAGAGGGGCTTGAACAGAGGGCGAGAAACAGAGGGGCTGAATCAGAGGGGCTGAAACAGAGGGCGAGAAACAGAGGGGCTGAGACAGAGCCGAGAAACAGAGGGGCTGAAACAGAGGGGCTGAAACAGAGGGGCTGATTCAGAGGGGCTGAAACAGAGGGGCTGAATCAGAGGGGCTGAAACAGAGGGCGAGAAACAGAGGAGCTGAAACAGAGGGCGAGAAACAGAGGAGCAGAAACAGAGGGCGAGAAACAGAGGGGCTGAAACACAGGGCAAGAAACAGAGGGGCTGAAACCGAGTGGCTGAAACAAAAGGGCTGAAACAGAGAGTGCGAAACAGAGGGGCTGAAACAGAGGGCGAGAAACAGAGGGGCTGAAACAGAGGGCGAGAAACAGAGGGGCTGAAACACAGGGCAAGAAACAGAGGGGCTGAAACCGAGTGGCTGAAACAGAAGGGCTGAAACAGAGGGGCTGAAACAGAGGGCGAGAAACAGAGGGGCTGAATCAGATGGGCTGAATCAGAGGGGCTGAAACAGAGGGGCTGAATCAGAGGGGCTGAAACAGAAGGCGAGAAACAGAGGGGCTGAAACAGAGGGCGAGAAACAGAGGGGCAGAAACAGAGGGGGAGAAACAGAGGGGCTGAAACAGAGGGGCTGAAACAGAGGGGCTGAAACAGAGGGCGAGAAACAGAGGGGCTGAAACAGAGGGCGACAAACAGAGGGGCTGAAACAAAGGGCGAGAGACAGAGGGGCTGAAACAGAGGGGCTGAAACAGAGGGGCTGAATCGGAGGGGCTGAAACAGAGGGGCTGAAACAGAGGGGCTGAAACAGAGGGCAAGAAACAGAGGGGCTGAAACAGATGGGCTGAAACAGAGGGGCAGAAACAGAGGGCGAGAAACAGAGGGGCTGAATCAGAGGGGCTGATTCAGAGGGGCTGAAACAGAGGGGCTGAAACAGAGGGCGAGAAACAGAGTGGCTGAATCGGAGGGGCTGAAACAGAGGGGCTGAAACAGAGGGGCTGAAACAGAGGGCAAGAAACAGAGGGGCTGAAACAGAGGGGCTGAAACAGAGGGGCAGAAACAGAGGGCGAGAAACAGAGGGGCTGAATCAGAGGGGCTGATTCAGAGGGGCTGAAACAGAGGGGCTGAAACAGAGGGCGAGAAACAGAGGGGCTGAAACAGAGGGGCTGAAACAGACGGGCTGAAACAGAGAGCCTGAAACAGAGGGGCTGAAACAGAGGGGCTGAAATAGATGGTCTGAAACAGAGGGGCTGAATCAGAGGGGCTGAAACAGAGGGGCTGAATCAGAGGGGCTGAAACAGAGGGCGAGAAACAGAGGGGCTGAAACAGAGGGGCTGAATCAGAGGGGCTGAAACAGAGAGGCTGAAACAGAGGGCGAGAAACAGAGGGGCTGAAACAGAGGGCGAGAAACAGAGGGGCTGAAACAGAGGGGCTGAATCAGAGAGGCTGAAACAGAGGGCGAGAAACAGAGGGGCTGAAACAGATGGCGACAAACAGAGGGGCTGAAACAGAGGGCGAGAAACAGAGGGGCTGAAACAGAGGTCGAGAAACAGAGGGGCTGAAACAGAGGTGCTGAAACAGAGGGTGAGAAACAGAGGGGCTGAAACAGAGGGCGAGAAACAGAGGGGCTGAAACAGAGGGGCTGAAACAGAGGGGCTGATTCAGAGGGGCTGAAACAGAGGGGCTGAATCAGAGCGGCTGAAACAGAGGGCGAGAAACAGAGGGGCTGAAACAGAGGGCGAGAAACAGAGGAGCAGAAACAGAGGGCGAGAAACAGAGGGGCTGAAACAGAGGGGCTGAAACAGAGAGTGCGAAACCGAGGGGCTGAAACAGAGGGCGAGAAACAGAGGGGCTGAAACAGAGGGCGAGAAACAGAGGGGCTGAAACAGAGGGGCTGAAACAGAGGGGCTGAAACAGAGGGCGAGAAACAGAGGGGCTGAAACAGAGGGCGACAAACAGAGGGGCTGAAACAAAGGGCGAGAAACAGAGGGGCTGAAACAGAGGGGCTGAAACAGAGGGGCTGAATCGGAGGGGCTGAAACAGAGGGGCTGAAACAGAGGGGCTGAAACAGAGGGCAAGAAACAGTGCGGCTGAAACAGAGGGGCTGAAACAGAGGGGCAGAAACAGAGGGCGAGAAACAGAGGGGCTGAATCAGAGGGGCTGATTCAGAGGGGCTGAAACAGAGGTGCTGAAACAGAGGGCGAGAAACAGAGGGGCTGAATCAGAGGGGCTGAATCAGAGGGGCTGAAACAGAGGGGCTGAAACAGAGGGCGAGAAACAGTGGGGCTGAAACAGAGGGGCTGAAACAGAGGGTGAGAAACAGAGGGGCTGAAACAGAGGGGCTGAAACAGAGGGTCTGAAACAGAGGGGCTGAATCAGAGGGGCTGATTCAGAGGGCGAGAAACAGAGGGGCTGAAACAAAGGGGCTGAAACAGTGGGGCTGAAACAGAGGGGCTGAAACAGAGGGCGAGAAATAGAGGGGCTGAAACAGAGGGCGAGAAACAGAGGGGCTGAAACAGAGTGCGAGAAACAGAGGGGCTGAAACAGAGGGGCTGAAACAGAGGGGCTGAAACAGAGGGCGAGAAGCAGAGGGGCTGAAACAGATGGCGAGAAACAGAGGGGCTTGAACAGAGGGCGAGAAACAGAGGGGCTGAATCAGAGGGGCTGAAACAGAGGGCGAGAAACAGAGGGGCTGAAACAGAGGGCGAGAAACAGAGGGGCTGAAACAGAGGTGCTGTAACAGAGGGTGAGAAACAGAGGGGCTGAAACAGAGGGCGAGAAACAGAGGGGCTGAAACAGAGGGGCTGAAACAGAGGGGCTGATTCAGAGGGGCTGAAACAGAGGGGCTGAATCTGAGGGGCTGAAACAGAGGGCGAGAAACAGAGGGGCTGAAACAGAGGGCGAGAAACAGAGGAGCAGAAACAGAGGGCGAGAAACAGAGGGGCTGAAACAGAGGGGCTGAAACAGAGAGTGCGAAACAGAGGGGCTGAAACAGAGGGCGAGAAACAGAGGGGCTGAAACAGAGGGGCTGAAACAGAGGGGCTGAAACAGAGGGCGAGAAGCAGAGGGGCTGAAACAGATGGCGAGAAACAGAGGGGCTTGAACAGAGGGCGAGAAACAGAGGGGCTGAATCAGAGGGGCTGAAACAGAGGGCGAGAAACAGAGGGGCTGAGACAGAGCCGAGAAACAGAGGGGCTGAAACAGAGGGGCTGAAACAGAGGGGCTGATTCAGAGGGGCTGAAACAGAGGGGCTGAATCAGAGGGGCTGAAACAGAGGGCGAGAAACAGAGGAGCTGAAACAGAGGGCGAGAAACAGAGGAGCAGAAACAGAGGGCGAGAAACAGAGGGGCTGAAACACAGGGCAAGAAACAGAGGGGCTGAAACCGATTGGCTGAAACAGAAGGGCTGAAACAGAGAGTGCGAAACAGAGGGGCTGCAACAGAGGGCGAGAAACAGAGGGGCTGAAACAGAGGGCGAGAAACAGAGGGGCTGAAACACAGGGCAAGAAACAGAGGGGCTGAAACCGAGTGGCTGAAACAGAAGGGCTGAAACAGAGCGGCTGAAACAGAGGGCGAGAAACAGAGGATCTGAATCAGAGGGGCTGAATCAGAGGGGCTGAAACAGAGGGGCTGAATCAGAGGGGCTGAAACAGAAGGCGAGAAACAGAGGGGCTGAAACAGAGGGCGAGAAACAGAGGGGCAGAAACAGAGGGCGAGAAACAGAGGGGCTGAAACAGAGGGGCTGAAACAGAGGGGCTGAAACAGAGGGCGAGAAACAGAGGGGCTGAAACAGAGGGCGACAAACAGAGGGGCTGAAACAAAGGGCGAGAAACAGAGGGGCTGAAACAGAGGGGCTGAAACAGAGGGCCTGAATCGGAGGGGCTGAAACAGAGGGGCTGAAACAGAGGGGCTGAAACAGAGGGCAAGAAACAGAGGGGCTGAAACAGAGGGGCTGAAACAGAGGGGCAGAAACAGAGGGCGAGAAACAGAGGGGCTGAATCAGAGGGGCTGATTCAGAGGGGCTGAAACAGAGGGGCTGAAACAGAGGGCGAGAAACAGAGGGGCTGAATCGGAGGGGCTGAAACAGAGGGGCTGAAACAGAGGGGCTGAAACAGAGGGCAAGAAACAGAGGGGCTGAAACAGAGGGGCTGAAACAGAGGGGCAGAAACAGAGGGCGAGAAACAGAGGGGCTGAATCAGAGGGGCTGATTCAGAGGGGCTGAAACAGAGGGGCTGAAACAGAGGGCGAGAAACAGAGGGGCTGAAACAGAGGGGCTGAAACAGACCGGCTGAAACAGAAAGCCTGAAACAGAGGGGCTGAAACAGAGGGGCTGAAATAGATGGTCTGAAATAGAGGGGCTGAATCAGAGGGGCTGAAACAGAGGGGCTGAATCAGAGGGGCTGAAACAGAGGGCGAGAAACAGAGGGGCTGAAACAGAGGGGCTGAATCAGAGGGGCTGAAACAGAGAGGCTGAAACAGAGGGCGAGAAACAGAGGGGCTGAAACAGAGGGCGAGAAACAGAGGGGCTGAAACAGAGGGGCTGAATCAGAGAGGCTGAAACAGAGGGCGAGAAACAGAGGGGCTGAAACAGATGGCGACAAACAGAGGGGCTGAAACAGAGGGCGAGAAACAGAGGGGCTGAAACAGAGGGGCTGAAACAGAGGTGCTGAAACAGAGGGTGAGAAACAGAGGGGCTGAAACAGAGGGCGAAAAACAGAGGGGCTGAAACAGAGGGGCTGAAACAGAGGGGCTGATTCAGAGGGGCTGAAACAGAGGGGCTGAATCAGAGCGGCTGAAACAGAGGGCGAGAAACAGAGGGGCTGAAACAGAGGGCGAGAAACAGAGGAGCAGAAACAGAGGGCGAGAAACAGAGGGGCTGAAACAGAGGGGCTGAAACAGAGAGTGCGAAACCGAGGGGCTGAAACAGAGGGCGAGAAACAGAGGGGCTGAAACAGAGGGCGAGAAACAGAGGGGCTGAAACAGAGGGCAAGAAACAGAGGGGCTGAAACCGAGTGGCTGAAACAGAAGGGCTGAAACAGAGGGGCTGAAACAGAGGGCGAGAAACAGAGGGGCTGAATCAGAGGGGCTGAATCAGAGGGGCTGAAACAGAGGGGCTGAATCAGAGGGTCTGAAACAGAAGGCGAGAAACAGAGGGTCTGAAACAGAGGGCGAGAAACAGAGGAGCAGAAACAGAGGGCGAGAAACAGAGGGGCTGAAACAGAGGGGCTTAAACAGAGGGCAAGAAACAGAGGGGCTGAAACAGAGGGCGAGAAACAGAGGGGCTGGAACAGAGGGGCTGAAACAGAGGGGCTGAAACAGAGGGCGAGAAACAGAGGGGCTGAAAAAAGGGCGAGAAACAGAGGGGCTGAAACAGAGGGGCAGAAATAGAGGGGCTGAAACAGAGGGGCTGAATCGGAGGGGCTGAAACAGAGGGGCTGAAACAGAGGGGCTGAAACAGAGGGCAAGAAACAGAGGGGCTGAAACAGAGAGGCTGAAACAGAGGGGCAGAAACAGAGGGCGAGAAACAGAGGGGCTGAATCAGAGGGGCTGAATCAGAGGGGCTGAAACAGAGGGGCTGAAACAGAGGGCGAGAAACAGAGGGGCTGAATCAGAGGGGCTGAATCAGAGGGGCTGAAACAGAGGGTCTGAAACAGAGGGCGAGAAACTAAGGGACTGAATCAGAGGGACTGAATCAGAGGGGCTGAAACAGAGGGGCTGAAATAGAGGGGCTGAAACAGAGGGGCTGAATCAGAGGGGCTGAAACAGATGGCGAGAAACAGAGGGGCTGAAACAGAGGGGCTGAATCAGAGGGGCTGAAACAGAGGGGCTGAAACAGAGGGCGAGAAACAGAGTGGCTGAAACAGATGGCGAGAAACAGAGGGGCTGAAACAGAGGGCAAGAAACAGAGGGGCTGAAACAGAGGGCGAGAAACAGAGGGGCTGAAACAGAGGGGCTGAAACAGAGGGGCTGAAACAGAGTGGCTGAAACAGAGGGCGAGAAACAGAGGGGCTGAAACAGAGGGCGAAAAACAGAGGGGCTGAAACAGAGGGCGAGAAACAGAGGGCGAGAAACAGAGGGACTGCAACAGAGGATCTGAAACAGAGGGGCTGAAACAGAGGGGGAGAAACAGACGGTCAGAAACAGAGGGTGAGAAACAGAGGGACTGAAACAAAGGGTCTGAAACAGAGAGCGCGAAACAGAGGGACTGAAACAGAGGGCGAGAAACAGAGGGGCTGAAACAGAGGGCGAGAAACAGAGGGGCTGAAACAGAGGGCGAGAAACAGAGGGGCTGAAACAGAGGGCAAGAAACTGAGGGGCTGAAACAGTGTGGCTGAAACAGAGGGCGAGAAACAGAGGGGCTGAATCAGACGGGCTGAATCAGATGGGCTGAAACAGAGGGGCTGAAACAGAGGGCGAGAAACAGAGGGGCTGAAACAGAGGGCGTGAAACAGAGGGCGAGAAACAGAGGGGCTGAAATAGAGGGGCTGAAACAAAGGGGCTGAAACAAAGCGCCTGATACAGAGGGCGAGAAGCAGAGGGGCTGAAACAGAGGGCGAGAAACAGAGGGGCTGAAACAGAGGGGCTGAAACAGAGGGGCTGAAACAGTGGGGCTGAAACAGAGGGCGAGAAACAGAGAGGCTGAAACACAGGGCGAGAAACAGAGGGGCTGAAACAGAGGGCGAGAAACAGAGGGGCTGAAACAGAGGGACTGAAACAGAGGGGCTGAAACAGAGGGGCTGAAAGAGAGGGCGAGAAACAGAGTGGCTGAAACAGAGGGCGAGAAACAGAGTGGCTGAAACAGAGGGCAAGAAACAGAGGGGCTGAAACAGAGGGCGAGAAACAGAGGGGCTGAAACAGAGGGGCTGAAACAGAGGGGCGGAAACAGAGGGGCTGAAACAGAGAGCGACAAACAGAGGGGCTGAAACAGAGGGCCAGAAACAGAGCGGCTGAAACAGAGGGCGAGAAACAGAGTGGCTGAAACAAATGGGGCTGAAACAGTGGGGCTAAAATAGAGGGGTGAAACAGAGGGCGAGAAATAGAGGGGCTGAAACAGAGGGCGAGAAACAGAGGGGCTGAAACAGAGGGGCTGAAACAGAGGGGCTGAAACAGAGGGCGAGAAACAGAGGGGCTGAAACAGTGGGCGAGAAACAGAGGGGCTGAATCAGAGGGACTGAAACAGAGGGCGAGAAACAGAGGGGCTGAAACAGAGGGCGAGAAACAGAGGGGCTGAAACAGAGGGGCTGAAACAGAGGGCGAGAAACAGAGGGGCTGAAACAGAGGGCGAGAAACAGAGGGCGAGAAACAGAGGGACTGAAACAGAGGATCTGAAACAGAGGGGCTGAAACAGAGGGCGGGAAACAGACGGGAAGATACAGAGTGTGAGAAACAGAGGGACTGAAACAAAGGGTCTGAAACAGAGAGCGCGAAACAGAGGGACTGAAACAGAGGGCGAGAAACAGAGGGGCTGAAACAGAGGGCGAGAAACAGAGGGGCTGAAACAGAGGGCGAGAAACAGAGGGGCTGAAACAGAGGGCAAGAAACTGAGGGGCTGAAACAGTGTGGCTGAAATAGAGGGCGAGAAACAGAGGGGCTGAATCAGACGGGCTGAATCAGATGGGCTGAAACAGAGGGGCTGAAACAGAGGGCGAGAAACAGAGGGGCTGAAACAGAGGGCGTGAAACAGAGGGCGAGAAACAGAGGGGCTGAAAAAGAGGGGCTGAAACAAAGGGGCTGAAACAAAGCGCCTGATACAGAGGGCGAGAAACAGAGGGGCTGAAACAGAGGGCGAGAAACAGAGGGGCTGAAACAGAGGGGCGGAAACAGAGGGGCTGAAACAGTGGGGCTGAAACAGAGGGCGAGAAACATAGAGGCTGAAACACAGGGCGAGAAACAGAGGGGCTGAAACAGAGGGCGAGAAACAGAGGGGCTGAAACAGAGGGACTGAAACAGAGGGGCTGAAACAGAGGGGCTGAAAGCGAGGGCGAGAAACAGAGTGGCTGAAACAGAGGGCGAGAAACAGAGTGGCTGAAACAGAGGGCAAGAAACAGAGGGGCTGAAACAGAGGGCGAGAAACAGAGGGGCTGAAACAGAGGGGCTGAAACAGAGGGGCGGAAACAGAGGGGCTGAAACAGAGAGCGACAAACAGAGGGGCTGAAACAGAGGGCCAGAAACAGAGCGGCTGAAACAGAGGGCGAGAAACAGAGTGGCTGAAACAAATGGGGCTGAAACACTGGGGCTAAAATAGAGGGGTGAAACAGAGGGCGAGAAATAGAGGGGCTGAAACAGAGGGCGAGAAACAGAGGGGCTGAAACAGAGGGCGAGAAACAGAGGGGCTGAAACAGAGGTCGAGAAACAGAGGGGCTGAAACAGAGGGGCTGAAACAGAGGGGCTGAAACAGAGGGCGAGAAACAGAGGGGCTGAAACTGAGGGCGAGAAACAGAGGGGCTGAAACAGAGTGGCCGAAACAGAAGGGCTGAAACAGAGGGGCTGAAACAGAGGGCGAGAAACAGAGGGGCTGAATCAGAGGGGCTGAATCAGAGGGGCTGAAACAGAGGGGCTGAATCAGAGGGGCTGAAACAGAAGGCGAGAAACAGAGGGGCTGAAACAGAGGGCGAAAAACAGAGGGGCAGAAACAGAGGGCGAGAAACAGAGGGGCTGAAACAGAGGGGCTGAAACAGAGGGGCTGAAACAGAGGGCGAGAAACAGAGGGGCTCAAACAGAGGGCGACAAACAGAGGGGCTGAAACAAAGGGCGAGAAACAGAGGGGCTGAAACAGAGGGGCTGAAACAGAGGAGCTGAATCGGAGGGGCAGAAACAGAGGGGCTGAAACAGAGGGGCTGAAACAGAGGGCAAGAAACAGAGGGGCTGAAACAGAGGGGCTGAAACAGAGGGGCAGAAACAGAGGGCGAGAAACAGAGGGGCTGAATCAGAGGGGCTGATTCAGAGGGGCTGAAACAGAGGGGCTGAAACAGAGGGCGAGAAACAGAGGGGCTGAATCAGAGGGGCTGAATCAGAGGGGCTGAAACAGAGGGGTTGAAACAGAGGGCGAGAAACAGTGGGGCTGAAACAGAGGGGCTGAAACAGAGGGTGAGAAACAGAGGGGCTGAAACAGAGGGCGAGAAACAGAGGGGCTGAAACAGAGGGTCTGAAACAGAGGGTCTGAATCAGAGGGGCTGATTCAGAGGGGCTGAAACAGTGGGGCTGAATCAGAGGGGCTGAAACAGAGGGCGAGAAACAGAGGGGCTGAAACAAAGGGGCTGAAACAGTGGGGCTGAAACAGAGGGGCTGAAACAGAGGGCGAGAAATAGAGGGGCTGAAACAGAGGGCGAGAAACAGAGGGGCTGAAACAGAGGGCGAGAAACAGAGGGGCTGAAACAGAGGGGCTGAAACAGAGGGGCTGAAACAGAGGGCGAGAAGCAGAGGGGCTGAAACAGATGGCGAGAAACAGAGGGGCTTGAACAGAGGGCGAGAAACAGAGGGGCTGAATCAGAGGGGCTGAAACAGAGGGCGAGAAACAGAGGGGCTGAAACAGAGGGCGAGAAACAGAGGGGCTGAAACAGAGGTGCTGTAACAGAGGGTGAGAAACAGAGGGGCTGAAACAGAGGGTGAGAAACAGAGGGGCTGAAACAGAGGGGCTGAAACAGAGGGGCTGATTCAGAGGGGCTGAAACAGAGGGGCTGAATCAGAGGGGCTGAAACAGGGGGCGAGAAACAGAGGGGCTGAAACAGAGGGCGAGAAACAGAGGAGCAGAAACAGAGGGCGAGAAACAGAGGGGCTGAAACAGAGGGGCTGAAACAGAGAGTGCGAAACAGAGGGGCTGAAACAGAGGGCGAGAAACAGAGGGGCTGAAACAGAGGGGCTGAAACAGAGGGGCTGAAACTGAGGGCGAGAAGCAGAGTTGCTGAAACAGATGGCGAGAAACAGAGGGGCTTGAACAGAGGGCGAGAAACAGAGGGGCTGAATCAGAGGGGCTGAAAAAGAGGGCGAGAAACAGAGGGGCTGAGACAGAGCCGAGAAAAAGAGGGGCTGAAACAGAGGGGCTGAAACAGAGGGGCTGATTCAGAGGGGCTGAAACAGAGGGGCTGAATCAGAGGGGCTGAAACAGAGGGCGAGAAACAGAGGAGCTGAAACAGAGGGCGAGAAACAGAGGGGCTGAAACACAGGGCAAGAAACAGAGGGGCTGAAACCGAGTGGCTGAAACAGAAGGGCTGAAACAGAGAGTGCGAAACAGAGGGGCTGAAACAGAGGGCGAGAAACAGAGGGGCTGAAACAGAGGGCGAGAAACAGAGGGGCTGAAACACAGGGCAAGAAACAGAGGGGCTGAAACCGAGTGGCTGAAACAGAAGGGCTGAAACAGAGGGGCTGAAACAGAGGGCGAGAAACAGAGGGGCTGAATCAGAGGGGCTGAATCAGAGGGGCTGAAACAGAGGGGCTGAATCAGAGGGGCTGAAACAGAAGGCGAGAAACAGAGGGGCTGAAACAGAGGGCGAGAAACAGAGGGGCAGAAACAGAGGGCGAGAAACAGAGGGGCTGAAACAGAGGGGCTGAAACAGAGGGGCTGAAACAGAGGGCGAGAAACAGAGGGGCTGAAACAGAGGGCGACAAACAGAGGGGCGGAAACAAAGGGCGAGAAACAGAGGGGCTGAAACAGAGGGGCTGAAACAGAGGGGCTGAATCGGAGGGGCTGAAACAGAGGGGCTGAAACAGAGGGGCTGAAACAGAGGGCAAGAAACAGAGGGGCTGAAACAGAGGGGCTGAAACAGAGGGGCAGAAACAGAGGGCGAGAAACAGAGGGGCTGAATCAGAGGGGCTGATTCAGAGGGGCTGAAACAGAGGGGCTGAAACAGAGGGCGAGAAACAGAGGGGCTGAATCGGAGGGGCTGAAACAGAGGGGCTGAAACAGAGGGCAAGAAACAGAGGGGCTGAAACAGAGGGGCTGAAACAGAGGGGCAGAAACAGAGGGCGAGAAACAGAGGGGCTGAATCAGAGGGGCTGATTCAGAGGGGCTGAAACAGAGGGGCTGAAACAGAGGGCGAGAAACAGAGGGGCTGAAACAGAAGGGCTGAAACAGACGGGCTGAAACAGAGAGCCTGAAACAGAGGGGCTGAAACAGAGGGGCTGAAATAGATGGTCTGAAACAGAGGGGCTGAATCAGAGGGGCTGAAACAGAGGGGCTGAATCAGAGGGGCTGAAACAGAGGGCGAGAAACAGAGGGCCTGAAACAGAGGGGCTGAATCAGAGGGGCTGAAACAGAGAGGCTGAAACAGAGGGCGAGAAACAGAGGGGCTGAAACAGAGGGCGAGAAACAGAGGGGCTGAAACAGAGGGGCTGAATCAGAGAGGCTGAAACAGAGGGCGAGAAACAGAGGGGCTGAAACAGATGGCGACAAACAGAGGGGCTGAAACAGAGGGCGAGAAACAGAGGGGCTGAAACAGAGGTCGAGAAACAGAGGGGCTGAAACAGAGGTGCTGAAACAGAGGGTGAGAAACAGAGGGGCTGAAACAGAGGGCGAGAAACAGAGGGGCTGAAACAGAGGGGCTGAAACAGAGGGGCTGATTCAGAGGGGCTGAAACAGAGGGGCTGAATCAGAGCGGCTGAAACAGAGGGCGAGAAACAGAGGGGCTGAAACAGAGGGCGAGAAACAGAGGAGCAGAAACAGAGGGCGAGAAACAGAGGGGCTGAAACAGAGGGGCTGAAACAGAGAGTGCGAAACCGAGGGGCTGAAACAGAGGGCGAGAAACAGAGGGGCTGAAACAGAGGGCGAGAAACAGAGGGGCAGTAACAGAGGGCGAGAAACAGAGGGGCTGAAACAGAGGGGCTGAAACAGAGGGGCTGAAACAGAGGGCGAGAAACAGAGGGGCTGAAACAGAGGGCGACAAACAGAGGGGCTGAAACAAAGGGCGAGAAACAGAGGGGCTGAAACAGAGGGGCTGAAACAGAGGGGCTGAATCGGAGGGGCTGAAACAGAGGGGCTGAAACAGAGGGGCTGAAACAGAGGGCAAGAAACAGAGGGGCAGAAACAGAGGGCGAGAAACAGAGGGGCTGAATCAGAGGGGATGATTCAGAGGGGCTGAAACAGAGGGGCTGAAACAGAGGGCGAGAAACAGAGGGGCTGAATCAGAGGGGCTGAATCAGAGGGGCTGAAACAGAGGGGCTGAAACAGAGGGCGAGAAACAGTGGGGCTGAAACAGAGGGGCTGAAACAGAGGGTGAGAAACAGAGGGGCTGAAACAGAGGGCGAGAAACAGAGGGGCTGAAACAGAGGGACTGAAACAGAGGGGCTGAATCAGAGGGGCTGATTCAGAGGTGCTGAAACAGTGGGGCTGAATCAGAGGGGCTGAAACAGAGGGCGAGAAACAGAGGGGCTGAAACAAAGGGGCTGAAACAGTGGGGCTGAAACAGAGGGGCTGAAACAGAGGGCGAGAAATAGAGGGGCTGAAACAGAGGGCGGGAAACAGAGGGGCTGAAACAGAGGGCGAGAAACAGAGGGGCTGAAACAGAGGGGCTGAAACAGAGGAGCTGAAACAGAGGGCGAGAAGCAGAGGGGCTGAAACAGATGGCGAGAAACAGAGGGGCTTGAACAGAGGGCGAGAAACAGAGGGGCTGAATCAGAGGCGCTGAAACAGAGGGCGAGAAACAGAGGGGCTGAAACAGAGGGCGAGAAACAGAGGGGCTGAAACAGAGGTGCTGTAACAGAGGGTGAGAAACAGAGGGGCTGAAACAGAGGGCGAGAAACAGAGGGGCTGAAACAGAGGGGCTGAAACAGAGGGGCTGATTCAGAGGGGCTGAAACAGAGGGGCTGAATCAGAGGGGCTGAAACAGAGGGCGAGAAACAGACGGGCTGAAACAGAGGGCGAGAAACAGAGGAGCAGAAACAGAGGGCGAGAAACAGAGGGGCTGAAACAGAGGGGCTGAAACAGAGAGTGCGAAACAGAGGGGCTGAAACAGAGGGCGAGAAGCAGAGGGGCTGAAACAGATGGCGAGAAACAGAGGGGCTTGAACAGAGGGCGAGAAACAGAGGGGCTGAATCAGAGGGGCTGAAACAGAGGGCGAGAAACAGAGGGGCTGAGACAGAGCCGAGAAACAGAGGGGCTGAAACAGAGGGGCTGAAACAGAGGGGCTGATTCAGAGGGGCTGAAACAGAGGGGCTGAATCAGAGGGGCTGAAACAGAGGGCGAGAAACAGAGTAGCTGAAACAGAGGGCGAGAAACAGAGGAGCAGAAACAGAGGGCGAGAAACAGAGGGGTTGAAACACAGGGCAAGAAACAGAGGGGCTGAAACCGAGTGGATGAAACAGAAGGGCTGAAACAGAGAGTGCGAAACAGAGGGGCTGCAACAGAGGGCGAGAAACAGAGGGGCTGAAACAGAGGGCGAGAAACAGAGGGGCTGAAACACAGGGCAAGAAACAGAGGGGCTGAAACCGAGTGGCTGAAACAGAAGGGCTGAAACAGAGGGGCTGAAACAGAGGGCGAGAAACAGAGGAGCTGAATCAGAGTGGCTGAATCAGAGGGGCTGAAACAGAGGGGCTGAATCAGAGGGGCTGAAACAGAAGGCGAGAAACAGAGGGGCTGAAACAGAGGGCGAGAAACAGAGGGGCAGAAACAGAGGGCGAGAAACAGAGGGGCTGAAACAGAGGGGCTGAAACAGAGGGGCTGAAACAGAGGGCGAGAAACAGAGGGGCTGAAACAGAGGGCGACAAACAGAGGGGCTGAAACAAAGGGCGAGAAACAGAGGGGCTGAAACAGAGGGGCTGAAACAGAGGGGCTGAATCGGAGGGGCTGAAACAGAGGGGCTGAAACAGAGGGGCTGAAACAGAGGGCAAGAAACAGAGGGGCTGAAACAGAGGGGCTGAAACAGAGGGGCAGAAACAGAGGGCGAGAAACAGAGGGGCTGAATCAGAGGGGCTGATTCAGAGGGGCTGAAACAGAGGGGCTGAAACAGAGGGCGAGAAACAGAGGGGCTGAATCGGAGGGGCTGAAACAGTCGGGCTAAAATAGAGGGGCTGAAACAGAGGGCGAGAAACAGAGGGGCTGAAACAGAGGGCGAGAAACATAGGGGCTGAAACAGAGGGCGAGAAACAGAGGGGCTGAAACAGAGGGCGAGAAACAGAGGGGCTGAAACAGAGGGGCTGAAACAGAGGGGCTGAAACAGAGGGGCTGAGACAGAGGGGCTGAAACAGAGGGCGAGAAACAGAGGGGCTGAAACAAAGGGCGAGAAAAAGAGGGGCTGAAACAGAGGGGCTGAAACAGAGGGGCTGAAACAGAGGGGCTGAAACAGAGGGCGAGAAACAGAGAGGCTGAAACAGAGGGCGAGAAACAGAGTTGCTGAAACAGAGGGCAAGAAAGAGAGGGGCTGAAACAGAGGGCGAGAAACAGAGGGGCTGAAACAGAGGGGCTGAAACAGAGGGGCTGAAACAGAGAGCGAGAAACAGAGGGGCTGAAACAGAGGGCGAGAAACAGAGGGGTTGAAACAAAGGGGCTGAAACAGTGGGGCTAAAATAGAGGGGCTGAAGCAGAGGGCGAGAAATAGAGGGGCTGCAACAGAGGGCGAGAAACAGAGGGGCTGAAACAGAGGGCGAGAAACAGAGGGGCTGAAACAGAGGGCGAGAAACAGAGGGGCTGAAACAGAGGGGCTGAAACAGAGGGCGAGAAACAGAGGGGCTGAAACAGAGGGCGAGAAACAGAGGGGCTGAATCAGAGGGACTGAAACAGAGGGCGAGAAACAGAGGGGCTGAAACAGAGGGCGAGAAACAGAGGGGCTGAAACAGAGGGGCTGAAACAGAGGGCGAGAAACAGAGGGGCTGAAACAGAGGGCGAGAAACAGAGGGCGAGAAACAGAGGGACTGAAACAGAGGATCTGAAACAGAGGGGCTGAAACAGAGGGCGAGAAACAGACGGGAAGATACAGAGTGTGAGAAACAGAGGGACTGAAACAAAGGGTCTGAAACAGAGAGCGCGAAACAGAGGGACTGAAACAGAGGGCGAGAAACAGAGGGGCTGAAACAGAGGGCGAGAAACAGAGGGGCTGAAACAGAGGGCGAGAAACAGAGGGGCTGAAACAGAGGGCAAGAAACTGAGGGGCTGAAACAGTGTGGCTGAAACAGAGGGCGAGAAACAGAGGGGCTGAATCAGACGGGCTGAATCAGATGGGCTGAAACAGAGGGGCTGAAACAGAGGGCGAGAAACAGAGGGGCTGAAACAGAGGGCGTGAAACAGAGGGCGAGAAACAGAGGGGCTGAAAAAGAGGGGCTGAAACAGTCGGGCTAAAATAGAGGGGCTGAAACAGAGGGCGAGAAACAGAGGGGCTGAAACAGAGGGCGAGAAACATAGGGGCTGAAACAGAGGGCGAGAAACAGAGGGGCTGAAACAGAGGGCGAGAAACAGAGGGGCTGAAACAGAGGGGCTGAAACAGAGGGGCTGAAACAGAGGGCGAGAAACAGAGGGGCTGAAACAAAGGGCGAGAAAAAGAGGGGCTGAAACAGAGGGGCTGAAACAGAGGGGCTGAAACAGAGGGGCTGAAACAGAGGGCGAGAAACAGAGAGGCTGAAACAGAGGGCGAGAAACAGAGTTGCTGAAACAGAGGGCAAGAAAGAGAGGGGCTGAAACAGAGGGCGAGAAACAGAGGGGCTGAAACAGAGGGGCTGAAACAGAGGGGCTGAAACAGAGAGCGAGAAACAGAGGGGCTGAAACAGAGGGCGAGAAACAGAGGGGTTGAAACAAAGGGGCTGAAACAGTGGGGCTAAAACAGAGGGGCTGAAACAGAGGGCGAGAAATAGAGGGGCTGAAACAGAGGGCGAGAAACAGAGGGGCTGAAACAGAGGGCGAGAAACAGAGGGGCTGAAACAGAAGGCGAGAAACAGAGGGGCTGAAACAGAGGGGCTGAAACAGAGGGGCTGAAACAGAGGGCGAGAAACAGAGGGGCTGAAACAGAGGGCGAGAAACAGAGGGGCTGAATCAGAGGGGCTGAAACAGAGGGCGAGAAACAGAGGGGCTGAAACAGAGAGGGAGAAACAGAGGGGCTGAAACAGAGGGGCTGAAACAGAGGGTGAGAAACAGAGGGGCTGAAACAGAGGGCGAGAAACAGAGGGGCTGAAACAGAGGGGCTGAAACAGTGGGGCTGAATCAGAGGGGCTGATTCAGAGGGGCTGAAACAGAGGGGCTTAATCAGAGGGGCGAAAACAGAGGGCGAGAAACAGAGGGGCTGAACCAGAGGGCGAGAAACAGAGGGGCAGAAACAGAGGGCGAGAAACAGAGGAGCTGAAACACAGGGCAAGAAACAGAGGGGCTGAAACCGAGTGGCTGAAACAGAAGGGCTGAAACAGAGAGTGCGAAACAGAGGGGCTGCAACAGAGGGCGAGAAACAGAGGGGCTGAAACAGAGGGGGAGAAACAGAGGGGCTGAAACACAGGGCAAGAAACAGAGGGGCTGAAACCGAGTGGCTGAAACAGAAGGGCTGAAACAGAGGGGCTGAAACAGAGGGCGAGAAACAGAGGAGCTGAATCAGAGTGGCTGAATCAGAGGGGCTGAAACAGAGGGGCTGAATCAGAGGGGCTGAAACAGAAGGCGAGAAACAGAGGGGCTGAAACAGAGGGCGAGAAACAGAGGGGCAGAAACAGAGGGCGAGAAACAGAGGGGCTGAAACAGAGGGGCTGAAACAGAGGGGCTGAAACAGAGGGCGAGAAACAGAGGGGCTGAAACAGAGGGCGACAAATAGAGGGGCTGAAACAAAGGGCGAGAAACAGAGGGGCTGAAACAGAGGGGCTGAAACAGAGGGGCTGAATCGGAGGGGCTGAAACAGAGGGGCTGAAACAGAGGGGCTGAAACAGAGGGCAAGAAACAGAGGGGCTGAAACAGAGGGGCTGAAACAAAGGGGCAGAAACAGAGGGCGAGAAACAGAGGGGCTGAATCAGAGGGGCTGATTCAGAGGGGCTGATTCAGAGGGGCTGAAACAGAGGGGCTGAAACAGAGGGCGAGAAACAGAGGGGCTGAATCGGAGGGGCTGAAACAGAGGGGCTGAAACAGAGGGCAAGAAACAGAGGGGCTGAAACAGAGGGGCTGAAACAGAGGGGCAGAAACAGAGGGCGAGAAACAGAGGGGCTGAATCAGAGGGGCTGATTCAAAGGGGCTGAAACAGAGGGGCTGAAACAGAGGGCGAGAAACAGAGGGGCTGAAACAGAGGGGCTGAAACAGACGGGCTGAAACAGAGAGCCTGAAACAGAGGGGCTGAAACAGAGGGGCTGAAATAGATGGTCTGAAATAGAGGGGCTGAATCAGAGGGGCTGAAACAGAGGGTCTGAATCAGAGGGGCTGAAACAGAGGGCGAGAAACAGAGGGGCTGAAACAGAGGGGCTGAATCAGAGGGGCTGAAACAGAGAGGCTGAAACAGAGGGCGAGAAACAGAGGGGATGAAACAGAGGGCGAGAAACAGAGGGGCTGAAACAGAGGGGCTGAATCAGAGACGCTGAAACAGAGGGCGAGAAACAGAGGGGCTGAAACAGATGGCGACAAACAGAGGGGCTGAAACAGAGGGCGAGAAACAGAGGGGCTGAAACAGAGGTCGAGAAACAGAGGGGCTGAAACAGAGGTGCTGAAACAGAGGGTGAGAAACAGAGGGGCTGAAACAGAGGGCGAGAAACAGAGGGGCTGAAACAGAGGGGCTGAAACAGAGGGGCTGATTCAGAGGGGCTGAAACAGAGGGGCTGAATCAGAGCGGCTGAAACAGAGGGCGAGAAACAGAGGGGCTGAAACAGAGGGCGAGAAACAGAGGAGCAGAAACAGAGGGCGAGAAACAGAGGGGCTGAAACAGAGGGGCTGAAACAGAGAGTGCGAAACCGAGGGGCTGAAACAGAGGGCGAGAAACAGAGGGGCTGAAACAGAGGGCGAGAAACAGAGGGGCTGAAACAGAGGGCAAGAAACAGAGGGGCTGAAACCGAGTGGCTGAAACAGAAGGGCTGAAACAGAGGGGCTGAAACAGAGGGCGAGAAACAGAGGGGCTGAATCAGAGGGGCTGAATCAGAGGGGCTGAAACAGAGGGGCTGAATCAGAGGGTCTGAAACAGAAGGCGAGAAACAGAGGGGCTGAAACAGAGGGCGAGAAACAGAGGAGAAGAAACAGAGGGCGAGAAACAGAGGGGCTGAAACAGAGGGGCTGAAACAGAGGGCAAGAAACAGAGGGGCTGAAACAGAGGGCGAGAAACAGAGGGGCTGAAACAGAGGGGCTGAAACAGAGGGGCTGAAACAGAGGGCGAGAAACAGAGGGGCTGAAAAAAGGGCGAGAAACAGAGGGGCTGAAACAGAGAGGCAGAAATAGAGGGGCTGAAACAGAGGGGCTGAATCGGAGGTGCTGAAACAGAGGGGCTGAAACAGAGGGGCTGAAACAGAGGGCAAGAAACAGAGGGGCTGAAACAGAGGGGCTGAAACAGAGGGGCAGAAACAGAGGGCGAGAAACAGAGGGGCTGAATCAGAGGGGCTGAATCAGAGGGGCTGAAACAGAGGGGCTGAAACAGAGGGCGAGAAACAGAGGGGCTGAATCAGAGGGGCTGAATCAGAGTGGCTGAATCAGAGGGGCTGAATCAGAGGGGCTGAAACAGAGGGGCTGAAACAGAGGGCGAGAAACTAAGGGACTGAATCAGAGGGACTGAATCAGAGGGGCTGAAACAGAGGGGCTGAATCAGAGGGGCTGAAACAGAGGGGCTGAAACAGAGGGGCTGAATCAGAGGGGCTGAATCAGATGGGCTGAAACTGAGGGGCTGAAACAGAGGGCGAGAAACTAAGGGACTGAATCAGAGGGACTGAATCAGAGGGGCTGAAACAGAGGGGCTGAAATAGAGGGGCTGAAACAGAGGGGCTGAATCAGAGGGGCTGAAACAGAGGGGCTGAATCAGAGGGGCTGAAACAGATGGCGAGAAACAGAGGGGCTGAAACAGAGGGGCTGAATCAGAGGGGCTGAAACAGAGGGGCTGAAACAGAGGGCGAGAAACAGAGTGGCTGAAACAGATGGCGAGAAACAGAGGGGCTGAAACAGAGGGCGAGAAACAGAGGGGCTGAAACAGAGGGGCTGAAACAGAGGGGCTGAAACAGAGTGGCTGAAACAGAGGGCGAGAAACAGAGGGGCTGAAACAGAGTGCGAAAAACAGTGGGGCTGAAACAGAGGGCGAGAAACAGAGGGCGAGAAACAGAGGGACTGCAACAGAGGATCTGAAACAGAGGGGCTGAAACAGAGGGCGAGAAACAGACGGGCAGAAACAGAGGGTGAGAAACAGAGGGACTGAAACAAAGGGTCTGAAACAGAGAGCACGAAACAGAGGGACTGAAACAGAGGGCGAGAAACAGAGGGGCTGAAACAGAGGGTGAGAAACAGAGGGGCTGAAACAGAGGGCGAGAAACAGAGGGGCTGAAACAGAGGGCAAGAAACTGAGGGGCTGAAACAGTGTGGCTGAAACAGAGGGCGAGAAACAGAGGGGCTGAATCAGACGGGCTGAATCAGATGGGCTGAAACAGAGGGGCTGAAACAGAGGGCGAGAAACAGAGGGGCTGAAACAGAGGGCGTGAAACAGAGGGCGAGAAACAGAGGGGCTGAAATAGAGGGGCTGAAACAAAGGGGCTGAAACAAAGCGCCTGATACAGAGGGCGAGAAACAGAGGGGCTGAAACAGAGGGCGAGAAACAGAGGGGCTGAAACAGAGGGGCTGAAACAGAGGGGCTGAAACAGTGGGGCTGAAACAGAGGGCGAGAAACAGAGAGGCTGAAACACAGGGCGAGAAACAGAGGGGCTGAAACAGAGGGCGAGAAACAGAGGGGCTGAAACAGAGGGACTGAAACAGAGGGGCTGAAACAGAGGGGCTGAAAGAGAGGGCGAGAAACAGAGTGGCTGAAACAGAGGGCGAGAAACAGAGTGGCTGAAACAGAGGGCAAGAAACAGAGGGGCTGAAACAGAGGGCGAGAAACAGAGGGGCTGAAACAGAGGGGCTGAAACAGAGGGGCGGAAACAGAGGGGCTGAAACAGAGAGCGACAAACAGAGGGGCTGAAACAGAGGGCCAGAAACAGAGCGGCTGAAACAGAGGGCGAGAAACAGAGTGGCTGAAACAAATGGGGCTGAAACAGTGGGGCTAAAATAGAGGGGTGAAACAGAGGGCGAGAAATAGAGGGGCTGAAACAGAGGGCGAGAAACAGAGGGGCTGAAACAGAGGGCGAGAAACAGAGGGGCTGAAACAGAGGGCGAGAAACAGAGGGGCTGAAACAGAGGGGCTGAATCAGAGGGGCTGAAACAGAGGGCGAGAAACAGAGGGGCTGAAACAGAGGGCGAGAAACAGAGGGGCTGAAACAGAGTGGCTGAAACAAAGGGGCTGAAACAGTGGGGCTAAAATAGAGGGGCTGAAGCAGAGGGCGAGAAATAGAGGGGCTGCAACAGAGGGCGAGAAACAGAGGGGCTGAAACAGAGGGCGAGAAACAGAGGGGCTGAAACGGAGGGGCTGAAACAGAGGGGCTGAAACAGAGGGCGAGAAACAGAGGGGCTGAAACAGAGGGCGAGAAACAGAGGGGCTGAATCAGAGGGACTGAAACAGAGGGCGAGAAACAGAGGGGCTGAAACAGAGGGCGAGAAACAGAGGGGCTGAAACAGAGGGGCTGAAACAGAGGGCGAGAAACAGAGGGGCTGAAACAGAGGGCGAGAAACAGAGGGCGAGAAACAGAGGGACTGAAACAGAGGATCTGAAACAGAGGGGCTGAAACAGAGGGCGAGAAACAGACGGGAAGATACAGAGTGTGAGAAACAGAGGGACTGAAACAAAGGTTCTGAAACAGAGAGCGCGAAACAGAGGGACTGAAACAGAGGGCGAGAAACAGAGGGGCTGAAACAGAGGGCGAGAAACAGAGGGGCTGAAACAGAGGGCGAGAAACAGAGGGGCTGAAACAGAGGGCAAGAAACTGAGGGGCTGAAACACTGTGGCTGAAACAGAGGGCGAGAAACAGAGTGGCTGAAACAGACGGGCTGAATCAGATGGGCTGAAACAGAGGGGCTGAAACAGAGGGCGAGAAACAGAGGGGCTGAAACAGAGGGCGTGAAACAGAGGGCGAGAAACAGAGGGGCTGAAAAAGAGGGGCTGAAACAAAGGGGCTGAAACAAAGCGCCTGATACAGAGGGCGAGAAACAGAGGGGCTGAAACAGAGGGCGAGAAACAGAGGGGCTGAAACAGAGGGGCGGAAACAGAGGGGCTGAAACAGTGCGGCTGAAACAGAGGGCGAGAAACAGAGAGGCTGAAACACAGGGCGAGAAACAGAGGGGCTGAAACAGAGGGCGAGAAACAGAGGGGCTGAAACAGAGGGACTGAAACAGAGGGGCTGAAACAGAGGGGCTGAAAGAGAGGGCGAGAAACAGAGTGGCTGAAACAGAGGGCGAGAAACAGAGTGGCTGAAACAGAGGGCAAGAAACAGAGGGGCTGAAACAGAGGGGCTGAAACAGAGGGGCTGAAACAGAGGGGCGGAAACAGAGGGGCTGAAACAGAGAGCGACAAACAGAGTGGCTGAAACAGAGGGCCAGAAACAGAGCGGCTGAAACAGAGGGCGAGAAACAGAGTGGCTGAAACAAATGGGGCTGAAACAGTGGGGCTAAAATACAGGGGTGAAACAGAGGGCGAGAAATAGAGGGGCTGAAACAGAGGGCGAGAAACAGAGGGGCTGAAACAGAGGGCGAGAAACAGAGGGGCTGAAACAGAGGGCGAGAAACAGAGGGGCTGAAACAGAGGGGCTGAAACAGAGGGGCTGAAACAGAGGGCGAGAAACAGAGGGGCTGAAACTGAGGGCGAGAAACAGAGGGGCTGAAACAGAGTGGCTGAAACAAAGGGGCTGAAACAGTGGGGCTAAAATAGAGGGGCTGAAACAGAGGGCGAGAAATAGAGGGGCTGAAACAGAGGGCGAGAAACAGAGGGGCTGAAACAGAGGGCAAGAAACAGAGGGGCTGAAACAGAGGGGCTGAAACAGAGGGGCTGAAACAGAGGGCGAGAAACAGAGGGGCTGAAACAGAGGGCGAGAAACAGAGGGCGAGAAACAGAGGGGCTGAAACAGTGGGCGACAAACAGAGGGGCTGAAACAGAGGGCGAGAAACAGAGGGCGAGAAACAGAGGTACTGAAGCAGAGGGTCTAAAACAGAGGGGCTGAAACAGAGGGCGAGAAACAGACGGGCAGAAACAGAGGGCGAGAAACAGAGTGACTGAAACAAAGGGGCTGAAACAGAGAGCGCGAAACAGAGGGACTGAAACAGAGGGCGAGAAACAGAGGGGCTGAAACAGAGGGCGAGAAACAGAGGGGCTGAAACAGAGGGCGAGAAACAGAGGGGCTGAAACAGAGGGCAAGAAACACAGGGGCTGAAACAGTGTGGCTGAAACAGAGGGCGAGAAACAGAGGGGCTGAATCAGACGTCTGAATCAGATGGGCAGAAACAGAGGGGCTGAAACAGAGGGCGAGAAACAGAGGGGCTGAAACAGAGGGCGAGAAACAGAGGGCGAGAAACAGAGGGGCTGAAAAAGAGGGGCTGAAACAAAGGGGCTGAAACAAAGCGCCTGATACAGAGGGCGAGAAACAGAGGGGCTGAAACAGAGGGCGAGAAACAGAGGGGCTGAAACAGAGGGGCTGAAACAGAGGGGCTGAAACAGTGGGGCTGAAACAGAGGGCGAGAAACAGAGAGGCTGAAACACAGGGTGAGAAACAGAGGGGCTGAAACAGAGGGCGAGAAACAGAGGGGCTGAAACAGAGGGGCTGAAACAGAGGGGCTGAAACAGAAGGCGGGAAACAGAGGGGCTGAAACAGAGGGGCTGAAACAGAGGGTGAGAAACAGAGGGGCTGAAACAGAGGGCGAGAAACAGAGGGGCTGAAACAGAGGGCGAGAAACAGAGGGGCTGAAACAGAAGGCGGGAAACAGAGGGGCTGAAACAGAGGGGCTGAAACAGAGGGGCTGAAACAGAGGGGCTGAAACAGAGGGCGAGAAACAGAGCGGCTGAAACAGAGGGCGAGAAACAGAGGGGCTGAATCAGAGGGGCTGAAACAGAGGGCGAGAAACAGAGGGGCTGAAACAGAGGGGCTGAAACAGAGGGGCTGAAACAGAGGGGCTGAAACAGAGGGCGAGAAACAGAGGGGCTGAAACAAAGGGGCTGAAACAGTGGGGCTAAAACAGAGGGGCTGAAACAGAGGGCGAGAAATAGAGGGGCTGAAACAGAGGGCGAGAAACAGAGGGGCTGAAACAGAGGGCGAGAAACAGAGGGGCTGAAACAGAAGTCGAGAAACAGAGGGGCTGAAACAGAAGGCGAGAAACAGAGGTGCTGAAACAAAGGGGCTGAAACAGTCGGGCTAAAATAGAGGGGCTGAAACTGAGGGCGAGAAACAGAGGGGCTGAAACAGAGGGCGAGAAACATAGGGGCTGAAACAGAGGGCGAGAAACAGAGGGGCTGAAACAGAGGGCGAGAAACAGAGGGGCTGAAACAGAGGGGCTGAAACAGAGGGGCTGAAACAGAGGGGCTGAAACAGAGGGCGAGAAACAGAGCGGCTGAAACAGAGGGCGAGAAACAGAGGGGCTGAATCAGAGGGGCTGAAACAGAGGGCGAGAAACAGAGGGGCTGAAACAGAGGGGCTGAAACAGAGGGGCTGAAACAGAGGGGCTGAAACAGAGGGCGAGAAACAGAGAGGCTGAAACAGAGGGCGAGAAACAGAGTTGCTGAAACAGAGGGCAAGAAACAGAGGGGCTGAAACAGAGGGCGAGAAACAGAGGGGCTGAAACAGAGGGGCTGAAACAGAGGGGCTGAAACAGAGGGGCTGAAACAGAGAGCGAGAAATAGAGGGGCTGAAACAGAGGGCCAGAAACAGAGGGCGAGAAACAGAGGGACTGAAACAGTGGGGCTGAAACAGAGGGGCTGATACAGAGGGCGAGAAACAGAGCGGCTGAAACAGAGGGCGAGAAACAGAGGGGTTGAAACAAAGGGGCTGAAACAGTGGGTCTAAAACAGAGGGGCTGAAACAGAGGGCGAGAAATAGAGGGGCTGAAACAGAGGGCGAGAAACAGAGGGGCTGAAACAGAGGGCGAGAAACAGAGGGGCTGAAACAGAAGGCGAGAAACAGAGGGGCTGAAACAGAGGGGCTGAAACAGAGGGGCTGAAACAGAGGGCGAGAAACAGAGGGGCTGAAACAGAGGGTGAGAAACAGAGGGGCTGAAACAGAGGGCGAGAAACAGAGGGGCTGAATCAGAGGGGCTGAAACAGAGGGCGAGAAACAGAGGGGCTGAAACAGAGGGCGAGAAACAGAGGGGCTGAAACAGAGGGGCTGAAACAGAAGGGTGAGAAAAAGATGGGCTGAAACAGAGGGCGAGAAACAGAGGGGCTGAAACAGAGGGGCTGAAACAGTGGGGCTGAATCAGAGGGGCTGATTCAGAGGGGCTGAAACAGAGGGGCTTAATCAGAGGGGCTGAAACAGAGGGCGCGAAACAGAGGGGCTGAAACAGATGGCGAGAAACAGAGGGACTGAAACAGAGGTCGAGAAACAGAGGGGCTGAAACAGAGGGCAAGAAACAGAGGGGCTGAAACAGAGTGGCTGAAACAGAAGGGCTGAAACAAAGGGGCTGAAACAGAGGGCGAGAAACAGAGGGGCTGAATCAGAGGGGCTGAATCAGAAGGGCTGAAACAGAGGGGCTGAAACAGAGGGGCTGAAACAGAGGGCGAGAAACAGAGGGGCTGAAACAGAGGGACTGAAACAGAGGGGCTGAAACAGAGGGGCTGAAACAGAGGGGCTGAAACAGAGGGCGAGAAACAGAGGGGCTGAAACAGAGGGCGAGAAACAGAGGGGCTGAATCAGAGAGGCTGAAACAGAGGGCGAGAAACAGAGGAGCTGAAACAGAGGGGCTGAAACAGAGGGGCTGAAACAGAGGGGCTGAAACAGAGGGCGAGAAACAGAGAGGCTGAAACAGAGGGCGAGAAACAGAGTGGATGAAACAGAGGGCAAGAAACAGAGGGGCTGAAACAGAGGGCGAGAAACAGAGGGGCTGAAACAGAGGGCGAGAAACAGAGGGGCTGAAACAGTGGGACTGAAACAGAGGGGCTGAAACAGAGGGGCTGAAACAGAGGGCGAGAAACAGAGGGACTGAAACAGTGGGGCTGAAACAGACGGACTAATACAGAGGGCGAGAAACAGAGCGGCTGAAACAGAGGGCGAGAAACAGAGGGGCTGAAACAAAGGGCGAGAAACAGAGGGGCTGAAACAGAGGGCGAGAAACAGAGGGGCTGAAACAGAGGGACTGAAACAGAGGGGCTGAAACAGAGGGGCTGAAAGAGAGGGCGAGAAACAGAGTGGCTGAAACAGAGGGCGAGAAACAGAGTGGCTGAAACAGACGGGCTGAATCAGATGGGCTGAAACAGAGGGGCTGAAACAGAGGGCGAGAAACAGAGGGGCTGAAACAGAGGGCGTGAAACAGAGGGCGAGAAACAGAGGGGCTGAAAAAGAGGGGCTGAAACAAAGGGGCTGAAACAAAGCGCCTGATACAGAGGGCGAGAAACAGAGGGGCTGAAACAGAGGGCGAGAAACAGAGGGGCTGAAACAGAGGGGCGGAAACAGAGGGGCTGAAACAGTGCGGCTGAAACAGAGGGCGAGAAACAGAGAGGCTGAAACACAGGGCGAGAAACAGAGGGGCTGAAACAGAGGGCGAGAAACAGAGGGGCTGAAACAGAGGGACTGAAACAGAGGGGCTGAAACAGAGGGGCTGAAAGAGAGGGCGAGAAACAGAGTGGCTGAAACAGAGGGCAAGAAACAGAGGGGCTGAAACAGAGGGCGAGAAACAGAGGGGCTGAAACAGAGGGGCTGAAACAGAGGGGCGGAAACAGAGGGGCTGAAACAGAGAGCGACAAACAGAGTGGCTGAAACAGAGGGCCAGAAACAGAGGGGCTGAAACAGAGGGCGAGAAACAGAGGGGCTGAAACAGAGGGTCTGAAACAGAGGGGCTGAATCAGAGGGGCTGATTCAGAGGGGCTGAAACAGTGGGGCTGAATCAGAGGGCGAGAAACAGAGGGCGAGAAACAGAGCGGCTGAAACAAAGGGGCTGAAACAGAGGGCGAGAAGCAGAGGGGCTGAAACAGATGGCGAGAAACAGAGGGGCTGAAACAGTGCGGCTGAAACAGAGGGCGAGAAACAGAGGGGCTGAAACAGAGGGCGAGAAACAGAGGGGCTGAAACAAAGGGGCTGAAACAGTGGGGCTGAAACAGAGGGGCTGAAACAGAGGGCGAGAAATAGAGGGGCTGAAACAGAGGGCGGGAAACAGAGGGGCTGAAACAGAGGGCGAGAAACAGAGGGGCTGAAACAGAGGGGCTGAAACAGAGGGGCTGAAACAGAGGGCGAGAAGCAGAGGGGCTGAAACAGATGGCGAGAAACAGAGGGGCTTGAACAGAGGGCGAGAAACAGAGGGGCTGAATCAGAGGGGCTGAAACAGAGGGCGAGAAACAGAGGGGCTGAAACAGAGGGCGAGAAACAGAGGGGCTGAAACAGAGGTGCTGTAACAGAGGGTGAGAAACAGAGGGGCTGAAACAGAGGGCGAGAAACAGAGGGGCTGAAACAGAGGGGCTGAAACAGAGGGGCTGATTCAGAGGGGCTGAAACAGAGGGGCTGAATCAGAGGGGCTGAAACAGAGGGCGAGAAACAGACGGGCTGAAACAGAGGGCGAGAAACAGAGGAGCAGAAACAGAGGGCGAGAAACAGAGGGGCTGAAACAGAGGGGCTGAAACAGAGAGTGCGAAACAGTGGGGCTGAAACAGAGGGCGAGAAACAGAGGGGCTGAAACAGAGGGGCTGAAACAGAGGGGCTGAAACAGAGGGCGAGAAGCAGAGGGGCTGAAACAGATGGCGAGAAACAGAGGGGCTTGAACAGAGGGCGAGAAACAGAGGGGCTGAATCAGAGGGGCTGAAACAGAGGGGCTGAATCAGAGGGGCTGAGACAGAGCCGAGAAACAGAGGGGCTGAAACAGAGGGGCTGAAACAGAGGGGCTGATTCAGAGGGGCTGAAACAGAGGGGCTGAATCAGAGGGGCTGAAACAGAGGGCGAGAAACAGAGGAGCTGAAACAGAGGGGCTGAAACAGAGGAGCAGAAACAGAGGGCGAGAAACAGAGGGGCTGAAACACAGGGCAAGAAACAGAGGGGCTGAAACCGAGTGGATGAAACAGAAGGGCTGAAACAGAGAGTGCGAAACAGAGGGGCTGCAACAGAGGGCGAGAAACAGAGGGGCTGAAACAGAGGGCGAGAAACAGAGGGGCTGAAACACAGGGCAAGAAACAGAGGGGCTGAAACCGAGTGGCTGAAACAGAAGGGCTGAAACAGAGGGGCTGAAACAGAGGGCGAGAAACAGAGGAGCTGAATCAGAGTGGCTGAATCAGAGGGGCTGAAACAGAGGGGTTGAATCAGAGGGGCTGAAACAGAAGGCGAGAAACAGAGGGGCTGAAACAGAGGGCGAGAAACAGAGGGGCAGAAACAGAGGGCGAGAAACAGAGGGGCTGAAACAGAGGGGCTGAAACAGAGGGGCTGAAACAGAGGGCGAGAAACAGAGGGGCTGAAACAGAGGGCGACAAACAGAGGGGCTGAAACAAAGGGCGAGAAACAGAGGGGCTGAAGCAGAGGGGCTGAAACAGAGGGGCTGAATCGGAGGGGCTGAAACAGAGGGGCTGAAACAGAGGGGCTGAAACAGAGGGGCTGAAACAGAGGGGCAGAAACAGAGGGCGAGAAAAAGAGGGGCTGAATCAGAGGGGCTGATTCAGAGGGGCTGAAACAGAGGGGCTGAAACAGAGGGCGAGAAACAGAGGGGCTGAATCGGAGGGGCTGAAACAGAGGGGCTGAAACAGAGGGGCTGAAACAGAGGGCAAGAAACAGAGGGGCTGAAACAGAGGGGCTGAAACAGAGGGGCAGAAACAGAGGGCGAGAAACAGAGGGGCTGAATCAGAGGGGCTGATTCAGAGGGGCTGAAACAGAGGGGCTGAAACAGAGGGCGAGAAACAGAGGGGCTGAAACAGAGGGGCTGAAACAGACGGGCTGAAACAGAGAGCCTGAAACAGAGGGGCTGAAACAGAGGGGCTGAAATAGATGGTCTGAAATAGAGGAGCTGAATCAGAGTGGCTGAATCAGAGGGGCTGAAACAGAGGGGCTGAATCAGAGGGGCTGAAACAGAAGGCGAGAAACAGAGGGGCTGAAACAGAGGGCGAGAAACAGAGGGGCAGAAACAGAGGGCGAGAAACAGAGGGGCTGAAACAGAGGGGCTGAAACAGAGGGGCTGAAACAGAGGGCGAGAAACAGAGGGGCTGAAACAGAGGGGCTGAAACAGAGGGGCGGAAACAGAGGGGCTGAAACAGAGAGCGACAAACAGAGTGGCTGAAACAGAGGGCCAGAAACAGAGGGGCTGAAACAGAGGGCGAGAAACAGAGGGGCTGAAACAGAGGGTCTGAAACAGAGGGGCTGAATCAGAGGGGCTGATTCAGAGGGGCTGAAACAGTGGGGCTGAATCAGAGGGGCTGAAACAGAGGGCGAGAAACAGAGGGGCTGAAACAAAGGGGCTGAAACAGTGGGGCTGAAACAGAGGGGCTGAAACAGAGGGCGAGAAATAGAGGGGCTGAAACAGAGGGCGGGAAACAGAGGGGCTGAAACAGAGGGCGAGAAACAGAGGGGCTGAAACAGAGGGGCTGAAACAGAGGGGCTGAAACAGAGGGCGAGAAGCAGAGGGGCTGAAACAGATGGCGAGAAACAGAGGGGCTTGAACAGAGGGCGAGAAACAGAGGGGCTGAATCAGAGGCGCTGAAACAGAGGGCGAGAAACAGAGGGGCTGAAACAGAGGGCGAGAAACAGAGGGGCTGAAACAGAGGGGCTGTAACAGAGGGTGAGAAACAGAGGGGCTGAAACAGAGGGCGAGAAACAGAGGGGCTGAAACAGAGGGGCTGAAACAGAGGGGCTGATTCAGAGGGGCTGAAACAGAGGGGCTGAATCAGAGGGGCTGAAACAGAGGGCGAGAAACAGACGGGCTGAAACAGAGGGCGAGAAACAGAGGAGCAGAAACAGAGGGCGAGAAACAGAGGGGCTGAAACAGAGGGGCTGAAACAGAGAGTGCGAAACAGAGGGGCAGAAACAGAGGGCGAGAAACAGAGGGGCTGAAACAGAGGGGCTGAAACAGAGGGCGAGAAGCAGAGGGGCTGAAACAGATGGCGAGAAACAGAGGGGCTTGAACAGAGGGCGAGAAACAGAGGGGCTGAATCAGAGGGGCTGAAACAGAGGGCGAGAAACAGAGGGGCTGAGACAGAGCCGAGAAACAGAGGGGCTGAAACAGAGGGGCTGAAACAGAGGGGCTGATTCAGAGGGGCTGAAACAGAGGGGCTGAATCAGAGGGGCTGAAACAGAGGGCGAGAAACAGAGGAGCTGAAACAGAGGGCGAGAAACAGAGGAGCAGAAACAGAGGGCGAGAAACAGAGGGGCTGAAACACAGGGCAAGAAACAGAGGGGCTGAAACCGAGTGGATGAAACAGAAGGGCTGAAACAGAGAGTGTGAAACAGAGGGGCTGAAACAAAGGGGCTGAAACAGTGGGGCTGAAACAGAGGGGCTGAAACAGAGGGCGAGAAATAGAGGGGCTGAAACAGAGGGCGGGAAACAGAGGGGCTGAAACAGAGGGCGAGAAACAGAGGGGCTGAAACAGAGGGGCTGAAACAGAGGGGCTGAAACAGAAGGGCGAGAAGCAGAGGGGCTGAAACAGATGGCGAGAAACAGAGGGGCTTGAACAGAGGGCGAGAAACAGAGGGGCTGAATCAGAGGCGCTGAAACAGAGGGCGAGAAACAGAGGGGCTGAAACAGAGGGCGAGAAACAGAGGGGCTGAAACAGAGGGGCTGAAACAGAGGGCGAGAAACAGAGGGGCTGAAACAGAGGGCGACAAACAGAGGGGCTGAAACAAAGGGCGAGAAACAGAGGGGCTGAAACAGAGGGGCTGAAACAGAGGGGCTGAATCGGAGGGGCTGAAACAGAGGGGCTGAAACAGAGGGGCTGAAACAGAGGGCAAGAAACAGAGGGGCTGAAACAGAGGGGCTGAAACAGAGGGGCAGAAACAGAGGGCGAGAAACAGAGGGGCTGAATCAGAGGGGCTGATTCAGAGGGGCTGAAACAGAGGGGCTGAAACAGAGGGCGAGAAACAGAGGGGCTGAATCGGAGGGGCTGAAACAGAGGGGCTGAAACAGAGGGGCTGAAACAGAGGGCAAGAAACAGAGGGGCTGAAACAGAGGGGCTGAAACAGAGGGGCAGAAACAGAGGGCGAGAAACAGAGGGGCTGAATCAGAGGGGCTGATTCAGAGGGGCTGAAACAGAGGGGCTGAAACAGAGGGCGAGAAACAGAGGGGCTGGATCAGAGGGGCTGAAACAGACGGGCTGAAACAGAGAGCCTGAAACAGAGGGGCTGAAACAGAGGGGCTGAAATAGATGGTCTGAAATAGAGGGGCTGAATCAGAGGGGCTGAAACAGAGGGGCTGAATCAGAGGGGCTGAAACAGAGGGCGAGAAACAGAGGGGCTGAATCAGAGGTGCTGAAACAGAGAGGCTGAAACAGAGGGCGAGAAACAGAGGGGCTGAAACAGAGGGCGAGAAACAGAGGGGCTGAAACAGAGGGGCTGAATCAGAGAGGCTGAAACAGAGGGCGAGAAACAGAGGGGCTGAAACAGATGGCGACAAACAGAGGGGCTGAAACAGAGGGCGAGAAACAGAGGGGCTGAAACAGAGGTCGAGAAACAGAGGGGCTGAAACAGAGGTGCTGAAACAGAGGGTGAGAAACAGAGGGGCTGAAACAGAGGGCGAGAAACAGAGGGGCTGAAACAGAGGGGCTGAAACAGAGGGGCTGATTCAGAGGAGCTGAAACAGAGGGGCTGAATCAGAGCGGCTGAAACAGAGGGCGAGAAACAGAGGGGCTGAAACAGAGGGCGAGAAACAGAGGAGCAGAAACAGAGGGCGAGAAACAGAGGGGCTGAAACAGAGGGGCTGAAACAGAGAGTGCGAAACCGAGGGGCTGAAACAGAGGGCGAGAAACAGAGGGGCTGAAACAGAGGGCGAGAAACAGAGGGGCTGAAACAGAGGGCGACAAACAGAGGGGCTGAAACAAAGGGCGAGAAACAGAGGGGCTGAAACAGAGGGGCTGAAACAGAGGGGCTGAATCGGAGGGGCTGAAACAGAGGGGCTGAAACAGAGGGGCTGAAACAGAGGGCAAGAAACAGAGGGGCTGAAACAGAGGGGCTGAAACAGAGGGGCAGAAACAGAGGGCGAGAAACAGAGGGGCTGAATCAGAGGGGCTGATTCAGAGGGGCTGAAACAGAGGGGCTGAAACAGAGGGCGAGAAACAGAGGGGCTGAATCGGAGGGGCTGAAACAGAGGGGCTGAAACAGAGGGGCTGAAACAGAGGGCAAGAAACAGAGGGGCTGAAACAGAGGGGCTGAAACAGAGGGGCAGAAACAGAGGGCGAGAAACAGAGGGGCTGAATCAGAGGGGCTGATTCAGAGGGGCTGAAACAGAGGGGCTGAAACAGAGGGCGAGAAACAGAGGGGCTGGATCAGAGGGGCTGAAACAGACGGGCTGAAACAGAGAGCCTGAAACAGAGGGGCTGAAACAGAGGGGCTGAAATAGATGGTCTGAAATAGAGGGGCTGAATCAGAGGGGCTGAAACAGAGGGGCTGAATCAGAGGGGCTGAAACAGAGGGCGAGAAACAGAGGGGCTGAATCAGAGGGGCTGAAACAGAGAGGCTGAAACAGAGGGCGAGAAACAGAGGGGCTGAAACAGAGAGCGAGAAACAGAGGGGCTGAAACAGAGGGGCTGAATCAGAGAGGCTGAAACAGAGGGCGAGAAACAGAGGGGCTGAAACAGATGGCGACAAACAGAGGGGCTGAAACAGAGGGCGAGAAACAGAGGGGCTGAAACAGAGGTCGAGAAACAGAGGGGCTGAAACAGAGGTGCTGAAACAGAGGGTGAGAAACAGAGGGGCTGAAACAGAGGGCGAGAAACAGAGGGGCTGAAACAGAGGGGCTGAAACAGAGGGGCTGATTCAGAGGAGCTGAAACAGAGGGGCTGAATCAGAGCGGCTGAAACAGAGGGCGAGAAACAGAGGGGCTGAAACAGAGGGCGAGAAACAGAGGAGCAGAAACAGAGGGCGAGAAACAGAGGGGCTGAAACAGAGGGGCTGAAACAGAGAGTGCGAAACCGAGGGGCTGAAACAGAGGGCGAGAAACAGAGGGGCTGAAACAGAGGGCGAGAAACAGAGGGGCTGAAACAGAGGGCAAGAAACAGAGGGGCTGAAACCGAGTGGCTGAAACAGAAGGGCTGAAACAGAGGGGCTGAAACAGAGGGCGAGAAACAGAGGGGCTGAATCAGAGGGGCTGAATCAGAGGGGCTGAAACAGAGGGGCTGAATCAGAGGGTCTGAAACAGAAGGCGAGAAACAGAGGGGCTGAAACAGAGGGCGAGAAACAGAGGAGAAGAAACAGAGTGCGAGAAACAGAGGGGCTGAAACAGAGGGGCTGAAACAGAGGGCAAGAAACAGAGGGGCTGAAACAGAGGGCGAGAAACAGAGGGGCTGAAACAGAGGGGCTGAAACAGAGGGGCAGAAATAGAGGGGCTGAAACAGAGGGGCTGAATCGGAGGTGCTGAAACAGAGGGGCTGAAACAGAGGTGCTGAAACAGAGGGCAAGAAACAGAGGGGCTGAAACAGAGGGGCTGAAACAGAGGGGCAGAAACAGAGGGCGAGAAACAGAGGGGCTGAATCAGAGGGGCTGAATCAGAGGGGCTGAAACAGAGGGGCTGAAACAGAGGGCGAGAAACAGAGGGGCTGAATCAGAGGGGCTGAATCAGAGGGGCTGAAACAGAGGGGCTGAAACAGAGGGCGAGAAACTAAGGGACTGAATCAGAGGGACTGAATCAGAGGGGCTGAAACAGGGGGGCTGAAATAGAGGGGCTGAAACAGAGGGGCTGAATCAGAGGGGCTGAAACAGAGGGGCTGAATCAGAGGGGCTGAAACAGATGGCGAGAAACAGAGGGGCTGAAACAGAGGGGCTGAATCAGAGGGGCTGAAACAGAGGGGCTGAAACAGAGGGCGAGAAACAGAGTGGCTGAAACAGATGGCGGGAAACAGAGGGGCTGAAACAGAGGGCAAGAAACAGAGGGGCTGAAACAGAGGGCGAGAAACAGAGGGGCTGAAACAGAGGGGCTGAAACAGAGGGGCTGAAACAGAGTGGCTGAAACAGAGGGCGAGAAACAGAGGGGCTGAAACAGAGGGCGAAAAACAGTGGGGCTGAAACAGAGGGCGAGAAACAGAGGGCGAGAAACAGAGGGACTGCAACAGAGGATCTGAAACAGAGGGGCTGAAACAGAGGGGGAGAAACAGACGGTCAGAAACAGAGGGTGAGAAACAGAGGGACTGAAACAAAGGGTCTGAAACAGAGAGCGCGAAACAGAGGGACTGAAACAGAGGGCGAGAAACAGAGGGGCTGAAACAGAGGGCGAGAAACAGAGGGGCTGAAACAGAGGGCGAGAAACAGAGGGGCTGAAACAGAGGGCAAGAAATTGAGGGGCTGAAACAGTGTGGCTGAAACAGAGGGCGAGAAACAGAGGGGCTGAATCAGACGGGCTGAATCAGATGGGCTGAAACAGAGGGGCTGAAACAGAGGGCGAGAAACAGAGGGGCTGAAACAGAGGGCGTGAAACAGAGGGCGAGAAACAGAGGGGCTGAAATAGAGGGGCTGAAACAAAGGGGCTGAAACAAAGCGCCTGATACAGAGGGCGAGAAACAGAGGGGCTGAAACAGAGGGCGAGAAACAGAGGGGCTGAAACAGAGGGGCTGAAACAGAGGGGCTGAAACAGTGGGGCTGAAACAGAGGGCGAGAAACAGAGAGGCTGAAACACAGGGCGAGAAACAGAGGGGCTGAAACAGAGGGCGAGAAACAGAGGGGCTGAAACAGAGGGACTGAAACAGAGGGGCTGAAACAGAGGGGCTGAAAGAGAGGGCGAGAAACAGAGTGGCTGAAACAGAGGGCGAGAAACAGAGTGGCTGAAACAGAGGGCAAGAAACAGAGGGGCTGAAACAGAGGGCGAGAAACAGAGGGGCTGAAACAGAGGGGCTGAAACAGAGGGGCGGAAACAGAGGGGCTGAAACAGAGAGCGACAAACAGAGGAGCTGAAACAGAGGGCCAGAAACAGAGCGGCTGAAACAGAGGGCGAGAAACAGAGTGGCTGAAACAAATGGTGCTGAAACTTTGGGGCTAAAATAGTGGGGTGAAACAGAGGGCGAGAAATGAGGGGCTGAAACAGAGGGCGAGAAACAGAGGGGCTGAAACAGAGGGCGAGAAACAGAGGGGCTGAAACAGAGAAGGAGAAACAGAGGGGCTGAAACAGAGGGGCTGAATCAGAGGGGCTGAAACAGAGGGCGAGAAACAGAGGGGCTGAAACAGAGGGCGAGAAACAGAGGGGCTGAAACAGAGTGGCTGAAACAAAGGGGCTGAAACAGTGGGGCTAAAATAGAGGGGCTGAAGCAGAGGGCGAGAAATAGAGGGGCTGCAACAGAGGGCGAGAAACAGAGGGGCTGAAACAGAGGGCGAGAAACAGAGGGGCTGAAACAGAGGGCGAGAAACAGAGGGGCTGAAACAGAGGGGCTGAAACAGAGGGCGAGAAACAGAGGGGCTGAAACAGAGGGCGAGAAACAGAGGGGCTGAAACAGAGGGCGAGAAACAGAGGGGCTGAAACAGAGGGGCTGAAACAGAGGGCGAGAAACAGAGGGGCTGAAACAGAGGGCAAGAAACAGAGGGCGAGAAACAGAGGGGCTGAAACAGAGGGCGAGAAACAGAGGGGCTGAAACAGAGGGCGAGAAACAGAGGGGCTGAAACAGAGGGGCTGAAACAGAGGGCGAGAAACAGAGGGGCTGAAACAGAGGGCGAGAAACAGAGGGCGAGAAACAGAGGGACTGAAACAGAGGATCTGAAACAGAGGGGCTGAAACAGAGGGCGAGAAACAGACGGGAAGATACAGAGTGTGAGAAACAGAGGGACTGAAACAAAGGGTCTGAAACAGAGAGCGCGAAACAGAGGGACTGAAACAGAGGGCGAGAAACAGAGGGGCTGAAACAGAGGGCGAGAAACAGAGGGGCTGAAACAGAGGGCGAGAAACAGAGGGGCTGAAACAGAGGGCAAGAAACTGAGGGGCTGAAACAGTGTGGCTGAAACAGAGGGCGAGAAACAGAGGGGCTGAATCAGACGGGCTGAATCAGATGGGCTGAAACAGAGGGGCTGAAACAGAGGGCGAGAAACAGAGGGGCTGAAACAGAGGGCGTGAAACAGAGGGCGAGAAACAGAGGGGCTGAAAAAGAGGGGCTGAAACAGTCGGGCTAAAATAGAGGGGCTGAAACAGAGGGCGAGAAACAGAGGGGCTGAAACAGAGGGCGAGAAACCTAGGGGCTGAAACAGAGGGCGAGAAACAGAGGGGCTGAAACAGAGGGCGAGAAACAGAGGGGCTGAAACAGAGGGGCTGAAACAGAGGGGCTGAAACAGAGGGGCTGAAACAGAGGGGCTGAAACAGAGGGCGAGAAACAGAGGGGCTGAAACAAAGGGCGAGAAAAAGAGGGGCTGAAACAGAGGGGCTGAAACAGAGGGGCTGAAACAGAGGGGCTGAAACAGAGGGCGAGAAACAGAGAGGCTGAAACAGAGGGCGAGAAACAGAGTGGCTGAAACAGAGGGCAAGATACAGAGGGGCTGAAACAGAGGGCGAGAAACAGAGGGGCTGAAACAGAGGGGCTGAAACAGAGGGGCTGAAACAGAGAGCGAGAAACAGAGGGGCTGAAACAGAGGGCCAGAAACAGAGGGCCAGAAACAGAGGGACTGAAACAGTGGGGCTGAAACAGAGGGGCTGATACAGAGGGCGAGAAACAGAGCGGCTGAAACAGAGGGCGAGAAACAGAGGGGTTGAAACAAAGGGGCTGAAACAGTGGGGCTAAAACAGAGGGGCTGAAACAGAGGGCGAGAAATAGAGGGGCTGAAACAGAGGGCGAGAAACAGAGGGGCTGAAACAGAGGGCGAGAAACAGAGGGGCTGAAACAGAAGGCGAGAAACAGAGGGGCTGAAACAGAGGGGCTGAAACAGAGGGGCTGAAACAGAGGGCGAGAAACAGAGGGGCTGAAACAGAGGGCGAGAAACAGAGGGGCTGAATCAGAGGGGCTGAAACAGAGGGCGAGAAACAGAGGGGCTGAAACAGAGAGGGAGAAACAGAGGGGCTGAAACAGAGGGGCTGAAACAGAGGGTGAGAAACAGAGGGGCTGAAACAGAGGGCGAGAAACAGAGGGGCTGAAACAGAGGGGCTGAAACAGTGGGGCTGAATCAGAGGGGCTGATTCAGAGGGGCTGAAACAGAGGGGCTTAATCAGATGGGCGAAAACAGAGGGCGAGAAACAGAGGGGCTGAACCAGAGGGCGAGAAACAGAGGGGCAGAAACAGAGGGCGAGAAACAGAGGAGCTGAAACACAGGGCAAGAAACAGAGGGGCTGAAACCGAGTGGCTGAAACAGAAGGGCTGAAACAGAGAGTGCGAAACAGAGGGGCTGCAACAGAGGGCGAGAAACAGAGGGGCTGAAACAGAGGGCGAGAAACAGAGGGGCTGAAACACAGGGCAAGAAAGAGAGGGGCTGAAACCGAGTGGCTGAAACAGAAGGGCTGAAACAGAGGGGCTGAAACAGAGGGCGAGAAACAGAGGAGCTGAATCAGAGTGGCTGAATCAGAGGGGCTGAAACAGAGGGGCTGAATCAGAGGGGCTGAAACAGAAGGCGAGAAACAGAGGGGCTGAAACAGAGGGCGAGAAACAGAGGGGCAGAAACAGAGGGCGAGAAACAGAGGGGCTGAAACAGAGGGGCTGAAACAGAGGGGCTGAAACAGAGGGCGAGAAACAGAGGGGCTGAAACAGAGGGGCTGAATCGGAGGGGCTGAAACAGAGGGGCTGAAACAGAGGGGCTGAAACAGAGGGCAAGAAACAGAGGGGCTGAAACAGAGGGGCTGAAACAAAGGGGCAGAAACAGAGGGCGAGAAACAGAGGGGCTGAATCAGAGGGGCTGAAACAAAGGGGCTGAAACAGAGGGCGACAAACAGAGGGGCTGAAACAAAGGGCGAGAAACAGAGGGGCTGAAACAGAGGGGCTGAAACAGAGGGGCTGAATCGGAGGGGCTGAAACAGAGGGGCTGAAACAGAGGGGCTGAAACAGAGGGCAATAAACAGAGGGGCTGAAACAGAGGGGCTGAATCAGAGGGGCTGATTCAGAGGGGCTGATTCAGAGGGGCTGAAACAGAGGGGCTGAAACAGAGCGCGAGAAACAGAGGGGCTGAATCGGAGGGGCTGAAACAGAGGGGCTGAAACAGAGGGCAAGAAACAGAGGGGCTGAAACAGAGGGGCTGAAACAGAGGGGCAGAAACAGACGGCGAGAAACAGAGGGGCTGAATCAGAGGGGCTGATTAAGAGGGGCTGAAACAGAGGGGCTGAAACAGAGGGCGAGAAACAGAGGGGCTGAAACAGAGGGGCTGAAACAGACGGGCTGAAACAGAGAGCCTGAAACAGTGGGGCTGAAACAGAGGGGCTGAAATAGATGGTCTGAAATAGAGGGGCTGAATCAGAGGGGCTGAAACAGAGGGGCTGAATCAGAGGGGCTGAAACAGAGGGCGAGAAACAGAGGGGCTGAAACAGAGGGCGAGAAACAGAGGGGCTGAAACAGAGGGGCTGAATCAGAGAGGCTGAAACAGAGGGCGAGAAACAGAGGGGCTCAAACAGATGGCGACAAACAGAGGGGCTGAAACAGAGGGCGAGAAACAGAGGGGCTGAAACAGAGGTCGAGAAACAGAGGGGCTGAAACAGAGGTGCTGAAACAGAGGGTGAGAAACAGAGGGGCTGAAACAGAGGGCGAGAAACAGAGGGGCTGAAACAGAGGGGCTGAAACAGAGGGGCTGATTCAGAGGGGCTGAAACAGAGGGGCTGAATCAGAGCGGCTGAAACAGAGGGCGAGAAACAGAGGGGCTGAAACAGAGGGCGAGAAACAGAGGAGCAGAAACAGAGGGCGAGAAACAGAGGGGCTGAAACAGAGGGGCTGAAACAGAGAGTGCGAAACCGAGGGGCTGAAACAGAGGGCGAGAAACAGAGGGGCTGAAACAGAGGGCGAGAAACAGAGGGGCTGAAACAGAGGGCAAGAAACAGAGGGTCTGAAACCGAGTGGCTGAAACAGAAGGGCTGAAACAGAGGGGCTGAAACAGAGGGCGAGTAACAGAGGGGCTGAATCAGAGGGGCTGAATCAGAGGGGCTGAAACAGAGGGGCTGAATCAGAGGGTCTGAAACAGAAGGCGAGAAACAGAGGGGCTGAAACAGAGGGCGAGAAACAGAGGGGCTGAAACAGAGGGGCTGAAACAGAGGGCAAGAAACAGAGGGGCTGAAACAGAGGGCGAGAAACAGAGGGGCTGAAACAGAGGGGCTGAAACAGAGGGCGAGAAACAGAGGGGCTGAAAAAAGGGCGAGAAACAGAGGGGCTGAAACAGAGGGCCAGAAATAGAGGGGCTGAAACAGAGGGGCTGAATCGGAGGTGCTGAAACAGAGGGGCTGAAACAGAGGGGCTGAAACAGAGGGCAAGAAACAGAGGGGCTGAAACAGAGGGGCTGAAACAGAGGGGCAGAAACAGAGGGCGAGAAACAGAGGGGCTGAATCAGAGGGGCTGAATCAGAGGGGCTGAAACAGAGGGGCTGAAACAGAGGGCGAGAAACAGAGGGGCTGAATCAGAGGGGCTGAATAAGAGGGGCTGAATCAGAGGGGCTGAATCAGAGGGGCTGAAACAGAGGGGCTGAAACAGAGGGCGAGAAACTAAGGGACTGAATCAGAGGGACTGAATCAGAGGGGCTGAAACAGAGGGGCTGAATCAGAGGGGCTGAAACAGAGGGGCTGAAACAGAGGGGCTGAATCAGAGGGGCTGAATCAGCGGGGCTGAAACAGAGGGGCTGAAACAGAGGGCGAGAAACTAAGGGACTGAATCAGAGGGACTGAATCAGAGGGGCTGAAACAGAGGGGCTGAAATAGAGGGGCTGAAACAGAGGGGCTGAATCAGAGGGGCTGAAACAGAGGGGCTGAATCAGAGGGGCTGAAACAGATGGCGAGAAACAGAGGGGCTGAAACAGAGGGGCTGAATCAGAGGGGCTGAAACAGAGGGGCTGAAACAGAGGGCGAGAAACAGAGTGGCTGAAACAGATGGCGAGAAACAGAGGGGCTGAAACAGAGGGCAAGAAACAGAGGGGCTGAAACAGAGGGCGAGAAACAGAGGGGCTGAAACAGAGGGGCTGAAACAGAGGGGCTGAAACAGAGTGGCTGAAACAGAGGGCGAGAAACAGAGGGGCTGAAACAGAGGGCGAAAAACAGTGGGGCTGAAACAGAGGGCGAGAAACAGAGGGCGAGAAACAGAGGGACTGCAACAGAGGATCTGAAACAGAGGGGCTGAAACAGAGGGCGAGAAACAGACGGGCAGAAACAGAGGGTGAGAAACAGAGGGACTGAAACAAAGGGTCTGAAACAGAGAGCACGAAACAGAGGGACTGAAACAGAGGGCGAGAAACAGAGGGGCTGAAACAGAGGGCGAGAAACAGAGGGGCTGAAACAGAGGGCGAGAAACAGAGGGGCTGAAACAGAGGGCAAGAAACTGAGGGGCTGAAACAGTGTGGCTGAAACAGAGGGCGAGAAACAGAGGGGCTGAATCAGACGGGCTGAATCAGATGGGCTGAAACAGAGGGGCTGAAACAGAGGGCGAGAAACAGAGGGGCTGAAACAGAGGGCGTGAAACAGAGGGCGAGAAACAGAGGGGCTGAAATAGAGAGGCTGAAACAAAGGGGCTGAAACAAAGCGCCTGATACAGAGGGCGAGAAACAGAGGGGCTGAAACAGAGGGCGAGAAACAGACGGGCTGAAACAGAGGGGCTGAAACAGAGGGGCTGAAACAGTGGGGCTGAAACAGAGGGCGAGAAACAGAGAGGCTGAAACACAGGGCGAGAAACAGAGGGGCTGAAACAGAGGGCGAGAAACAGAGGGGCTGAAACAGAGGGACTGAAACAGAGGGGCTGAAACAGAGGGGCTGAAAGAGAGGGCGAGAAACAGAGTGGCTGAAACAGAGGGCGAGAAACAGAGTGGCTGAAACAGAGGGCAAGAAACAGAGGGGCTGAAACAGAGGGCGAGAAACAGAGGGGCTGAAACAGAGGGGCTGAAACAGAGGGGCGGAAACAGAGGGGCTGAAACAGAGAGCGACAAACAGAGGGGCTGAAACAGAGGGCCAGAAACAGAGCGGCTGAAACAGAGGGCGAGAAACAGAGTGGCTGAAACAAATGGGGCTGAAACAGTGGGGCTAAAATAGAGGGGTGAAACAGAGGGCGAGAAATAGAGGGGCTGAAACAGAGGGCGAGAAACAGAGGGGCTGAAACAGAGGGCGAGAAACAGAGGGGCTGAAACAGAGGGCGAGAAACAGAGGGGCTGAAACAGAGGGGCTGAATCAGAGGGGCTGAAACAGAGGGCGAGAAACAGAGGGGCTGAAACTGAGGGCGAGAAACAGAGGGGCTGAAACAGAGTGGCTGAAACAAAGGGGCTGAAACAGTGGGGCTAAAATAGAGGGGCTGAAGCAGAGGGCGAGAAATAGAGGGGCTGCAACAGAGGGCGAGAAACAGAGGGGCTGAAACAGAGGGCGAGAAACAGAGGGGCTGAAACAGAGGGCGAGAAACAGAGGGGCTGAATCAGAGGGACTGAAACAGAGGGCGAGAAACAGAGGGGCTGAAACAGAGGGCGAGAAACAGAGGGGCTGAAACAGAGGGGCTGAAACAGAGGGCGAGAAACAGAGGGGCTGAAACAGAGGGCGAGAAACAGAGGGCGAGAAACAGAGGGACTGAAACAGAGGATCTGAAACAGAGGGGCTGAAACAGAGGGCGAGAAACAGACGGGAAGATACAGAGTGTGAGAAACAGAGGGACTGAAACAAAGGTTCTGAAACAGAGAGCGCGAAACAGAGGGACTGAAACAGAGGGCGAGAAACAGAGGGGCTGAAACAGAGGGCGAGAAACAGAGGGGCTGAAACAGAGGGCGAGAAACAGAGGGGCTGAAACAGAGGGCAAGAAACTGAGGGGCTGAAACAGTGTGGCTGAATCAGAGGGCGAGAAACAGAGTGGCTGAAACAGACGGGCTGAATCAGATGGGCTGAAACAGAGGGGCTGAAACAGAGGGCGAGAAACAGAGGGGCTGAAACAGAGGGCGTGAAACAGAGGGCGAGAAACAGAGGGGCTGAAAAAGAGGGGCTGAAACAAAGGGGCTGAAACAAAGCGCCTGATACAGAGGGCGAGAAACAGAGGGGCTGAAACAGAGGGCGAGAAACAGAGGGGCTGAAACAGAGGGGCGGAAACAGAGGGGCTGAAACAGTGCGGCTGAAACAGAGGGCGAGAAACAGAGAGGCTGATACACAGGGCGAGAAACAGAGGGGCTGAAACAGAGGGCGAGAAACAGAGGGGCTGAAACAGAGGGACTGAAACAGAGGGGCTGAAACAGAGGGGCTGAAAGAGAGGGCGAGAAACAGAGTGGCTGAAACAGTGGGCGAGAAACAGAGTGGCTGAAACAGAGGGCAAGAAACAGAGGGGCTGAAACAGAGGGCGAGAAACAGAGGGGCTGAAACAGAGGGGCGGAAACAGAGGGGCTGAAACAGAGAGCGACAAACAGAGTGGCTGAAACAGAGGGCCAGAAACAGAGCGGCTGAAACAGAGGGCGAGAAACAGAGTGGCTGAAACAAATGGGGCTGAAACAGTGGGGCTAAAATACAGGGGTGAAACAGAGGGCGAGAAATAGAGGGGCTGAAACAGAGGGCGAGAAACAGAGGGGCTGAAACAGAGGGCGAGAAACAGAGGGGCTGAAACAGAGGGCGAGAAACAGAGGGGCTGAAACAGAGGGGCTGAAACAGAGGGGCTGAAACAGAGGGCGAGAAACAGAGGGGCTGAAACTGAGGGCGAGAAACAGAGGGGCTGAAACAGAGTGGCTGAAACAAAGGGGCTGAAACAGTGGGGCTAAAATAGAGGGGCTGAAACAGAGGGCGAGAAATAGAGGGGCTGCAACAGAGGGCGAGAAACAGAGGGGCTGAAACAGAGGGCGAGAAACAGAGGGGCTGAAACAGAGGGCAAGAAACAGAGGGGCTGAAACAGAGGGGCTGAAACAGAGGGGCTGAAACAGAGGGCGAGAAACAGAGGGGCTGAAACAGAGGGCGAGAAACAGAGGGGCTGAATCAGAGGGACTGAAACAGAGGGCGAGAAACAGAGGGGCTGAAACAGAGGGGCTGAAACAGAGGGGCTGAAACAGAGGGGCTGAAACAGAGGGCGAGAAACAGAGGGGCTGAAACAGTGGGCGACAAACAGAGGGGCTGAAACAGAGGGCGAGAAACAGAGGGCGAGAAACAGAGGTACTGAAACAGAGAGTCTAAAACAGAGGGGCTGAAACAGAGGGCGAGAAACAGACGGGCAGAAACAGAGGGCGAGAAACAGAGTGACTGAAACAAAGGGGCTGAAACAGAGAGCGCGAAACAGAGGGACTGAAACAGAGGGCGAGAAACATAGGGTCTGAAACAGAGGGCGAGAAACAGAGGGGCTGAAACAGAGGGCGAGAAACAGAGGGGCTGAAACAGAGGGCAAGAAACACAGGGGCTGAAACAGTGTGGCTGAAACAGAGGGCGAGAAACAGAGGGGCTGAATCAGACGGGCTGAATCAGATGGGCTGAAACAGAGGGGCTGAAACAGAGGGCGAGAAACAGAGGGGCTGAAACAGAGGGCGAGAAACAGAGGGCGAGAAACAGAGGGGCTGAAAAAGAGGGGCTGAAACAAAGGGGCTGAAACAAAGCGCCTGATACAGAGGGCGAGAAACAGAGGGGCTGAAACAGAGGGCGAGAAACAGAGGGGCTGAAACAGAGGGGCTGAAACAGAGGGGCTGAAACAGTGGGGCTGAAACAGAGGGCGAGAAACAGAGAGGCTGAAACAGAGGGTGAGAAACAGAGGGGCTGAAACAGAGGGCGAGAAACAGAGGGGCTGAAACAGAGGGGCTGAAACAGAGGGGCTGAAACAGAAGGCGGGAAACAGAGGGGCTGAAACAGAGGGGCTGAAACAGAGGGTGAGAAACAGAGGGGCTGAAACAGAGGGCGAGAAACAGAGGGGCTGAAACAGAGGGCGAGAAACAGAGGGGCTGAAACAGAAGGCGGGAAACAGAGGGGCTGAAACAGAGGGGCTGAAACAGAGGGGCTGAAACAGAGGGGCTGAAACAGAGGGCGAGAAACAGAGCGGCTGAAACAGAGGGCGAGAAACAGAGGGGCTGAATCAGAGGGGCTGAAACAGAGGGCGAGAAACAGAGGGGCTGAAACAGAGGGGCTGAAACAGAGGGGCTGAAACAGAGGGGCTGAAACAGAGGGCGAGAAACAGAGGGGCTGAAACAAAGGGGCTGAAACAGTGGGGCTAAAACAGAGGGGCTGAAACAGAGGGCGAGAAATAGAGGGGCTGAAACAGAGGGCGAGAAACAGAGGGGCTGAAACAGAGGGCGAGAAACAGAGGGGCTGAAACAGAAGTCGAGAAACAGAGGGGCTGAAACAGAAGGCGAGAAACAGAGGGGCTGAAACAAAGGGGCTGAAACAGTCGGGCTAAAATAGAGGGGCTGAAACTGAGGGCGAGAAACAGAGGGGCTGAAACAGAGGGCGAGAAACAGAGGGGCTGAAACAGAGGGGCTGAAACAGAGGGGCTGAAACAGAGGGGCTGAAACAGAGGGCGAGAAACAGAGCGGCTGAAACAGAGGGCGAGAAACAGAGGGGCTGAATCAGAGGGGCTGAAACAGAGGGCGAGAAACAGAGGGGCTGAAACAGAGGGGCTGAAACAGAGGGGCTGAAACAGAGGGGCTGAAACAGAGGGCGAGAAACAGAGAGGCTGAAACAGAGGGCGAGAAACAGAGTTGCTGAAACAGAGGGCAAGAAACAGAGGGGCTGAAACAGAGGGCGAGAAACAGAGGGGCTGAAACAGAGGGGCTGAAACAGAGGGGCTGAAACAGAGGGGCTGAAACAGAGAGCGAGAAACAGAGGGGCTGAAACAGAGGGCCAGAAACAGAGGGCGAGAAACAGAGGGACTGAAACAGTGGGGCTGAAACAGAGGGGCTGATACAGAGGGCGAGAAACAGAGCGGCTGAAACAGAGGGCGAGAAACAGAGGGGTTGAAACAAAGGGGCTGAAACAGTGGGTCTAAAACAGAGGGGCTGAAACAGAGGGCGAGAAATAGAGGGGCTGAAACAGAGGGCGAGAAACAGAGGGGCTGAAACAGAGGGCGAGAAACAGAGGGGCTGAAACAGAAGGCGAGAAACAGAGGGGCTGAAACAGAGGGGCTGAAACAGAGGGGCTGAAACAGAGGGCGAGAAACAGAGGGGCTGAAACAGAGGGTGAGAAACAGAGGGGCTGAAACAGAGGGCGAGAAACAGAGGGGCTGGATCAGAGGGGCTGAAACAGAGGGCGAGAAACAGAGGGGCTGAAACAGAGGGCGAGAAACAGAGGGGCTGAAACAGAGGGGCTGAAACAGAAGGGTGAGAAAAAGATGGGCTGAAACAGAGGGCGAGAAACAGAGGGGCTGAAACAGAGGGCGAGAAACAGAGGGGCTGAAACAGAGGGGCTGAAACAGAAGGGTGAGAAAAAGATGGGCTGAAACAGAGGGCGAGAAACAGAGGGGCTGAAACAGAGGGGCTGAAACAGTGGGTCTGAATCAGAGGGGCTGAAACAGTGGGTCTGAATCAGAGGGGCTGATTCAGAGGGGCTGAAACAGAGGGGCTTAATCAGAGGGGCTGAAACAGAGGGCGAGAAACAGAGGGGCTGAACCAGAGGGCGAGAAACAGAGGGGCAGAAACAGAGGGCGAGAAATAGAGGAGCTGAAACAGAGGGGCTGAAACAGAGAGCGCGAAACAGAGGGGCTGAAACAGATGGCGAGAAACAGAGGGGCTGAAACAGAGTGGCTGAAACAGAAGGGCTGAAACAAAGGGGCTGAAACAGAGGGCGAGAAACAGAGGGGCTGAATCAGAGGGGCTGAATCAGAAGGGCTGAAACAGAGGGGCTGAAACAGAGGGGCTGAAACAGAGGGCGAGAAACAGAGGGGCTGAAACAGAGGGACTGAAACAGAGGGGCTGAAACAGAGGGGCTGAAACAGAGGGGCTGAAACAGAGGGCGAGAAACAGAGGGGCTGAAACAGAGGGCGAGAAACAGAGGGGCTGAATCAGAGGGGCTGAAACAGAGGGCGAGAAACAGAGGAGCTGAAACAGAGGGGCTGAAACAGAGGGGCTGAAACAGAGGGGCTGAAACAGAGGGCGAGAAACAGAGAGGCTGAAACAGAGGGCGAGAAACAGAGTGGATGAAACAGAGGGCAAGAAACAGAGGGGCTGAAACAGAGGGCGAGAAACAGAGGGGCTGAAACAGTGGGACTGAAACAGAGGGGCTGAAACAGAGGGGCTGAAACAGAGGGCGAGAAACAGAGGGACTGAAACAGTGGGGCTGAAACAGACGGACTAATACAGAGGGCGAGAAACAGAGCGGCTGAAACAGAGGGCGAGAAACAGAGGGGCTGAAACAAAGGGCGAGAAACAGAGGGGCTGAAACAGAGGGCGAGAAACAGAGGGGCTGAAACAGAGGGACTGAAACAGAGGGGCTGAAACAGAGGGGCTGAAAGAGAGGGCGAGAAACAGAGTGGCTGAAACAGAGGGCGAGAAACAGAGTGGCTGAAACAGACGGGCTGAATCAGATGGGCTGAAACAGAGGGGCTGAAACAGAGGGCGAGAAACAGAGGGGCTGAAACAGAGGGCGTGAAACAGAGGGCGAGAAACAGAGGGGCTGAAAAAGAGGGGCTGAAACAAAGGGGCTGAAACAAAGCGCCTGATACAGAGGGCGAGAAACAGAGGGGCTGAAACAGAGGGCGAGAAACAGAGGGGCTGAAACAGAGGGGCGGAAACAGAGGGGCTGAAACAGTGCGGCTGATACAGAGGGCGAGAAACAGAGAGGCTGAAACACAGGGCGAGAAACAGAGGGGTTGAAACAGAGGGCGAGAAACAGAGGGGCTGAAACAGAGGGACTGAAACAGAGGGGCTGAAACAGAGGGGCTGAAAGAGAGGGCGAGAAACAGAGTGGCTGAAACAGAGGGCGAGAAACAGAGTGGCTGAAACAGAGGGCAAGAAACAGAGGGGCTGAAACAGAGGGCGAGAAACAGAGGGGCTGAAACAGAGGGGCTGAAACAGAGGGGCTGAAACAGAGGGCGAGAAACAGAGGGGCTGAAACTGAGGGCGAGAAACAGAGGGGCTGAAACAGAGTGGCTGAAACAAAGGGGCTGAAACAGTGGGGCTAAAATAGAGGGGCTGAAACAGAGGGCGAGAAATAGAGGGGCTGCAACAGAGGGCGAGAAACAGAGGGGCTGAAACAGAGGGCGAGAAACAGAGGGGCTGAAACAGAGGGCAAGAAACAGAGGGGCTGAAACAGAGGGGCTGAAACAGAGGGGCTGAAACAGAGGGCGAGAAACAGAGGGGCTGAAACAGAGGGCGAGAAACAGAGGGGCTGAATCAGAGGGACTGAAACAGAGGGCGAGAAACAGAGGGGCTGAAACAGAGGGGCTGAAACAGAGGGGCTGAAACAGAGGGGCTGAAACAGAGGGCGAGAAACAGATTGGCTGAAACAGTGGGCGACAAACAGAGGGGCTGAAACAGAGGGCGAGAAACAGAGGGCGAGAAACAGAGGTACTGAAACAGAGGGTCTAAAACAGAGGGGCTGAAACAGAGGGCGAGAAACAGACGGGCAGAAACAGAGGGCGAGAAACAGAGTGACTGAAACAAAGGGGCTGAAACAGAGAGCGCGAAACAGAGGGACTGAAACAGAGGGCGAGAAACAGAGGGGCTGAAACAGAGGGCGAGAAACAGAGGGGCTGAAACAGAGGGCAAGAAACACAGGGGCTGAAACAGTGTGGCTGAAACAGAGGGCGAGAAACAGAGGGGCTGAATCAGACGGGCTGAATCAGATGGGCTGAAACAGAGGGGCTGAAACAGAGGGCGAGAAACAGAGGGGCTGAAACAGAGGGCGAGAAACAGAGGGCGAGAAACAGAGGGGCTGAAAAAGAGGGGCTGAAACAAAGGGGCTGAAACAAAGCGCCTGATACAGAGGGCGAGAAACAGAGGGGCTGAAACAGAGGGCGAGAAACAGAGGGGCTGAAACAGAGGGGCTGAAACAGAGGGGCTGAAACAGTGGGGCTGAAACAGAGGGCGAGAAACAGAGAGGCTGAAACACAGGGTGAGAAACAGAGGGGCTGAAACACAGGGCGAGAAACAGAGGGGCTGAAACAGAGGGGCTGAAACAGAGGGGCTGAAACAGAGGGGCTGAAACAGAGGGCGAGAAACAGAGTGGCTGAAACAGAGGGCGAGAAACAGAGTGGCTGAAACAGAGGGCAAGAAACAGAGGGGATGAAACAGAGGGCGAGAAACAGAGGGGCTGAAACAGAGGGGCTGAAACAGAGGGGCGGAAACACAGGGGCTGAAACAGAGAGCGACAAACAGAGGGGCTGAAACAGAGGGCCAGAAACAGAGCGGCTGAAAAAGAGGGCGAGAAACAGAGGGGCTGAAACAAAGGGGCTGAAACAGTCGGGCTAAAATAGAGGGGCTGAAACAGAGGGCGAGAAACAGAGGGGCTGAAACAGAGGGCGAGAAACATAGGGGCTGAAACAGAGGGCGAGAAACAGAGGGGCTGAAACAGAGGACGAGAAACAGAGGGGCTGAAACAGAGGGGCTGAAACAGAGGGGCTGAAACAGAGGGGCTGAAACAGAGGGCGAGAAACAGAGGGGCTGAAACAAAGGGCGAGAAAAAGAGGGGCGGAAACAGAGGGGCTGAAACAGAGGGGCTGAAACAGAGGGCGAGAAACAGAGTTGCTGAAACAGAGGGCAAGAAAGAGAGGGGCTGAAACAGAGGGCGAGAAACAAAGGGGCTGAAACAGAGGGGCTGAAACGGAGGGGCTGAAACAGAGGGGCTGAAACAGAGAGCGAGAAACAGAGAGGCTGAAACAGAGGGTCAGAAACAGAGGGCGAGAAACAGAGGGACTGAAACAGTGGGGCTGAAACAGAGGGGCTGATACAGAGGGCGAGAAACAGAGCGGCTGAAACAGAGGGCGAGAAACAGAGGGGTTGAAACAAAGGGGCTGAAACAGTGGGGCTAAAACAGAGGGGCTGAAACAGAGGGCGAGAAATAGAGGGGCTGAAACAGAGGGCGAGAAACAGAGGGGCTGAAACAGAGGGCGAGAAACAGAGGGGCTGAAACAGAGGGCGAGAAAAAGAGGGTCTGAAACAGAGGTCGAGAAACAGAGGAGCTGAAACAGAGGGCAAGAAACAGAGGGGCTGAAAGAGAGTGGCTGAAACAGAAGGGCTGAAACAATGGGGCTGAAACAGAGGGCGAGAAACAGAGGGGCTGAATCAGAGGGGCTGAATCAGAAGGGCTGAAACAGAGGGGCTGAAACAGAGGGGCTGAAACACAGGGGCTGAAACAGAGGGGCTGAAACAGAGGGCGAGAAACAGAGGGGCTGAAACAGAGGGCGAGAAACAGAGGGGCTGAATCAGAGGGGCTGAAACAGAGGGCGAGAAACAGAGTGACTGAAACAGAGGGGCTGAAACAGAGGGGCTGAAACAGAGGGGCTGAAACAGAGGGCGAGAAACAGAGAGGCTGAAACAGAGGGCGAGAAACAGAGTGGCTGAAACAGAGGGCAAGAAACAGAGGGGCTGAAACAGAGGGCGAGAAACAGAGGGGCTGAAACAGAGGGGCTGAAACAGAGGGGCTGAAACAGAGAGCGAGAAACAGAGGGGCTGAAACAGAGGGCCAGAAACAGAGGGCGAGAAACAGAGGGACTGAAACAGTGGGGCTGAAACAGACGGACCAATACAGAGGGCGAGAAACAGAGCGGCTGAAACAGAGGGCGAGAAACAGAGGGTCTGAAACAAAGGGGCTGAAACAGTGGGGCTAAAACAGAGGGGCTGAAACAGAGGGCGAGAAATAGAGGGGCTGAAACAGAGGGCGAGAAACAGAGGGGCTGAAACAGAGGGCGAGAAACAGAGGGGCTGAAACAGAAGGCGGGAAACAGAGGGGCTGAAACAGAGGGGCTGAAACAGAGGGGCTGAAACAGAGGGCGAGAAACAGAGCGGCTGAAACAGAGGGCGAGAAACAGAGGGGCTGAATCAGAGGGGCTGAAACAGAGGGCGAGAAACAGAGGGGCTGAAACAGAGGGGCTGAAAAAGAGGGGCTGAAACAGAGGGGCTGAAACAGAGGGCGAGAAACAGAGGGGCTGAAACAAAGGGGCTGAAACAGTGGGGCTAAAACAGAGGGGCTGAAACAGAGGGCGAGAAATAGAGGGGCTGAAACAGAGGGCGAGAAACAGAGGGGCTGAAACAGTGGGCGAGAAACAGAGGGGCTGAAACAGAAGTCGAGAAACAGAGGGGCTGAAACAGAAGGCGAGAAACAGAGGGGCTGAAACAAAGGGGATGAAAAAGTCGGGCTAAAATAGAGGGGCTGAAACTGAGGGCGAGAAACAGAGGGGCTGAAACAGAGGGCGAGAAACATAGGGGCTGAAACAGAGGGGCTGAAACAGAGGGGCTGAAACAGAGAGCGAGAAACAGAGCGACTGAAACAGAGGGCGAGAAACAGAGGGGCTGAATCAGAGGGGCTGAAACAGAGGGCGAGAAACAGAGGGGCTGAAACAGAGGGGCTGAAACAGAGGGGCTGAAACAGAGGGGCTGAAACAGAGGGCGAGAAATAGAGAGGCTGAAACAGAGGGCGAGAAACAGAGTTGCTGAAACAGAGGGCAAGAAACAGAGGGGCTGAAACAGAGGGCGAGAAACAGAGGGGCTGAAACAGAGGGGCTGAAACAGAGGGGCTGAAACAGAGGGGCTGAAACAGAGAGCGAGAAACAGAGGCGCTGAAACAGAGGGCCAGAAACAGAGGGCGAGAAACAGAGGGACTGAAACAGTGGGGCTGAAACAGAGGGGCTGATACAGAGGGCGAGAAACAGAGCGGCTGAAACAGAGGGCGAGAAACAGAGGGGTTGAAACAAAGGGGCTGAAACAGTGGGTCTAAAACAGAGGGGCTGAAACAGAGGGCGAGAAATAGAGGGGCTGAAACAGAGGGCGAGAAACAGAGGGGCTGAAACAGAGGGCGAGAAACAGAGGGGCTGAAACAGAAGGCGAGAAACAGAGGGGCTGAAACAGTGGGGCTGAAACAGAGGGGCTGAAACAGAGGGCGAGAAACAGTGGGGCTGAAACAGAGGGTGAGAAACAGAGGGGCTGAAACAGAGGGCGAGAAACAGAGGGGCTGAAACAGAGGGGCTGAAACAGAGGGCGAGAAACAGAGGGGCTGAAACAGAGGGCGAGAAACAGAGGGGCTGAAACAGAGGGGCTGAAACAGAAGGGTGAGAAAAAGATGGGCTGAAACAGAGGGCGAGAAACAGAGGGGCTGAAACAGAGGGGCTGAAACAGTGGGGCTGAATCAGAGGGGCTGATTCAGAGGGGCTGAAACAGAGGGGCTTAATCAGAGGGGCTGAAACAGAGGGCGAGAAACAGAGGGGCTGAACCAGAGGGCGAGAAACAGAGGGGCAGAAACAGAGGGCGAGAAACAGAGGAGCTGAAACAGAGGGGCTGAAACAGAGAGCGCGAAACAGAGGGGCTGAGACAGACGGCGAGAAACAGAGGGACTGAAACAGAGGTCGAGAAACAGAGGGGCTGAAACAGAGGGCAAGAAACAGAGGGGCTGAAACAGAGTGGCTGAAACAGAAGGGCTGAAACAAAGGGGCTGAAACAGAGGGTGAGAAACAGAGGGGCTGAATCAGAGGGGCTGAATCAGAAGGGCTGAAACAGAGGGGCTGAAACAGAGGGGCTGAAACAGAGGGCGAGAAACAGAGGGGCTGAAACAGTGGGACTGAAACAGAGGGGCTGAAACAGAGGGGCTGAAACAGAGGGGCTGAAACAGAGGGCGAGAAACAGAGGGGCTGAAACAGAGGGCGAGAAACAGAGGGGCTGAATCAGAGGGGCTGAAACAGAGGGCGAGAAACAGAGGAGCTGAAACAGAGGGGCTGAAACAGAGGGGCTGAAACAGAGGGGCTGAAACAGAGGGCGAGAAACAGAGAGGCTGAAACAGAGGGCGAGAAACAGAGTGGATGAAACAGAGGGCAAGAAACAGAGGGGCTGAAACAGAGGGCGAGAAACAGAGGGGCTGAAACAGAGGGCGAGAAACAGAGGGGCTGAAACAGTGGGACTGAAACAGAGGGGCTGAAACAGAGGGGCTGAAACAGAGGGCGAGAAACAGAGGGACTGAAACAGTGGGGCTGAAACAGACGGACTAATACAGAGGGCGAGAAACAGAGCGGCTGAAACAGAGGGACTGAAACAGAGGGGCTGAAACAGAGGGGCTGAAAGAGAGGGCGAGAAACAGAGTGGCTGAAACAGAGGGCGAGAAACAGAGTGGCTGAAACAGAGGGCAAGAAACAGAGGGGCTGAAACAGAGGGCGAGAAACAGAGGGGCTGAAACAGAGGGGCTGAAACAGAGGGGCGGAAACAGAGGGGCTGAAACAGAGAGCGACAAACAGAGGGGCTGAAACAGAGGGCCAGAAACAGAGCGGCTTAAACAGAGGGCGAGAAACAGAGTGGCTGAAACAAATGGGGCTGAAACAGTGGGGCTAAAATAGAGGGGTGAAACAGAGGGCGAGAAATAGAGGGGCTGAAACAGAGGGCGAGAAACAGAGGGGCTGAAACAGAGGGCGAGAAACAGAGGGGCTGAAACAGAGGGCGAGAAACAGAGGGGCTGAAACAGAGGGGCTGAAACAGAGGGGCTGAAACAGAGGGCGAGAAACAGAGGGGCTGAAACTGAGGGCGAGAAACAGAGGGGCTGAAACAGAGTGGCTGAAACAAAGGGGCTGAAACAGTGGGGCTAAAATAGAGGGGCTGAAACAGAGGGCGAGAAATAGAGGGGCTGCAACAGAGGGCGAGAAACAGAGGGGCTGAAACAGAGGGCGAGAAACAGAGGGGCTGAAACAGAGGGCGAGAAACAGAGGGGCTGAAACAGAGGGGCTGAAACAGAGGGGATGAAACAGAGGGCGAGAAACAGAGGGGCTGAAACAGAGGGCGAGAAACAGAGGGGCTGAATCAGAGGGACTGAAACAGAGGGCGAGAAACAGAGGGGCTGAAACAGAGGGGCTGAAACAGAGGGGCTGAAACAGAGGGCGAGAAACAGAGGGCGAGAAACAGAGGTACTGAAACAGAGGGTCTAAAACAGAGGGGATGAAACAGAGGGCGAGAAACAGACGGGCAGAAACAGAGGGCGAGAAACAGAGTGACTGAAACAAAGGGGCTGAAACAGAGAGCGCGAAACAGAGGGACTGAAACAGAGGGCGAGAAACAGAGGGGCTGAAACAGAGGGCGAGAAACAGAGGGGCTGAAACAGAGGGCGAGACACAGAGGGGCTGAAACAGAGGGCAAGAAACACAGGGGCTGAAACAGTGTGGCTGAAACAGAGGGCGAGAAACAGAGGGGCTGAATCAGACGGGCTGAATCAGATGGGCTGAAACAGAGGGGCTGAAACAGATGGCGAGAAACAGAGGGGCTGAAACAGAGGGCGAGAAACAGAGGGCGAGAAACAGAGGGGCTGAAAAAGAGGGGCTGAAACAAAGGGGCTGAAACAAAGCGCCTGATACAGAGGGCGAGAAACAGAGGGGCTGAAACAGAGGGCGAGAAACAGAGGGGCTGAAACAGAGAGGCTGAAACAGAGGGGCTGAAACAGTGGGGCTGAAACAGAGGGCGAGAAACAGAGAGGCTGAAACACAGGGTGAGAAACAGAGGGGCTGAAACAGAGGGCGAGAAACAGAGGGGCTGAAACAGAGGGACTGAAACAGAGGGGCTGAAACAGAGGGGCTGAAACAGAGGGCGAGAAACAGAGTGGCTGAAACAGAGGGCGAGCAACAGAGTGGCTGAAACAGAGGGCAAGAAACAGAGGGGCTGAAACAGAGGGCGAGAAACAGAGGGGCTGAAACAGAGGGCGAGAAACAGAGGGCGAGAAACAGAGGGGCTGAAACAGAGGGCGAGAAACAGAGGGCAAGAAACAGAGGGGCTGAAACAGAGGGCGAGAAACAGAGGGGCTGAAACAGAAGGCGAGAAACAGATGGGCGGAAACAGAGGGGCTGAAACAGAGAGCGACAAACAGAGGGGCTGAAACAGAGGGCCAGAAACAGAGCGGCTGAAAAAGAGGGCGAGAAACAGAGGGGCTGAAACAAAGGGGCTGAAACAGTCGGGCTAAAATAGAGGGGCTGAAACAGAGGGCGAGAAACAGAGGGGCTGAAACAGAGGGCGAGAAACAGAGGGGCTGAAACAGAGGGCGAGAAACAGAGGGGCTGAAACAGAGGGGCTGAAACAGAGGGGCTGAAACAGAGGGGCTGAAACAGAGGGGCTGAAACAGAGGGCGAGAAACAGAGGGGCTGAAACAAAGGGCGAGAAAAAGAGGGGCTGAAACAGAGGGGCTGAAACAGAGGGGCTGAAACAGAGGGCGAGAAACAGAGAGGCTGAAACAGAGGGCGAGAAACAGAGTTGCTGAAACAGAGGGCAAGAAAGAGAGGGGCTGAAACAGAGGGCGAGAAACAGAGGGGCTGAAACAGAGGGGCTGAAAAAGAGGGGCTGAAACAGAGGGGCTGAAACAGAGAGCGAGAAACAGAGGGGCTGAAACAGAGGGCCAGAAACAGAGGGCGAGAAACAGAGGGACTGAAACAGTGGGGCTGAAACAGAGAGGCTGATACAGAGGGCGAGAAACAGAGCGGCTGAAACAGAGGGCGAGAAACAGAGGGGTTGAAACAAAGGGGCTGAAACAGTGGGGCTAAAACAGAGGGGCTGAAACAGAGGGCGAGAAATAGAGGGGCTGAAACAGAGGGCGAGAAACAGAGGGGCTGAAACAGAGGGCGAGAAACAGAGGGGCTGAAACAGAAGGCGAGAAACAGAGGGGCTGAAACAGAGGGGCTGAAACAGAGGGGCTGAAACAGAGGGCAAGAAACAGAGGGGCTGAAACAGAGGGCGAGAAACAGAGGGGCTGAATCAGAGGGGCTGAAACAGAGGGCGAGAAACAGAGGGGCTGAAACAGAGAGGGAGAAACAGAGGGGCTGAAACAGAGGGGCTGAAACAGAGGGTGAGAAACAGAGGGGCTGAAACAGAGGGCGAGAAACAGAGGGGCTGAAACAGAGGGGCTGAAACAGTGGGGCTGAATCAGAGGGGCTGATTCAGAGGGGCTGAAACAGAGGGGCTTAATTAGAGGGGCGAAAACAGAGGGCGAGAAACAGAGGGGCTGAAACAGAGGGCGAGAAACAGAGGGGCTGAAACAGAGGGGCTGAAACAGAGGGGCTGAAACAGAGGGCGAGAAACAGAGCGGCTGAAACAGAGGGCGAGAAACAGAGGGGCTGAATCAGAGGGGCTGAAACAGAGGGCGAGAAACAGAGGGGCTGAAACAGAGGGGCTGAAACAGAGGGGCTGAAACAGAGGGGCTGAAACAGAGGGCGAGAAACAGAGGGGCTGAAACAAAGGGGCTGAAACAGTGGGGCTAAAACAGAGGGGCTGAAACAGAGGGCGAGAAATAGAGGGGCTGAAACAGAGGGCGAGAAACAGAGGGGCTGAAACAGAGGGCGAGAAACAGAGGGGCTGAAACAGAAGTCGAGAAACAGAGGGGCTGAAACAGAAGGCGAGAAACAGAGGGGCTGAAACAAAGGGGCTGAAACAGTCGGGCTAAAATAGAGGGGCTGAAACAGAGGGCGAGAAACAGAGGGGCTGAAACAGAGGGCGAGAAACATAGGGGCTGAAACAGAGGGCGAGAAACAGAGGGGCTGAAACAGAGGGCGAGAAACAGAGGGGCTGAAACAGAGGGGCTGAAACAGAGGGGCTGAAACAGAGGGGCTGAAACAGAGGGCGAGAAACAGAGCGGCTGAAACAGAGGGCGAGAAACAGAGGGGCTGAAGCAGAGGGGCTGAAACAGAGGGCGAGAAACAGAGGGGCTGAAACAGAGGGGCTGAAACAGAGGGGCTGAAACAGAGGGGCTGAAATAGAGGGCGAGAAACAGAGAGGCTGCAACAGAGGGCGAGAAACAGAGTTGCTGAAACAGAGGGCAAGAAACAGAGGGGCTGAGACAGAGGGCGAGAAACATAGGGGCTGAAACAGAGGGCGAGAAACAGAGGGGCTGAAACAGAGGGCGAGAAACAGAGGGGCTGAAACAGAGGGGCTGAAACAGAGGGGCTGAAACAGAGGGGCTGAAACAGAGGGGCTGAAACAGAGGGCGAGAAACAGAGGGGCTGAAACAAAGGGCGAGAAAAAGAGGGGCGAGAAACAGAGGGGCTGAAACAGAGGGGCTGAAACAGAGGGCGAGAAACAGAGAGGCTGAAACAGAGGGCGAGAAACAGAGTTGCTGAAACAGAGGGCAAGAAAGAGAGGGGCTGAAACAGAGGGCGAGAAACAGAGGGGCTGAAACAGAGGGGCTGAAACAGAGTGGCTGAAACAGAGGGGCTGAAACAGAGAGCGAGAAACAGAGGGGCTGAAACAGAGGGCCAGAAACAGAGGGCGAGAAACAGAGGGACTGAAACAGTGGGGCTGAAACAGAGGGGCTGATACAGAGGGCGAGAAACAGAGCGGCTGAAACAGAGGGCGAGAAACAGAGGGGTTGAAACAAAGGGGCTGAAACAGTGGGGCTAAAACAGAGGGGCTGAAACAGAGGGCGAGAAATAGAGGGGCTGAAACAGAGGGCGAGAAACAGAGGGGCTGAAACAGAGGGCGAGAAACAGAGGGGCTGAAACAGAAGGCGAGAAACAGAGGGGCTGAAACAGAGGGGCTGAAACAGAGGGCGAGAAACAGAGGGGCTGAAACAGAGGGCGAGAAACAGAGGGGCTGAATCAGAGGGGCTGAAACAGAGGGCGAGAAACAGAGGGGCTGAAACAGAGAGGGAGAAACAGAGGGGCTGAAACAGAGGGGCTGAAACAGAGGGTGAGAAACAGAGGGGCTGAAACAGAGGGCGAGAAACAGAGGGGCTGAAACAGAGGGGCTGAAACAGTGGGGCTGAATCAGAGGGGCTGATTCAGAGGGGCTGAAACAGAGGGGCTTAATTAGAGGGGCGAAAACAGAGGGCGAGAAACAGAGGGGCTGAACCAGAGGGCGAGAAACAGAGGGGCAGAAACAGAGGGCGAGAAACAGAGGAGCTGAAACAGAGGGGCTGAAACAGAGAGCGCGAAACAGAGGGGCTGAAACAGATGGCGAGAAACAGAGGGACTGAAACAGAGGTCGAGAAACAGAGGGGCTGAAACAGAGGGCAAGAAACAGAGGGGCTGAAACAGAGTGGCTGAAACAGAAGGGCTGAAACAAAGGGGCTGAAACAGAGGGCGAGAAACAGAGGGGCTGAATCAGAGGGGCTGAATCAGAAGGGCTGAAACAGAGGGGCTGAAACAGAGGGGCTGAAACAGAGGGCGAGAAACAGAGGGGCTGAAACAGAGGGCGAGAAACAGTGGGGCTGAAACAGAGGGGCTGAAACAGAGGGGTTGAAACAGAGGGCGAGAAACAGAGGGGCTGAAACAGAGGGCGAGAAACAGAGGGGCTGAATCAGAGGGGCTGAAACAGAGGGCGAGAAACAGAGTGGCTGAAACAGAGGGGCTGAAACAGAGGGGCTGAAACAGAGGGGCTGAAACAGAGGGCGAGAAACAGAGAGGCTGAAACAGAGGGCGAGAAACAGAGTGGCTGAAACAGAGGGCAAGAAACAGAGGGGCTGAAACAGAGGGCGAGAAACAGAGGGGCTGAAACAGAGGGGCTGAAACAGAGGGGCTGAAACAGAGAGCGAGAAACAGAGGGGCTGAAACAGAGGGCCAGAAACAGAGGGGGAGAAACAGAGGGACTGAAACAGTGGGGCTGAAACAGACGGACTAATACAGAGGGCGAGAAACAGAGCGGCTGAAACAGAGGGCGAGAAACAGAGGGGCAGAAACAAAGGGGCTGAAACAGTGGGGCTAAAACAGAGGGGCTGAAACAGAGGGCGATAAATAGAGGGGCTGAAACAGAGGGCGAGAAACAGAGGGGCTGAAACAGAGGGCGAGAAACATAGGGGCTGAAACAGAGGGCGAGAAACAGAGGGGCTGAAACAGAGGGCGAGAAACAGAGGGGCTGAAACAGAGGGGCTGAAACAGAGGGGCTGAAACAGAGGGGCTGAAACAGAGGGCGAGAAACAGAGCGGCTGAAACAGAGGGCGAGAAACAGAGGGGCTGAATCAGAGGGGCTGAAACAGAGGGCGAGAAACAGAGGGGCTGAAACAGAGGGGCTGAAACAGAGGGGCTGAAACAGAGGGGCTGAAACAGAGGGCGAGAAACAGAGGGGCTGAAACAAAGGGGCTGAAACAGTGGGGCTAAAACAGAGGGGCTGAAACAGAGGGCGAGAAATAGAGGGGCTGAAACAGAGGGCGAGAAACAGAGGAGCTGAAACAGAGGGCGAGAAACAGAGGGGCTGAAACAGAAGTCGAGAAACAGAGGGGCTGAAACAGAAGGCGAGAAACAGAGGGGCTGAAACAAAGGGGCTGAAACAGTCGGGCTAAAATAGAGGGGCTGAAACAGAGGGCGAGAAACAGAGGGGCTGAAACAGAGGGCGAGAAACATAGGGGCTGAAACAGAGGGGCTGAAACAGAGGGGCTGAAACAGAGGGGCTGAATCAGAGGGGCTGAAACAGAGGGCGAGAAACAGAGGGGCTGAAACAGAGGGCGAGAAACAGAGGGGCTGAAACAGAGGGCGAGAAACATAGGGGCTGAAACAGAGGGCGAGAAACAGAGGGGCTGAAACAGAGGGCGAGAAACAGAGGGGCTGAAACAGAGGGGCTGAAACAGAGGGGCTGAAACAGAGGGGCTGAATCAGAGGGGCTGAAACAGAGGGCGAGAAACAGAGGGGCTGAAACAGAGGGGCTGAAACAGAGGGGCTGAAACAGAGGGGCTGAAACAGAGGGCGAGAAACAGAGAGGCTGAAACAGAGGGCGAGAAACAGAGTTGCTGAAACAGAGGGCAAGAAACAGAGGGGCTGAAACAGAGGGCGAGAAACAGAGGGGCTGAAACAAAGGGCGAGAAACAGAGGGGCGGAAACAGAGGGGCAGAAACAGAGGGGCTGAAACAGAGGGGCTGAATCGGAGGGGCTGAAACAGAGGGGCTAAAACAGAGGGGCTGAAACAGAGGGCAAGAAACAGAGTTGCTGAAACAGAGGGCGAGAAACAGAGTTGCTGAAACAGAGGGCAAGAAACAGAGGGGCTGAAACAGAGGGCGAGAAACAGAGGGGCTGAAACAGAGGGGCTGAAACAGAGGGGCTGAAACAGAGGGCCAGAAACAGAGGGCGAGAAACAGAGGGACTGAAACACTGGGGCTGAAACAGACGGACTAATACAGAGGGCGAGAAACAGACCGGCTGAAACAGAGGGCGAGAAACAGAGGGGCAGAAACAAAGGGGCTGAAACAGTGGGGCTAAAACAGAGGGGCTGAAACAGAGGGCGAGAAATAGAGGGGCTGAAACAGAGGGCGAGAAACAGAGGGACTGAAATAGAGGGCGAGAAACATAGGGGCTGAAACAGAGGGCGAGAAACAGAGGGGCTGAAACAGAGGGCGAGAAACAGAGGGGCTGAAACAGAGGGGCTGAAACAGAGGGGCTGAAACAGAGGGGCTGAAACAGAGGGCGAGAAACAGAGCGGCTGAAACAGAGGGCGAGAAACAGAGGGGCTGAATCAGAGGGGCTGAAACAGAGGGCGAGAAACAGAGGGGCTGAAACAGAGGGGCTGAAACAGAGGGGCTGAAACAGAGGGGCTGAAACAGAGGGCGAGAAACAGAGAGGCTGCAATAGAGGGCGAGAAACAGAGTTGCTGAAACAGAGGGCAAGAAACAGAGGGGCTGAGACAGAGGGCGAGAAACATAGGGGCTGAAACAGAGGGCGAGAAACAGAGGGGCTGAAACAGAGGGCGAGAAACAGAGGGGCTGAAACAGAGGGGCTGAAACAGAGGGGCTGAAACAGAGGGGCTGAAACAGACGGGCTGAAACAGAGGGCGAGAAACAGAGGGGCTGAAACAAAGGGCGAGAAAAAGAGGGGCTGAAACAGAGGGGCTGAAACAGAGGGGCTGAAACAGAGGGGCTGAAACAGAGGGCGAGAAACAGAGAGGCTGAAACAGAGGGCGAGAAACAGAGTTGCTGAAACAGAGGGCAAGAAAGAGAGGGGCTGAAACAGAGGGCGAGAAACAGAGGGGCTGAAACAGAGGGGCTGAAACAGAGTGGCTGAAACAGAGGGGCTGAAACAGAGAGCGAGAAACAGAGGGGCTGAAACAGAGGGCCAGAAACAGAGGGCGAGAAACAGAGGGACTGAAACAGTGGGGCTGAAACAGAGGGGCTGATACAGAGGGCGAGAAACAGAGCGGCTGAAACAGAGGGCGAGAAACAGAGGGGTTGAAACAAAGGGGCTGAAACAGTGGGGCTAAAACAGAGGGGCTGAAACAGAGGGCGAGAAATAGAGGGGCTGAAACAGAGGGCGAGAAACAGAGGGGCTGAAACAGAGGGCGAGAAACAGAGGGGCTGAAACAGAAGGCGAGAAACAGAGGGGCTGAAACAGAGGGGCTGAAACAGAGGGCGAGAAACAGAGGGGCTGAAACAGAGGGCGAGAAACAGAGGGGCTGAATCAGAGGGGCTGAAACAGAGGGCGAGAAACAGAGGGGCTGAAACAGAGAGGGAGAAACAGAGGGGCTGAAACAGAGGGGCTGAAACAGAGGGTGAGAAACAGAGGGGCTGAAACAGAGGGCGAGAAACAGAGGGGCTGAAACAGAGGGGCTGAAACAGTGGGGCTGAATCAGAGGGGCTGATTCAGAGGGGCTGAAACAGAGGGGCTTAATTAGAGGGGCGAAAACAGAGGGCGAGAAACAGAGGGGCTGAACCAGAGGGCGAGAAACAGAGGGGCAGAAACAGAGGGCGAGAAACAGAGGAGCTGAAACAGAGGGGCTGAAACAGAGAGCGCGAAACAGAGGGGCTGAAACAGATGGCGAGAAACAGAGGGACTGAAACAGAGGTCGAGAAACAGAGGGGCTGAAACAGAGGGCAAGAAACAGAGGGGCTGAAACAGAGTGGCTGAAACAGAAGGGCTGAAACAAAGGGGCTGAAACAGAGGGCGAGAAACAGAGGGGCTGAATCAGAGGGGCTGAATCAGAAGGGCTGAAACAGAGGGGCTGAAACAGAGGGGCTGAAACAGAGGGCGAGAAACAGAGGGGCTGAAACAGAGGGCGAGAAACAGTGGGGCTTAAACAGAGGGGCTGAAACAGAGGGGTTGAAACAGAGGGCGAGAAACAGAGGGGCTGAAACAGAGGGCGAGAAACAGAGGGGCTGAATCAGAGGGGCTGAAACAGAGGGCGAGAAACAGAGTGGCTGAAACAGAGGGGCTGAAACAGAGGGGCTGAAACAGAGGGGCTGAAACAGAGGGCGAGAAACAGAGAGGCTGAAACAGAGGGCGAGAAACAGAGTGGCTGAAACAGAGGGCAAGAAACAGAGGGGCTGAAACAGAGGGCGAGAAACAGAGGGGCTGAAACAGAGGGGCTGAAACAGAGGGGCTGAAACAGAGGGACTGAAACAGTGGGGCTGAAACAGACGGACTAATACAGAGGGCGAGAAACAGAGCGGCTGAAACAGAGGGCGAGAAACAGAGGGGCAGAAACAAAGGGGCTGAAACAGTGGGGCTAAAACAGAGGGGCTGAAACAGAGGGCGATAAATAGAGGGGCTGAAACAGAGGGCGAGAAACAGAGGGGCTGAAACAGAGGGCGAGAAACATAGGGGCTGAAACAGAGGGCGAGAAACAGAGGGGCTGAAACAGAGGGCGAGAAACAGAGGGGCTGAAACAGAGGGGCTGAAACAGAGGGGCTGAAACAGAGGGGCTGAAACAGAGGGCGAGAAACAGAGCGGCTGAAACAGAGGGCGAGAAACAGAGGGGCTGAATCAGAGGGGCTGAAACAGAGGGCGAGAAACAGAGGGGCTGAAACAGAGGGGCTGAAACAGAGGGGCTGAAACAGAGGGGCTGAAACAGAGGGCGAGAAACAGAGGGGCTGAAACAAAGGGGCTGAAACAGTGGGGCTAAAACAGAGGGGCTGAAACAGAGGGCGAGAAATAGAGGGGCTGAAACAGAGGGCGAGAAACAGAGGGGCTGAAACAGAGGGCGAGAAACAGAGGGGCTGAAACAGAAGTCGAGAAACAGAGGGGCTGAAACAGAAGGCGAGAAACAGAGGGGCTGAAACAAAGGGGCTGAAACAGTCGGGCTAAAATAGAGGGGCTGAAACAGAGGGCGAGAAACAGAGGGGCTGAAACAGAGGGCGAGAAACATAGGGGCTGAAACAGAGGGCGAGAAACAGAGGGGCTGAAACAGAGGGCGAGAAACAGAGGGGCTGAAACAGAGGGGCTGAAACAGAGGGGCTGAAACAGAGGGGCTGAAACAGAGGGCGAGAAACAGAGGGGCTGAAACAGAGGGCGAGAAACAGAGGGGCTGAATCAGAGGGGCTGAAACAGAGGGCGAGAAACAGAGGGGCTGAAACAGAGGGGCTGAAACAGAGGGGCTGAAACAGAGGGGCTGAAACAGAGGGCGAGAAACAGAGAGGCTGAAACAGAGGGCGAGAAACAGAGTTGCTGAAACAGAGGGCAAGAAACAGAGGGGCTGAAACAGAGGGCGAGAAACAGAGGGGCTGAAACAGAGGGGCTGAAACAGAGGGGCTGAAACAGAGGGCCAGAAACAGAGGGCGAGAAACAGAGGGACTGAAACACTGGGGCTGAAACAGACGGACTAATACAGAGGGCGAGAAACAGAGCGGCTGAAACAGAGGGCGAGAAACAGAGGGGCAGAAACAAAGGGGCTGAAACAGTGGGGCTAAAACAGAGGGGCTGAAACAGAGGGCGAGAAATAGAGGGGCTGAAACAGAGGGCGAGAAACAGAGGGGCTGAAATAGAGGGCGAGAAACATAGGGGCTGAAACAGAGGGCGAGAAACAGAGGGGCTGAAACAGAGGGCGAGAAACAGAGGGGCTGAAACAGAGGGGCTGAAACAGAGGGGCTGAAACAGAGGGGCTGAAACAGAGGGCGAGAAACAGAGCGGCTGAAACAGAGGGCGAGAAACAGAGGGGCTGAATCAGAGGGGCTGAAACAGAGGGCGAGAAACAGAGGGGCTGAAACAGAGGGGCTGAAACAGAGGGGCTGAAACAGAGGGCGAGAAACAGAGGGGCTGAAACAAAGGGGCTGAAACAGTGGGGCTAAAACAGAGGGGCTGAAACAGAGGGCGAGAAATAGAGGGGCTGAAACAGAGGGCGAGAAACAGAGGGGCTGAAACAAAGGGGCTGAAACAGTCGGGCTAAAATAGAGGGGCGAAACAGAGGGCGAGAAACAGAGGGGCTGAAACAGAGGGCGAGAAACATAGGGGCTGAAACAGAGGGCGAGAAACAGAGGGGCTGATACAGAGGGCGAGAAACAGAGGGGCTGAAACAGAGGGGCTGAAACAGAGGGGCTGAAACAGAGGGGCTGAAACAGAGGGCGAGAAACAGAGCGGCTGAAACAGAGGGCGAGAAACAGAGGGGCTGAATCAGAGGGGCTGAAACAGAGGGCGAGAAACAGAGGGGCTGAAACAGAGGAGCTGAAACAGAGGGGCTGAAACAGAGGGGCTGAAACAGAGGGCGTGAAACAGAGAGGCTGAAACAGAGGGCGAGAAACAGAGTTGCTGAAACAGAGGGCAAGAAACAGAGGGGCTGAAACAGAGGGCGAGAAACCGAGGGGCTGAAACAGAGGGGCTGAAACAGAGGGGCTGAAACAGAGGGGCTGAAACAGAGAGCGAGAAACAGAGGGGCTGAAACAGAGGGCCAGAAACAGAGGGCGAGAAACAGAGGGAGTGAAACAGTGGGGCTGAAACAGAGGGGCTGATACAGAGGGCGAGAAACAGAGCGGCTGAAACAGAGGGCGAGAAACAGAGGGGCTGAAACAGAAGGCGAGAAACAGACGGGCTGAAACAGAGGGGCTGAAACAGAGGGCGAGAAACAGAGGGGATGAAACAGAGGGCGAGAAACAGAGGGGCTGAAACAGACGGCGAGAAACAGAGGGGCTGAATCAGAGGGGCTGAAACAGAGGGCGAGAAACAGAGGGGCTGAAACAGAGGGCGAGAAACAGAGGGGCTGAAACAGAGGGGCTGAAACAGAAGGGTGAGAAAAAGATGGGCTGAAACAGAGGGCGAGAAACAGAGGGGCTGAAACAGACGGGCTGAAACAGTGGGGCTGAATCAGAGGGGCTGAAACAGAGGGGCTTAATCAGAGGGGCTGAAACAGAGGGCGAGAAACAGAGGGGCTGAACCAGAGGGCGAGAAACAGAGGGGCAGAAACAGAGGGCGAGAAACAGAGGAGCTGAAACAGAGGAGCTGAAACAGAGAGCGCGAAACAGAGGGGCTGAAACAGATGGCGAGAAACAGAGGGACTGAAACAGAGGTCGAGAAACAGAGGGGCTGAAACAGAGGGCAAGAAACAGAGGGGCTGAAACAGAGTGGCTGAAACAGAAGGGCTGAAACAAAGGGGCTGAAACAGAGGGCGAGAAACAGAGGGGCTGAATCAGAGGGGCTGAATCAGAAGGGCTGAAACAGAGGGGCTGAAACAGAGGGGCTGAAACAGAGGGCGAGAAACAGAGGGGCTGAAACAGAGGGCGAGAAACAGAGGGGCTGAAACAGAGGGGCTGAAACAGAGGGGCTGAAACAGAGGGCGAGAAACAGAGGGGCTGAAACAGAGGGCGAGAAACTGAGGGGCTGAAACAGAGGGCGAGAAACAGAGGGGCTGAAACAGAGGGGCTGAAACAGAGGGGCTGAAACAGAGGGGCTGAAACAGAGGGCGAGAAACAGAGAGGCTGAAACAGAGGGCGAGAAACAGAGTGGATGAAACAGAGGGCAAGAAACAGAGGGGCTGAAACAGAGGGCGAGAAACAGAGGGGCTGAAACAGAGGGGCTGAAACAGAGGGGCTGAAACAGAGAGCGAGTAACAGAGGGGCTGAAACAGAGGGCCAGAAACAGAGGGCGAGAAACAGAGGGACGGAAACACTGGGGCTGAAACAGACGGGCTAATACAGAGGGCGAGAAAGAGAGCGGCTGAAACAGAGGGCGAGAAACAGAGGGGCTGAAACAAAGGGGCTGAAACAGTGGGGCTAAAACAGAGGGGCTGAAACAAAGGGCGAGAAATAGAGGGGCTGAAACAGAGGGCGAGAAACAGAGGAGCTGAAACAGAGGGCGAGAAACAGAGGGGCTGAAACAGAAGGCGAGAAACAGAGGGGCTGAAACAGAAGGCGAGAAACAGAGGGGCTGAAACAGAGGGGCTGAAACAGAGGGGCTGAAACCGAGGGCTAGAAACAGAGGGGCTGAAACAGAGGGCGAGAAACAGAGGGGCTGAAACAGAGGGCGAGAAACAGAGGGGCTGAATCAGAGAGGCTGAAACAGAGGGCGAGAAACAGAGGGGCAGAAACAGAGAGCGAGAAACAGAGTGGCTGAAACAGAGGGGCTGAAACAGAGTGTGAGAAACAGAGGGGCTGAAACAGAGGGCGAGAAACAGAGGGGCTGAAACAGAGGGGCTGAAACAGAGGGGCTGAATCAGAGGGGCTGAATCAGAGGGGCTGAAACAGAGGGGCTTAATCAGAGGGGCTGAAACAGAGGGCGAGAAACAGAGGGGCTGAAACAGAGGGGCTGAATCAGAGGGGCTGAAACAGAGGGGCTGAAACAGAGGGCCAGAAGCAGAGAGGCTGAAACATAGGGCGAGAAACAGAGGGGCTGAAACAGAGGGCAAGAAACAGAGGGGCTGAAACAGAGGGCGAGAAACAGAGGGGCTGAAACAGAGGGGCTGAAACAGAGGGGCTGAAACAGAGGGCGAGAAACAGAGGGGCTGAAACAGAGGGCGAGAAACAGAGGGGCTGAAACAGATGGCGAGAAACAGAGGGCGAGAAACAGAGGGACTGAAACAGAGAATCTGAAACAGAGAGCGCGAAACAGAGGGACTGAAACAGAGGGCGAGAAACAGAGGGTCTGAAACAGAGGGCGAGAAACAGAGGGGCTGAAACAGAGGGCGAGAAACAGAGGGGCTGAAACAGAGGGCGAGAAACATAGGGGCTAAAACAGAGGGCGAGAAACAGAGGGGCTGAAACAGAGGGCGAGAAACAGAGGGGCTGAAACAGAGGGGCTGAAACAGAGGGTCTGAAACAGAGGGGCTGAAACAGAGGGCGAGAAACAGAGCGGCTGAAACAGAGGGCGAGAAACAGAGGGGCTGAATCAGAGGGGCTGAAACAGAGGGCGAGAAACAGAGGGGCTGAAACAGAGGGGCTGAAACAGAGGGGCTGAAACAGAGGGGCTGAAACAGAGGGCGAGAAACAGAGAGGCTGAAACAGAGGGCGAGAAACACAGTTGCTGAAACAGAGGGCAAGAAACAGAGGGGCTGAAACAGAAGGCGAGAAACAGAGGGGCTGAAACAGAGGGGCTGAAACAGAGGGGCTGAAACAGAGAGCGAGAAACAGAGGGGCTGAAACAGAGGGGCCAGAAACAGAGGGCGAGAAACAGAGGGACTGAAACAGTGGGGCTGAAACAGAGGGGCTGATACAGAGGGCGAGAAACAGAGTTGCTGAAACAGAGGGCAAGAAACAGAGGGGCTGAAACAGAGGGCGAGAAACAGAGGGGTTGAAACAAAGGGGCTGAAACAGTGGGGCTAAAACAGAGGGGCTGAAACAGAGGGCGAGAAATAGAGGGGCTGAAACAGAGGGCGAGAAACAGAGGGGCTGAAACAGAGGGCGAGAAACAGAGGGGCTGAAACAGAAGGCGAGAAACAGAGGGGCTGAAACAGAGGGGCTGAAACAGAGTGCGAGAAACAGAGGGGCTGAAACAGAGGGCGAGAAACAGAGGGGCTGAAACAGAGGTCGAGAAACAGAGGGGCTGAATCAGAGGGGCTGAAACAGAGGGCGAGAAACAGAGGGGCTGAAACAGAGGGCGAGAAACAGAGGGGCTGAAACAGAGGGGCTGAAACAGAAGGGTGAGAAAAAGATGGACTGAAACAGAGGGCGAGAAACAGAGGGGCTGAAACAGAGGGGCTGAAACAGTGGGGCTGAATCAGAGGGGCTGATTCAGAGGGGCTGAAACAGAGGGGCTTAATCAGAGGGGCTGAAACAGGGGGCGAGAAACAGAGGGGCTGAACCAGAGGGCGAGAAACAGAGGGGCAGAAACAGAGGGCGAGAAACAGAGGAGCTGAAACAGAGGGGCTGAAACAGAGAGCGCGAAACAGAGGGGCTGAAACAGATGGCGAGAAACAGAGGGACTGAAACAGAGGTCGAGAAACAGAGGGGCTGAAACAGAGGGCAAGAAACAGAGGGGCTGAAACAGAGTGGCTGAAACAGAAGGGCTGAAACAAAGGGGCTGAAACAGAGGGCGAGAAACAGAGGGGCTGAATCAGAGGGGCTGAATCAGAAGGGCTGAAACAGAGGGGCTGAAACAGAGGGGCTGAAACAGAGGGCGAGAAACAGAGGGGCTGAAACAGAGGGCGAGAAACAGTGGGGCTTAAACAGAGGGGCTGAAACAGAGGGGTTGAAACAGAGGGCGAGAAACAGAGGGGCTGAAACAGAGGGCGAGAAACAGAGGGGCTGAATCAGAGGGGCTGAAACAGAGGGCGAGAAACAGAGTGGCTGAAACAGAGGGGCTGAAACAGAGGGGCTGAAACAGAGGGGCTGAAACAGAGGGCGAGAAACAGAGAGGCTGAAACAGAGGGCGAGAAACAGAGTGGCTGAAACAGAGGGCAAGAAACAGAGGGGCTGAAACAGAGGGCGAGAAACAGAGGGGCTGAAACAGAGGGGCTGAAACAGAGGGGCTGAAACAGAGGGACTGAAACAGTGGGGCTGAAACAGACGGACTAATACAGAGGGCGAGAAACAGAGCGGCTGAAACAGAGGGCGAGAAACAGAGGGGCAGAAACAAAGGGGCTGAAACAGTGGGGCTAAAACAGAGGGGCTGAAACAGAGGGCGATAAATAGAGGGGCTGAAACAGAGGGCGAGAAACAGAGGGGCTGAAACAGAGGGCGAGAAACATAGGGGCTGAAACAGAGGGCGAGAAACAGAGGGGCTGAAACAGAGGGCGAGAAACAGAGGGGCTGAAACAGAGGGGCTGAAACAGAGGGGCTGAAACAGAGGGGCTGAAACAGAGGGCGAGAAACAGAGCGGCTGAAACAGAGGGCGAGAAACAGAGGGGCTGAATCAGAGGGGCTGAAACAGAGGGCGAGAAACAGAGGGGCTGAAACAGAGGGGCTGAAACAGAGGGGCTGAAACAGAGGGGCTGAAACAGAGGGCGAGAAACAGAGGGGCTGAAACAAAGGGGCTGAAACAGTGGGGCTAAAACAGAGGGGCTGAAACAGAGGGCGAGAAATAGAGGGGCTGAAACAGAGGGCGAGAAACAGAGGAGCTGAAACAGAGGGCGAGAAACAGAGGGGCTGAAACAGAAGTCGAGAAACAGAGGGGCTGAAACAGAAGTCGAGAAACAGAGGGGCTGAAACAGAAGGCGAGAAACAGAGGGGCTGAAACAGAGGGGCTGAAACAAAGGGGCTGAAACAGTGGGGCTAAAACAGAGGGGCTGAAACAGAGGGCGAGAAACAGAGGGGCTGAAACAGAGGGCGAGAAACATAGGGGCTGAAACAGAGGGGCTGAAACAGAGGGGCTGAAACAGAGGGGCTGAATCAGAGGGGCTGAAACAGAGGGCGAGAAACAGAGGGGCTGAAACAGAGGGCGAGAAACAGAGGGGCTGAAACAGAGGGCGAGAAACATAGGGGCTGAAACAGAGGGCGAGAAACAGAGGGGCTGAAACAGAGGGCGAGAAACAGAGGGGCTGAAACAGAGGGGCTGAAACAGAGGGGCTGAAACAGAGGGGCTGAATCAGAGGGGCTGAAACAGAGGGCGAGAAACAGAGGGGCTGAAACAGAGGGGCTGAAACAGAGGGGCTGAAACAGAGGGGCTGAAACAGAGGGCGAGAAACAGAGAGGCTGAAACAGAGGGCGAGAAACAGAGTTGCTGAAACAGAGGGCAAGAAACAGAGGGGCTGAAACAGAGGGCGAGAAACAGAGGGGCTGAAACAAAGGGCGAGAAACAGAGGGGCGGAAACAGAGGGGCAGAAACAGAGGGGCTGAAACAGAGGGGCTGAATCGGAGGGGCTGAAACAGAGGGGCTAAAACAGAGGGGCTGAAACAGAGGGCAAGAAACAGAGTTGCTGAAACAGAGGGCGAGAAACAGAGTTGCTGAAACAGAGGGCAAGAAACAGAGGGGCTGAAACAGAGGGCGAGAAACAGAGGGGCTGAAACAGAGGGCGAGAAACATAGGGGCTGAAACAGAGGGGCTGAAACAGAGGGGCTGAAACAGAGGGGCTGAATCAGAGGGGCTGAAACAGAGGGCGAGAAACAGAGGGGCTGAAACAGAGGGCGAGAAACAGAGGGGCTGAAACAGAGGGCGAGAAACATAGGGGCTGAAACAGAGGGCGAGAAACAGAGGGGCTGAAACAGAGGGCGAGAAACAGAGGGGCTGAAACAGAGGGGCTGAAACAGAGGGGCTGAAACAGAGGGGCTGAATCAGAGGGGCTGAAACAGAGGGCGAGAAACAGAGGGGCTGAAACAGAGGGGCTGAAACAGAGGGGCTGAAACAGAGGGGCTGAAACAGAGGGCGAGAAACAGAGAGGCTGAAACAGAGGGCGAGAAACAGAGTTGCTGAAACAGAGGGCAAGAAACAGAAGGGCTGAAACAGAGGGCGAGAAACAGAGGGGCTGAAACAGAGGGGCTGAAACAGAGGGGCTGAAACAGAGGGCCAGAAACAGAGGGCGAGAAACAGAGGGACTGAAACACTGGGGCTGAAACAGACGGACTAATACAGAGGGCGAGAAACAGAGCGGCTGAAACAGAGGGCGAGAAACAGAGGGGCAGAAACAAAGGGGCTGAAACAGTGGGGCTAAAACAGAGGGGCTGAAACAGAGGGCGAGAAATAGAGGGGCTGAAACAGAGGGCGAGAAACAGAGGGGCTGAAATAGAGGGCGAGAAACATAGGGGCTGAAACAGAGGGCGAGAAACAGAGGGGCTGAAACAGAGGGCGAGAAACAGAGGGGCTGAAACAGAGGGGCTGAAACAGAGGGGCTGAAACAGAGGGGCTGAAACAGAGGGCGAGAAACAGAGCGGCTGAAACAGAGGGCGAGAAACAGAGGGGCTGAATCAGAGGGGCTGAAACAGAGGGCGAGAAACAGAGGGGCTGAAACAGAGGGGCTGAAACAGAGGGGCTGAAACAGAGGGGCTGAAACAGAGGGCGAGAAACAGAGAGGCTGCAATAGAGGGCGAGAAACAGAGTTGCTGAAACAGAGGGCAAGAAACAGAGGGGCTGAGACAGAGGGCGAGAAACATAGGGGCTGAAACAGAGGGCGAGAAACAGAGGGGCTGAAACAGAGGGCGAGAAACAGAGGGGCTGAAACAGAGGGGCTGAAACAGAGGGGCTGAAACAGAGGGGCTGAAACAGACGGGCTGAAACAGAGGGCGAGAAACAGAGGGGCTGAAACAAAGGGCGAGAAAAAGAGGGGCTGAAACAGAGGGGCTGAAACAGAGGGGCTGAAACAGAGGGGCTGAAACAGAGGGCGAGAAACAGAGAGGCTGAAACAGAGGGCGAGAAACAGAGTTGCTGAAACAGAGGGCAAGAAAGAGAGGGGCTGAAACAGAGGGCGAGAAACAGAGGGGCTGAAACAGAGGGGCTGAAACAGAGTGGCTGAAACAGAGGGGCTGAAACAGAGAGCGAGAAACAGAGGGGCTGAAACAGAGGGCCAGAAACAGAGGGCGAGAAACAGAGGGACTGAAACAGTGGGGCTGAAACAGAGGGGCTGATACAGAGGGCGAGAAACAGAGCGGCTGAAACAGAGGGCGAGAAACAGAGGGGTTGAAACAAAGGGGCTGAAACAGTGGGGCTAAAACAGAGGGGCTGAAACAGAGGGCGAGAAATAGAGGGGCTGAAACAGAGGGCGAGAAACAGAGGGGCTGAAACAGAGGGCGAGAAACAGAGGGGCTGAAACAGAAGGCGAGAAACAGAGGGGCTGAAACAGAGGGGCTGAAACAGAGGGCGAGAAACAGAGGGGCTGAAACAGAGGGCGAGAAACAGAGGGGCTGAATCAGAGGGGCTGAAACAGAGGGCGAGAAACAGAGGGGCTGAAACAGAGAGGGAGAAACAGAGGGGCTGAAACAGAGGGGCTGAAACAGAGGGTGAGAAACAGAGGGGCTGAAACAGAGGGCGAGAAACAGAGGGGCTGAAACAGAGGGGCTGAAACAGTGGGGCTGAATCAGAGGGGCTGATTCAGAGGGGCTGAAACAGAGGGGCTTAATTAGAGGGGCGAAAACAGAGGGCGAGAAACAGAGGGGCTGAACCAGAGGGCGAGAAACAGAGGGGCAGAAACAGAGGGCGAGAAACAGAGGAGCTGAAACAGAGGGGCTGAAACAGAGAGCGCGAAACAGAGGGGCTGAAACAGATGGCGAGAAACAGAGGGACTGAAACAGAGGTCGAGAAACAGAGGGGCTGAAACAGAGGGCAAGAAACAGAGGGGCTGAAACAGAGTGGCTGAAACAGAAGGGCTGAAACAAAGGGGCTGAAACAGAGGGCGAGAAACAGAGGGGCTGAATCAGAGGGGCTGAATCAGAAGGGCTGAAACAGAGGGGCTGAAACAGAGGGGCTGAAACAGAGGGCGAGAAACAGAGGGGCTGAAACAGAGGGCGAGAAACAGTGGGGCTTAAACAGAGGGGCTGAAACAGAGGGGTTGAAACAGAGGGCGAGAAACAGAGGGGCTGAAACAGAGGGCGAGAAACAGAGGGGCTGAATCAGAGGGGCTGAAACAGAGGGCGAGAAACAGAGTGGCTGAAACAGAGGGGCTGAAACAGAGGGGCTGAAACAGAGGGGCTGAAACAGAGGGCGAGAAACAGAGAGGCTGAAACAGAGGGCGAGAAACAGAGTGGCTGAAACAGAGGGCAAGAAACAGAGGGGCTGAAACAGAGGGCGAGAAACAGAGGGGCTGAAACAGAGGGGCTGAAACAGAGGGGCTGAAACAGAGGGACTGAAACAGTGGGGCTGAAACAGACGGACTAATACAGAGGGCGAGAAACAGAGCGGCTGAAACAGAGGGCGAGAAACAGAGGGGCAGAAACAAAGGGGCTGAAACAGTGGGGCTAAAACAGAGGGGCTGAAACAGAGGGCGATAAATAGAGGGGCTGAAACAGAGGGCGAGAAACAGAGGGGCTGAAACAGAGGGCGAGAAACATAGGGGCTGAAACAGAGGGCGAGAAACAGAGGGGCTGAAACAGAGGGCGAGAAACAGAGGGGCTGAAACAGAGGGGCTGAAACAGAGGGGCTGAAACAGAGGGGCTGAAACAGACGGGCTGAAACAGAGGGCGAGAAACAGAGGGGCTGAAACAAAGGGCGAGAAAAAGAGGGGCTGAAACAGAGGGGCTGAAACAGAGGGGCTGAAACAGAGGGGCTGAAACAGAGGGCGAGAAACAGAGAGGCTGAAACAGAGGGCGAGAAACAGAGTTGCTGAAACAGAGGGCAAGAAAGAGAGGGGCTGAAACAGAGGGCGAGAAACAGAGGGGCTGAAACAGAGGGGCTGAAACAGAGTGGCTGAAACAGAGGGGCTGAAACAGAGAGCGAGAAACAGAGGGGCTGAAACAGAGGGCCAGAAACAGAGGGCGAGAAACAGAGGGACTGAAACAGTGGGGCTGAAACAGAGGGGCTGATACAGAGGGCGAGAAACAGAGCGGCTGAAACAGAGGGCGAGAAACAGAGGGGTTGAAACAAAGGGGCTGAAACAGTGGGGCTAAAACAGAGGGGCTGAAACAGAGGGCGAGAAATAGAGGGGCTGAAACAGAGGGCGAGAAACAGAGGGGCTGAAACAGAGGGCGAGAAACAGAGGGGCTGAAACAGAAGGCGAGAAACAGAGGGGCTGAAACAGAGGGGCTGAAACAGAGGGCGAGAAACAGAGGGGCTGAAACAGAGGGCGAGAAACAGAGGGGCTGAATCAGAGGGGCTGAAACAGAGGGCGAGAAACAGAGGGGCTGAAACAGAGAGGGAGAAACAGAGGGGCTGAAACAGAGGGGCTGAAACAGAGGGTGAGAAACAGAGGGGCTGAAACAGAGGGCGAGAAACAGAGGGGCTGAAACAGAGGGGCTGAAACAGTGGGGCTGAATCAGAGGGGCTGATTCAGAGGGGCTGAAACAGAGGGGCTTAATTAGAGGGGCGAAAACAGAGGGCGAGAAACAGAGGGGCTGAACCAGAGGGCGAGAAACAGAGGGGCAGAAACAGAGGGCGAGAAACAGAGGAGCTGAAACAGAGGGGCTGAAACAGAGAGCGCGAAACAGAGGGGCTGAAACAGATGGCGAGAAACAGAGGGACTGAAACAGAGGTCGAGAAACAGAGGGGCTGAAACAGAGGGCAAGAAACAGAGGGGCTGAAACAGAGTGGCTGAAACAGAAGGGCTGAAACAAAGGGGCTGAAACAGAGGGCGAGAAACAGAGGGGCTGAATCAGAGGGGCTGAATCAGAAGGGCTGAAACAGAGGGGCTGAAACAGAGGGGCTGAAACAGAGGGCGAGAAACAGAGGGGCTGAAACAGAGGGCGAGAAACAGTGGGGCTTAAACAGAGGGGCTGAAACAGAGGGGTTGAAACAGAGGGCGAGAAACAGAGGGGCTGAAACAGAGGGCGAGAAACAGAGGGGCTGAATCAGAGGGGCTGAAACAGAGGGCGAGAAACAGAGTGGCTGAAACAGAGGGGCTGAAACAGAGGGGCTGAAACAGAGGGGCTGAAACAGAGGGCGAGAAACAGAGAGGCTGAAACAGAGGGCGAGAAACAGAGTGGCTGAAACAGAGGGCAAGAAACAGAGGGGCTGAAACAGAGGGCGAGAAACAGAGGGGCTGAAACAGAGGGGCTGAAACAGAGGGGCTGAAACAGAGGGACTGAAACAGTGGGGCTGAAACAGACGGACTAATACAGAGGGCGAGAAACAGAGCGGCTGAAACAGAGGGCGAGAAACAGAGGGGCAGAAACAAAGGGGCTGAAACAGTGGGGCTAAAACAGAGGGGCTGAAACAGAGGGCGATAAATAGAGGGGCTGAAACAGAGGGCGAGAAACAGAGGGGCTGAAACAGAGGGCGAGAAACATAGGGGCTGAAACAGAGGGCGAGAAACAGAGGGGCTGAAACAGAGGGCGAGAAACAGAGGGGCTGAAACAGAGGGGCTGAAACAGAGGGGCTGAAACAGAGGGGCTGAAACAGAGGGCGAGAAACAGAGCGGCTGAAACAGAGGGCGAGAAACAGAGGGGCTGAATCAGAGGGGCTGAAACAGAGGGCGAGAAACAGAGGGGCTGAAACAGAGGGGCTGAAACAGAGGGGCTGAAACAGAGGGGCTGAAACAGAGGGCGAGAAACAGAGGGGCTGAAACAAAGGGGCTGAAACAGTGGGGCTAAAACAGAGGGGCTGAAACAGAGGGCGAGAAATAGAGGGGCTGAAACAGAGGGCGAGAAACAGAGGGGCTGAAACAGAGGGCGAGAAACAGAGGGGCTGAAACAGAAGTCGAGAAACAGAGGGGCTGAAACAGAAGGCGAGAAACAGAGGGGCTGAAACAAAGGGGCTGAAACAGTCGGGCTAAAATAGAGGGGCTGAAACAGAGGGCGAGAAACAGAGGGGCTGAAACAGAGGGCGAGAAACATAGGGGCTGAAACAGAGGGCGAGAAACAGAGGGGCTGAAACAGAGGGCGAGAAACAGAGGGGCTGAAACAGAGGGGCTGAAACAGAGGGGCTGAAACAGAGGGGCTGAAACAGAGGGCGAGAAACAGAGGGGCTGAAACAGAGGGCGAGAAACAGAGGGGCTGAATCAGAGGGGCTGAAACAGAGGGCGAGAAACAGAGGGGCTGAAACAGAGGGGCTGAAACAGAGGGGCTGAAACAGAGGGGCTGAAACAGAGGGCGAGAAACAGAGAGGCTGAAACAGAGGGCGAGAAACAGAGTTGCTGAACAGAGGGCAAGAAACAGAGGGGCTGAAACAGAGGGCGAGAAACAGAGGGGCTGAAACAGAGGGGCTGAAACAGAGGGGCTGAAACAGAGGGCCAGAAACAGAGGGCGAGAAACAGAGGGACTGAAACACTGGGGCTGAAACAGACGGACTAATACAGAGGGCGAGAAACAGAGCGGCTGAAACAGAGGGCGAGAAACAGAGGGGCAGAAACAAAGGGGCTGAAACAGTGGGGCTAAAACAGAGGGGCTGAAACAGAGGGCGAGAAATAGAGGGGCTGAAACAGAGGGCGAGAAACAGAGGGGCTGAAATAGAGGGCGAGAAACATAGGGGCTGAAACAGAGGGCGAGAAACAGAGGGGCTGAAACAGAGGGCGAGAAACAGAGGGGCTGAAACAGAGGGGCTGAAACAGAGGGGCTGAAACAGAGGGGCTGAAACAGAGGGCGAGAAACAGAGCGGCTGAAACAGAGGGCGAGAAACAGAGGGGCTGAATCAGAGGGGCTGAAACAGAGGGCGAGAAACAGAGGGGCTGAAACAGAGGGGCTGAAACAGAGGGGCTGAAACAGAGGGGCTGAAACAGAGGGCGAGAAACAGAGGGGCTGAAACAAAGGGGCTGAAACAGTGGGGCTAAAACAGAGGGGCTGAAACAGAGGGCGAGAAATAGAGGGGCTGAAACAGAGGGCGAGAAACAGAGGGGCTGAAACAGAGGGCGAGAAACAGAGGGGCTGAAACAGAAGTCGAGAAACAGAGGGGCTGAAACAGAAGGCGAGAAACAGAGGGGCTGAAACAAAGGGGCTGAAACAGTCGGGCTAAAATAGAGGGGCGAAACAGAGGGCGAGAAACAGAGGGGCTGAAACAGAGGGCGAGAAACATAGGGGCTGAAACAGAGGGCGAGAAACAGAGGGGCTGATACAGAGGGCGAGAAACAGAGGGGCTGAAACAGAGGGGCTGAAACAGAGGGGCTGAAACAGAGGGGCTGAAACAGAGGGCGAGAAACAGAGCGGCTGAAACAGAGGGCGAGAAACAGAGGGGCTGAATCAGAGGGGCTGAAACAGAGGGCGAGAAACAGAGGGGCTGAAACAGAGGAGCTGAAACAGAGGGGCTGAAACAGAGGGGCTGAAACAGAGGGCGTGAAACAGAGAGGCTGAAACAGAGGGCGAGAAACAGAGTTGCTGAAACAGAGGGCAAGAAACAGAGGGGCTGAAACAGAGGGCGAGAAACCGAGGGGCTGAAACAGAGGGGCTGAAACAGAGGGGCTGAAACAGAGGGGCTGAAACAGAGAGCGAGAAACAGAGGGGCTGAAACAGAGGGCCAGAAACAGAGGGCGAGAAACAGAGGGAGTGAAACAGTGGGGCTGAAACAGAGGGGCTGATACAGAGGGCGAGAAACAGAGCGGCTGAAACAGAGGGCGAGAAACAGAGGGGCTGAAACAGAAGGCGAGAAACAGAGGGGCTGAATCAGAGGGGCTGAAACAGAGGGCGAGAAACAGAGGGGCTGAAACAGAGGGCGAGAAACAGAGGGGCTGAAACAGAGGGGCTGAAACAGAAGGGTGAGAAAAACATGGGCTGAAACAGAGGGCGAGAAACAGAGGGGCTGAAACAGACGGGCTGAAACAGTGGGGCTGAATCAGAGGGGCTGAAACAGAGGGGCTTAATCAGAGGGGCTGAAACAGAGGGCGAGAAACAGAGGGGCTGAACCAGAGGGCGAGAAACAGAGGGGCAGAAACAGAGGGCGAGAAACAGAGGAGCTGAAACAGAGGAGCTGAAACAGAGAGCGCGAAACAGAGGGGCTGAAACAGATGGCGAGAAACAGAGGGACTGAAACAGAGGTCGAGAAACAGAGGGGCTGAAACAGAGGGCAAGAAACAGAGGGGCTGAAACAGAGTGGCTGAAACAGAAGGGCTGAAACAAAGGGGCTGAAACAGAGGGCGAGAAACAGAGGGGCTGAATCAGAGGGGCTGAATCAGAAGGGCTGAAACAGAGGGGCTGAAACAGAGGGGCTGAAACAGAGGGCGAGAAACAGAGGGGCTGAAACAGAGGGCGAGAAACAGAGGGGCTGAAACAGAGGGGCTGAAACAGAGGGGCTGAAACAGAGGGCGAGAAACAGAGGGGCTGAAACAGAGGGCGAGAAACTGAGGGGCTGAAACAGAGGGCGAGAAACAGAGGGGCTGAAACAGAGGGGCTGAAACAGAGGGGCTGAAACAGAGGGGCTGAAACAGAGGGCGAGAAACAGAGAGGCTGAAACAGAGGGCGAGAAACAGAGTGGATGAAACAGAGGGCAAGAAACAGAGGGGCTGAAACAGAGGGCGAGAAACAGAGGGGCTGAAACAGAGGGGCTGAAACAGAGGGGCTGAAACAGAGAGCGAGTAACAGAGGGGCTGAAACAGAGGGCCAGAAACAGAGGGCGAGAAACAGAGGGACGGAAACACTGGGGCTGAAACAGACGGGCTAATACAGAGGGCGAGAAAGAGAGCGGCTGAAACAGAGGGCGAGAAACAGAGGGGCTGAAACAAAGGGGCTGAAACAGTGGGGCTAAAACAGAGGGGCTGAAACAGAGGGCGAGAAATAGAGGGGCTGAAACAGAGGGCGAGAAACAGAGGAGCTGAAACAGAGGGCGAGAAACAGAGGGGCTGAAACAGAAGGCGAGAAACAGAGGGGCTGAAACAGAAGGCGAGAAACAGAGGGGCTGAAACAGAGGGGCTGAAACAGAGGGGCTGAAACCGAGGGCTAGAAACAGAGGGGCTGAAACAGAGGGCGAGAAACAGAGGGGCTGAAACAGAGGGCGAGAAACAGAGGGGCTGAATCAGAGAGGCTGAAACAGAGGGCGAGAAACAGAGGGGCAGAAACAGAGAGCGAGAAACAGAGGGGCTGAAACAGAGGGGCTGAAACAGAGTGTGAGAAACAGAGGGGCTGAAACAGAGGGCGAGAAACAGAGGGGCTGAAACAGAGGGGCTGAAACAGAGGGGCTGAATCAGAGGGGCTGATTCAGAGGGGCTGAAACAGAGGGGCTTAATCAGAGGGGCTGAAACAGAGGGCGAGAAACAGAGGGGCTGAAACAGAGGGGCTGAATCAGAGGGGCTGAAACAGAGGGGCTGAAACAGAGGGCCAGAAGCAGAGAGGCTGAAACATAGGGCGAGAAACAGAGGGGCTGAAACAGAGGGCAAGAAACAGAGGGGCTGAAACAGAGGGCGAGAAACAGAGGGGCTGAAACAGAGGGGCTGAAACAGAGGGGCTGAAACAGAGGGCGAGAAACAGAGGGGCTGAAACAGAGGGCGAGAAACAGAGGGGCTGAAACAGATGGCGAGAAACAGAGGGGGAGAAACAGAGGGACTGAAACAGAGAATCTGAAACAGAGAGCGCGAAACAGAGGGACTGAAACAGAGGGCGAGAAACAGAGGGTCTGAAACAGAGGGCGAGAAACAGAGGGGCTGAAACAGAGGGCGAGAAACAGAGGGGCTGAAACAGAGGGCGAGAAACATAGGGGCTAAAACAGAGGGCGAGAAACAGAGGGGCTGAAACAGAGGGCGAGAAACAGAGGGGCTGAAACAGAGGGGCTGAAACAGAGGGTCTGAAACAGAGGGGCTGAAACAGAGGGCGAGAAACAGAGCGGCTGAAACAGAGGGCGAGAAACAGAGGGGCTGAATCAGAGGGGCTGAAACAGAGGGCGAGAAACAGAGGGGCTGAAACAGAGGGGCTGAAACAGAGGGGCTGAAACAGAGGGGCTGAAACAGAGGGCGAGAAACAGAGAGGCTGAAACAGAGGGCGAGAAACACAGTTGCTGAAACAGAGGGCAAGAAACAGAGGGGCTGAAACAGAAGGCGAGAAACAGAGGGGCTGAAACAGAGGGGCTGAAACAGAGGGGCTGAAACAGAGAGCGAGAAACAGAGGGGCTGAAACAGAGGGGCCAGAAACAGAGGGCGAGAAACAGAGGGACTGAAACAGTGGGGCTGAAACAGAGGGGCTGATACAGAGGGCGAGAAACAGAGTTGCTGAAACAGAGGGCAAGAAACAGAGGGGCTGAAACAGAGGGCGAGAAACAGAGGGGTTGAAACAAAGGGGCTGAAACAGTGGGGCTAAAACAGAGGGGCTGAAACAGAGGGCGAGAAATAGAGGGGCTGAAACAGAGGGCGAGAAACAGAGGGGCTGAAACAGAGGGCGAGAAACAGAGGGGCTGAAACAGAAGGCGAGAAACAGAGGGGCTGAAACAGAGGGGCTGAAACAGAGTGCGAGAAACAGAGGGGCTGAAACAGAGGGCGAGAAACAGAGGGGCTGAAACAGAGGTCGAGAAACAGAGGGGCTGAATCAGAGGGGCTGAAACAGAGGGCGAGAAACAGAGGGGCTGAAACAGAGGGCGAGAAACAGAGGGGCTGAAACAGAGGGGCTGAAACAGAAGGGTGAGAAAAAGATGGACTGAAACAGAGGGCGAGAAACAGAGGGGCTGAAACAGAGGGGCTGAAACAGTGGGGCTGAATCAGAGGGGCTGATTCAGAGGGGCTGAAACAGAGGGGCTTAATAAGAGGGGCTGAAACAGGGGGCGAGAAACAGAGGGGCTGAACCAGAGGGCGAGAAACAGAGGGGCAGAAACAGAGGGCGAGAAACAGAGGAGCTGAAACAGAGGGGCTGAAACAGAGAGCGCGAAACAGAGGGGCTGAAACAGATGGCGAGAAACAGAGGGACTGAAACAGAGGTCGAGAAACAGAGGGGCTGAAACAGAGGGCAAGAAACAGAGGGGCTGAAACAGAGTGGCTGAAACAGAAGGGCTGAAACAAAGGAGCTGAAACAGTGGGGCTAAAATAGAGGGGCTGAAACAGAGGGCGAGAAATAGAGGGGCTGCAACAGAGGGCGAGAAACAGAGGGGCTGAAACAGAGGGCGAGAAACAGAGGGGCTGAAACAGAGGGCGAGAAACAGAGGGGCTGAAACAGAGGGCGAGAAACAGAGGGGCTGAATCAGAGGGACTGAAAAAGAGGGCGAGAAACAGAGGGGCTGAAACAGAGGGGCTGACACAGAGGGGCTGAAACAGAGGGGCTGAAACAGAGGGCGAGAAACAGAGGGGCTGAAACAGAGGGCGAGAAACAGAGGGTGAGAAACAGAGGGGCTGAAAAAGAGGGGCTGAAACAAAGGGGCTGAAACAAAGCGCCTGATACAGAGGGCGAGGAACAAAGGGGCTGAAAAAGAGGGCGAGAAACAGAGGGGCTGAAACAGAGGAGCTGAAACAGAGGGGCTGAAACAGTGGGGCTGAAACAGAGGGCGAGAAACAGAGAGGCTGAAACACAGGGTGAGAAACAGAGGGGCTGAAACAGAGGGCGAGAAACAGAGGGGCTGAAACAGAGGGGCTAAAACAGACGGGCTGAAACAGAAGGGCTGAAACAGAGGGCGAGAAACAGAGTGGCTGAAACAGAGGGCGAGAAACAGAGTGGCTGAAACAGAGGGCAAGAAACAGAGGGGCTGAAACAGAGGGCGAGAAACAGAGGGGCTGAAACAGAGGGGCTGAAACAGAGGGGCGGAAACAGAGGGGCTGAAACAGAGAGCGACAAACAGAGGGGCTGAAACAGACGGCCAGAAACAGAGCGGCTGAAAAAGAGGGCGAGAAACAGAGTGGCTGAAACAAAGGGGCTGAAACAGTCGGGCTAAAATAGAGGGGCTGAAACAGAGGGCGAGAAACAGAGGGGCTGAAACAGAGGGGCTGAAACAGAGGGCGAGAAACAGAGGGGCTGAAACAGAGGGCGAGAAACAGAGGGCGAGAAACAGAGGGACTGAAACAGAGGATCTGAAACAGAGAGCGCGAAACAGAGGGACTGAAACAGAGGGCGAGAAACAGAGGGGCTGAAACAGAGGGCGAGAAACAGAGGGGCTGAAACAGAGGGCGAGAAACAGAGGGGCTGAAACAGAGGGCGAGAAACATAGGGGCTAAAACAGAGGGCGAGAAACAGAGGGGCTGAAACAGAGGGCGAGAAACAGAGGGGCTGAAACAGAGGGGCTGAAACAGAGGGGCTGAAACAGAGGGGCTGAAACAGAGGGCGAGAAACAGAGCGGCTGAAACAGAGGGCGAGAAACAGAGGGGCTGAAACAGAGGGGCTGAAACAGAGGGGCTGAAACAGAGGGGCTGAAACAGAGGGCGAGAAACAGAGGGGCTGAAACAGAGGGCGAGAAACAGAGGGCGAGAAACAGAGGGGCTGAAAAAGAGGGGCTGAAACAAAGCGCCTGATACAGAGGGCGAGGAACAAAGGGGCTGAAAAAGAGGGCGAGAAACAGAGGGGCTGAAACAGAGGAGCTGAAACAGAGGGGCTGAAACAGTGGGGCTGAAACAGAGGGCGAGAAACAGAGAGGCTGAAACACAGGGTGAGAAACAGAGGGGCTGAAACAGCGGGCGAGAAACAGAGGGGCTGAAACAGAGGGGCTGAAACAGAGGGGCTGAAACAGAGGGCGAGAAACAGAGGGGCTGAAACTGAGGGCGAGAAACAGAGGGGCTGAAACAGAGGGGATGAAACAGAGGGGCTGAAACAGAGGGGCTGAAACAGAGGGCGAGAAACAGAGGGGCTGAAACAGAGGGCGAGAAACAGAGGGCGAGAAACAGAGGGGCTGAAACAAAGGGGCTGAAACAAAGCGCCTGATACAGAGGGCGAGGAACAAAGGGGCTGAAAAAGAGGGCGAGAAACAGAGGGGCTGAAACAGAGGAGCTGAAACAGAGGGGCTGAAACAGTGGGGCTGAAACAGAGGGCGAGAAACAGAGAGGCTGAAACACAGGGTGAGAAACAGAGGGGCTGAAACAGAGGGCGAGAAACAGAGGGGCTGAAACAGAGGGGCTAAAACAGACGGGCTGAAACAGAAGGGCTGAAACAGAGGGCGAGAAACAGAGTGGCTGAAACAGGGGGCGAGAAACAGAGTGGCTGAAACAGAGGGCAAGAAACAGAGGGGCTGAAACAGAGGGCGAGAAACAGAGGGGCGGAAACAGAGGGGCTGAAACAGAGAGCGACAAACAGAGGGGCTGAAACAGACGGCCAGAAACAGAGCGGCTGAAAAAGAGGGCGAGAAACAGAGTGGCTGAAACAAAGGGGCTGAAACAGTCGGGCTAAAATAGAGGGGCTGAAACAGAGGGCGAGAAACAGAGGGGCTGAAACAGAGGGGCTGAAACAGAGGGCGAGAAACAGAGGGGCTGAAACAGAGGGCGAGAAACAGAGGGCGAGAAACAGAGGGACTGAAACAGAGGATCTGAAACAGAGAGCGCGAAACAGAGGGACTGAAACAGAGGGCGAGAAACAGAGGGGCTGAAACAGAGGGCGAGAAACAGAGGGGCTGAAACAGAGGGCGAGAAACAGAGGGGCTAAAACAGAGGGCGAGAAACAGAGGGGCTGAAACAGAGGGCGAGAAACAGAGGGGCTGAAACAGAGGGGCTGAAACAGAGGGGCTGAAACAGAGGGCGAGAAACAGAGCGGCTGAAACAGAGGGCGAGAAACAGAGGGGCTGAATCAGAGGGGCTGAAACAGAGGGCGAGAAACAGAGGGGCTGAAACAGAGGGGCTGAAACAGAGGGGCTGAAACAGAGGGGCTGAAACAGAGGGCGAGAAACAGAGAGGCTGAAACAGAGGGCGAGAAACAGAGTTGCTGAAACAGAGGGCAAGAAACAGAGGGGCTGAAACAGAGGGCGAGAAACAGAGGGGCTGAAACAGAGGGGCTGAAACAGAGGGGCTGAAACAGAGGGCCAGAAACACAGGGCGAGAAACAGAGGGACTGAAACAGTGGGGCTGAAACAGAGGGGCTGATACAGAGGGCGAGAAACAGAGTTGCTGAAACAGAGGGCAAGAAACAGAGGGGCGGAAACAGAGGGCGAGAAACAGAGGGGTTGAAACAAAGGGGCTGAAACAGTGGGGCTAAAACACAGGGGCTGAAAGAGAGGGCGAGAAATAGAGGGGCTGAAACAGAGGGCGAGAAACAGAGGGGCTGAAACAGACGGCGAGAAACAGAGGGGCTGAAACAGAAGGCGAGAAACAGAGGGGCTGAAACAGAGGGGCTGAAACAGAGGGCGAGAAACAGAGGGGCTGAATCAGAGGGGCTGAAACAGAGGGCGAGAAACAGAGGGGCTGAAACAGAGGGCGAGAAACAGAGGGGCTGAAACAGAGGGGCTGAAACAGAAGGGTGAGAAAAAGATGGGCTGAAACAGAGGGCGAGAAACAGAGGGGCTGAAACAGAGGGGCTGAAACAGTGGGGCTGAATCAGAGGGGCTGATTCAGAGGGGCTGAAACAGAGGGGCTTAATCAGAGGGGCTGAAACAGAGGGCGAGAAACAGAGGGGCTGAACCAGAGGGCGAGAAACAGAGGGGCAAAAACAGAGGGCGAGAAACAGAGGAGCTGAAACAGAGGGGCTGAAACAGAGAGCGCGAAACAGAGGGGCTGAAACAGATGGCGAGAAACAGAGGGACTGAAACAGAGGTCGAGAAACAGAGGGGCTGAAACAGAGGGCAAGAAACAGAGGGGCTGAAACAGAGTGGCTGAAACAGAAGGGCTGAAACAAAGGGGCTGAAACAGTGGGGCTAAAATAGAGGGGCTGAAACAGAGGGCGAGAAATAGAGGGGCTGCAACAGAGGGCGAGAAACAGAGTGGCTGAAACAGAGGGCGAGAAACAGAGGGGCTGAAACAGAGGGCGAGAAACAGAGGGGCTGAAACAGAGGGGCTGAAACAGAGGGGCTGAAACAGAGGGCGAGAAACAGAGGGGCTGAAACAGAGGGCGAGAAACAGAGGGGCTGAATCAGAGTGGCTGAAACAGAGGGCGAGAAACAGAGGGGCTGAAACAGAGGGGCTGAAACAGAGGGGCTGAAACAGAGGGCGAGAAACAGAGGGGCTGAAACAGAGGGCGAGAAACAGAGGGCGAGAAACAGAGGGACTGAAACAGAGGATCTGAAACAGAGGGGCTGAAACAGAGGGCGAGAAACAGAGGGACTGAAACAAAGGGTCTGAAACAGAGAGCGCGAAACAGAGGGACTGAAACAGAGGGCGACAAACAGTGGGGCTGAATCAGAGGGCGAGAAACAGAGTGGCTGAAACAGAGGGCGAGAAACAGAGGGGCTGAAACAGAGGGGCTGAAACAGTGGGGCTGAATCAGAGGGGCTGATTCAGAGGGGCTGAAACAGAGGGGCTTAATCAGAGGGGCTGAAACAGAGGGCGAGAAACAGAGGGGCTGAACCAGAGGGCGAGAAACAGAGGGGCAGAAACAGAGGGCGAGAAACAGAGGAGCTGAAACAGAGGGGCTGAAACAGAGAGCGCGAAACAGAGGGGCTGAAACAGATGGCGAGAAACAGAGGGACTGAAACAAAGGTCGAGAAACAGAGGGGCTGAAACAGAGGGCAAGAAACAGAGGGGCTGAAACAGAGTGGCTGAAACAGAAGGGCTGAAACAAAGGGGCTGAAACAGTGGGGCTAAAATAGAGGGGCTGAAACAGAGGGCGAGAAATAGAGGGGCTGCAACAGAGGGCGAGAAACAGAGGGGCTGAAACAGAGGGCGAGAAACAGAGAGGCTGAAACAGAGGGCGAGAAACAGAGGGGCTGAAACAGAGGGGCTGAAACAGAGGGGCTGAAACAGAGGGCGAGAAACAGAGGGGCTGAAACAGAGGGCGAGAAACAGAGGGCGAAAAACAGAGGGACGGAAACAGAGGGCGAGAAACAGAGGGGCTGAAACAGAGGGGATGAAACAGAGGGCGAGAAACAGAGGGGCTGAAACAGAGGGCGAGAAACAGAGGGCGAGAAACAGAGGGCGAGAAACAGAGGGACTGAAACAGAGGATCTGAAACAGAGGGGCTGAAACAGAGGGCGAGAAACAGAGGGACTGAAACAAAGGGTCTGAAACAGAGAGCGCGAAACAGAGGGACTGAAACAGAGGGGCTGAAACAGAGGGCGAGAAACAGAGGGGCTGAAACAGAGGGCGAGAAACAGAGGGGCTGAAACAGAGGGCAAGAAACTGAGGGGCTGAAACAGTGTGGCTGAAACAGAGGGCGAGAAACAGAGGGGCTGAATCAGAGGGGCTGAATCAGAAGGGCTGAAACAGAGGGGCTGAAACAGAGGGGCTGAAACAGAGGGCGAGAAACAGAGGGGCTGAAACAGAGGGCGAGAAACAGAGGGGCTGAAACAGAGGGGCTGAAACAGAGGGGCTGAAACAGAGGGCGAGAAACAGAGGGGCTGAAACAGAGGGCGAGAAACAGAGGGGCTGAATCAGAGGGGCTGAAACAGAGGGCGAGAAACAGAGGAGCTGAAACAGAGGGGCTGAAACAGAGGGGCTGAAAAAGAGGGCGAGAAACAGAGGGGCTGAAACAGACGGCGAGAAACAGAGGGGCTGAAACAGAGTGGCTGAAACAAAGGGGCTGAAACAGTGGGGCTAAAATGGAGGGGCTGAAACAGAGGGCGAGAAATAGAGGGGCTGCAACAGAGGGCGATAAACAGAGGGGCTGAAACAGAGGGCGAGAAACAGAGGGGCTGAAACAGAGGGCGAGAAACAGAGGGGCTGAAACAGAGGGGCTGAAACAGAGGGGCTGAAACAGAGGGCGAGAAACAGAGGGGCTGAAACAGAGGGCGAGAAACAGAGGGGCTGAATCAGAGGGACTGAAACAGAGGGCGAGAAACAGAGGGGCTGAAACAGAGGGGCTGAAACAGAGGGGCTGAAACAGAGGGGCTGAAACAGAGGGCGAGAAACAGAGTTGCTGAAACAGAGGGCAAGAAACAGAGGGCTAGAAACAGAGGGACTGAAACAGAGGATCTGAAACAGAGGGGCTGAAACAGAGGGCGAGAAACAGAGGGACTGAAACAAAGGGTCTGAAACAGAGAGCGCAAAACAGAGGGACTGAAACAGAGGGCGAGAAACAGACGGGCTGAAACAGAGGGCGAGAAACAGCGGGGCTGAAACAGAGGGCGAGAAACAGAGGGGCTGAAACAGAAGGCAAGAAACTGAGGGGCTCAAACAGTGTGGCTGAAACAGAGGGCGAGAAACAGAGGGGCTGAATCAGACGGGCTGAATCAGATGGGCTGAAACAGAGGGGCTGAAACAGAGGGCGAGAAACAGAGGGGCTGAAACACAGGGCGTGAAACAGAGGGCGAGAAACAGAGGGGCTGAAAAAGAGGGGCTGAAACAAAGGGGCTGAAACAAAGCGCCTGATACAGAGGGTGAGAAACAGAGGGGCTGAAACAGAGGGCGAGAAACAGAGGGGCTGAAACAGAGTTCGAGAAACAGAGGGGCTGAAACAGAGGGCGAGAAACAGAGGGGCTGAAACAGAGGGGCTGAAACAGAGGGGCTGAAACAGTGGGGCTGAAACACAGGGCGAGAAACAGAGAGGCTGAAACACAGGGCGAGAAACAGAGGGGCTGAAACAGAGGGCGAGAAACAGAGGGGCTGAAACAGAGGGACTGAAACAGAGGGGCTGAAACAGAGGGGCTGAAAGAGAGGGCGAGAAACAGAGTGGCTGAAACAGAGGGCGAGAAACAGAGTGGCTGAAACAGAGGGCAAGAAACAGAGGGGCTGAAACAGAGGGCGAGAAACAGAGGGGCTGAAACAGAGGGGCTGAAACAGAGGGGCGGAAACAGAGGGGCTGAAACAGAGAGCGACAAACAGAGGGGCTGAAACAGAGGGCCAGAAACAGAGCGGCTGAAACAGAGGGCGAGAAACAGAGTGGCTGAAACAAATGGGGCTGAAACAGTGGGGCTAAAATAGAGGGGTGAAACAGAGGGCGAGAAATAGAGGGGCTGAAACAGAGGGCGAGAAACAGAGGGGCTGAAACAGAGGGCGAGAAACAGAGGGGCTGAAACAGAGGGCGAGAAACAGAGGGGCTGAAACAGAGGGGCTGAAACAGAGGGGCTGAAACAGAGGGCGAGAAACAGAGGGGCTGAAACAGAGGGCGAGAAACAGAGGGGCTGAAACAGAGTGGCTGAAACAAAGGGGCTGAAACAGTGGGGCTAAAATAGAGGGGCTGAAACAGAGGGCGAGAAATAGAGGGGCTGCAACAGAGGGCGAGAAACAGAGGGGCTGAAACAGAGGGCGAGAAACAGAGGGGCTGAAACAGAGGGCGAGAAACAGAGGGGCTGAAACATAGGGGCTGAAACAGAGGGGCTGAAACAGAGGGCGAGAAACAGAGGGGCTGAAACAGAGGGCGAGAAACAGAGGGGCTGAATCAGAGGGACTGAAACAGAGGGGCTGAAACAGAGGGCTAGAAACAGAGGGGCTGAAACAGAAGGCGAGAAACAGAGGGGCTGAAACAGAGGGGCTGAAACAGAGGGGCTGAAACAGAGGGCTAGAAACAGAGGGGCTGAAACAGAGGGCGAGAAACAGAGGGGCTGAAACAGAGGGCGAGAAACAGAGGGGCTGAATCAGAGAGGCTGAAACAGAGGGCGAGAAACAGAGGGGCAGAAACAGAGAGCGAGAAACAGAGGGGCTGAAACAGAGGGGCTGAAACAGAGTGTGAGAAACAGAGGGGCTGAAACAGAGGGCGAGAAACAGAGGGGCTGAAACAGAGGGGCTGAAACAGAGGGGCTGAATCAGAGGGGCTGATTCAGAGGGGCTGAAACAGAGGGGCTTAATCAGAGGGGCTGAAACAGAGGGCGAGAAACAGAGGGGCTGAAACAGAGGGGCTGAATCAGAGGGGCTGAAACAGAGGGGCTGAAACAGAGGGCCAGAAGCAGAGAGGCTGAAACAGAGGGCGAGAAACAGAGGGGCTGAAACAGAAGGCAAGAAACAGAGGGGCTGAAACAGAGGGCGAGAAACAGAGGGGCTGAAACAGAGGGGCTGAAACAGAGGGGCTGAAACAGAGGGCGAGAAACAGAGGGGCTGAAACAGAGGGCGAGAAACAGAGGGGCTGAAACAGAGGGCGAGAAACAGAGGGCGAGAAACAGAGGGACTGAAACAGAGGATCTGAAACAGAGAGCGCGAAACAGAGGGACTGAAACAGAGGGCGAGAAACAGAGGGTCTGAAACAGAGGGCGAGAAACAGAGGGGCTGAAACAGAGGGCGAGAAACAGAGGGGCTGAAACAGAGGGCGAGAAACATAGGGGCTAAAACAGAGGGCGAGAAACAGAGGGGCTGAAACAGAGGGCGAGAAACAGAGGGGCTGAAACAGAGGGGCTGAAACAGAGGGTCTGAAACAGAGGGGCTGAAACAGAGGGCGAGAAACTGAGCGGCTGAAACAGAGGGCGAGAAACAGAGGGGCTGAATCAGAGGGGCTGAAACAGAGGGCGAGAAACAGAGGGGCTGAAACAGAGGGGCTGAAACAGAGGGGCTGAAACAGAGGGGCTGAAACAGAGGGCGAGAAACAGAGAGGCTGAAACAGAGGGCGAGAAACAGAGTTGCTGAAACAGAGGGCAAGAAACAGAGGGGCTGAAACAGAGGGCGAGAAACAGAGGGGCTGAAACAGAGGGGCTGAAACAGAGGGGCTGAAACAGAGAGCGAGAAACAGAGGGGCTGAAACAGAGGGCCAGAAACAGAGGGCGAGAAACAGAGGGACTGAAACAGTGGGGCTGAAACAGAGGGGCTGATACAGAGGGCGAGAAACAGAGTTGCTGAAACAGAGGGCAAGAAACAGAGGGGCTGAAACAGAGGGCGAGAAACAGAGGGGTTGAAACAAAGGGGCTGAAACAGTGGGGCTAAAACAGAGGGGCTGAAACAGAGGGCGAGAAATAGAGGGGCTGAAACAGAGAGCGAGAAACAGAGGGGCTGAAACAGAGGGCGAGAAACAGAGGGGCTGAAACAGAGGGGCTGAAACAGAGTGCGAGAAACAGAGGGGCTGAAACAGAGGGCGAGAAACAGAGGGGCTGAAACAGAGGGCGAGAAACAGAGGGGCTGAATCAGAGGGGCTGAAACAGAGGGCGAGAAACAGAGGGGCTGACACAGAGGGCGAGAAACAGAGGGGCTGAAACAGAGGGGCTGAAACAGAAGGGTGAGAAAAAGATGGGCTGAAACAGAGGGCGAGAAACAGAGGGGATGAAACAGAGGGGCTGAAACAGTGGGGCTGAATCAGAGGGGCTGATTCAGAGGGGCTGAAACAGAGGGGCTTAATCAGAGGGGCTGAAACAGAGGGCGAGAAACAGAGGGGCTGAACCAGAGGGCGAGAAACAGAGGGGCAGAAACAGAGGGCGAGAAACAGAGGAGCTGAAACAGAGGGGCTGAAACAGAGAGCGCGAAACAGAGGGGCTGAAACAGATGGCGAGAAACAGAGGGACTGAAACAGAGGTCGAGAAACAGAGGGGCTGAAACAGAGGGCAAGAAACAGAGGGGCTGAAACAGAGTGGCTGAAACAGAAGGGCTGAAACAAAGGGGCTGAAACAGTGGGGCTAAAATAGAGGGGCTGAAACAGAGGGCGAGAAATAGAGGGGCTGCAACAGAGGGCGAGAAACAGAGGGGCTGAAACAGAGGGCGAGAAACAGAGGGGCTGAAACAGAGGGCGAGAAACAGAGGGGCTGAAACAGAGGGCGAGAAACAGAGGGGCTGAATCAGAGGGACTGAAAAAGAGGGCGAGAAACAGAGGAGCTGAAACAGAGGGGCTGAAACAGAGGGGCTGAAACAGAGGGGCTGAAACAGAGGGCGAGAAACAGAGGGGCTGAAACAGAGGGCGAGAAACAGAGGGGCTGAAACAGAGGGCGAGAAACAGAGGGCGAGAAACAGAGGGGCTGAAAAAGAGGGGCTGAAACAAAGGGGCTGAAACAAAGCGCCTGATACAGAGGGCGAGGAACAAAGGGGCTGAAAAAGAGGGCGAGAAACAGAGGGGCTGAAACAGAGGAGCTGAAACAGAGGGGCTGAAACAGTGGGGCTGAAACAGAGGGCGAGAAACAGAGAGGCTGAAACACAGGGTGAGAAACAGAGGGGCTGAAACAGAGGGCGAGAAACAGAGGGGCTGAAACAGAGGGGCTAAAACAGAGGGGCTGAAACAGAAGGGCTGAAACAGAGGGCGAGAAACAGAGTGGCTGAAACAGAGGGCGAGAAACAGAGTGGCTGAAACAGAGGGCAAGAAACAGAGGGGCTGAAACAGAGGGCGAGAAACAGAGGGGCTGAAACAGAGGGGCTGAAACAGAGGGGCGGAAACAGAGGGGCTGAAACAGAGAGCGACAAACAGAGGGGCTGAAACAGACGGCCAGAAACAGAGCGGCTGAAAAAGAGGGCGAGAAACAGAGTGGCTGAAACAAAGGGGCTGAAACAGTCGGGCTAAAATAGAGGGGCTGAAACAGAGGGCGAGAAACAGAGGGGATGAAACAGAGGGGCTGAAACAGAGGGCGAGAAACAGAGGGGCTGAAACAGAGGGCGAGAAACAGAGGGCGAGAAACAGAGGGACTGAAACAGAGAATCTGAAACAGAGAGCGCGAAACAGAGGGACTGAAACAGAGGGCGAGAAACAGAGGGTCTGAAACAGAGGGCGAGAAACAGAGGGGCTGAAACAGAGGGCGAGAAACAGAGGGGCTGAAACAGAGGGCGAGAAACATAGGGGCTAAAACAGAGGGCGAGAAACAGAGGGGCTGAAACAGAGGGCGAGAAACAGAGGGGCTGAAACAGAGGGGCTGAAACAGAGGGGCTGAATCAGAGGGGCTGAAACAGAGGGCGAGAAACAGAGGGGCTGAAACAGAGGGGCTGAAACAGAGGGGCTGAAACAGAGGGGCTGAAACAGAGGGCGAGAAACAGAGAGGCTGAAACAGAGGGCGAGAAACAGAGTTGCTGAAACAGAGGGCAAGAAACAGAGGGGCTGAAACAGAGGGCGAGAAACAGAGGGGCTGAAACAGAGGGGCTGAAACAGACGGGCTGAAACAGTGAGCGAGAAACAGAGGGGCTGAAACAGAGGGCCAGAAACACAGGGCGAGAAACAGAGGGACTGAAACAGTGGGGCTGAAACAGAGGGGCTGATACAGAGGGCGAGAAACAGAGTTGCTGAAACAGGGGGCAAGAAACAGAGGGGCTGAAACAGAGGGCGAGAAACAGAGGGGTTGAAACAAAGGGGCTGAAACAGTGGGGCTAAAACACAGGGGCTGAAACAGAGGGCGAGAAATAGAGGGGCTGAAACAGAGGGCGAGAAACAGAGGGGCTGAAACAGACGGCGAGAAACAGAGGGGCTGAAACAGAAGGCGAGAAACAGAGGGGCTGAAACAGAGGGGCTGAAACAGAGGTGCTGAAACAGAGGGCGAGAAACAGAGGGGCTGAAACAGAGGGCGAGAAACAGAGGGGCTGAAACAGAGGGCGAGAAACAGAGGGGCTGAATCAGAGGGGCTGAAACAGAGGGCGAGAAACAGAGGGGCTGAAACAGAGGGCGAGAAACAGAGGGGCTGAAACAGAGGGGCTGAAACAGAAGGGTGAGAAAAAGATGGGCTGAAACAGAGGGCAAGAAACAGAGGGGCTGAAACAGAGGGGCTGAAACAGTGGGGCTGAATCAGAGGGGCTGATTCAGAGGGGCTGAAACAGAGGGCGAGAAACAGAGGGGCTGAACCAGAGGGCGAGAAACAGAGGGGCAGAAACAGAGGGCGAGAAACAGAGGAGCTGAAACAGAGGGGCTGAAACAGAGAGCGCGAAACAGAGGGGCTGAAACAGATGGCGAGAAACAGAGGGACTGAAACAGAGGTCGAGAAACAGAGGGGCTGAAACAGAGGGCAAGAAACAGAGGGGCTGAAACAAAGGGGCTGAAACAGTGGGGCTAAAATAGAGGGGCTGAAACAGAGGGCGAGAAATAGAGGGGCTGCAACAGAGGGCGAGAAACAGAGGGGCTGAAACAGAGGGCGAGAAACAGAGGGGCTGAAACAGAGGGCGAGAAACAGAGGGGCTGAAACAGAGGGGCTGAAACAGAGGGGCTGAAACAGAGGGCGAGAAACAGAGGGGCTGAAACAGAGGGCGAGAAACAGAGGGGCTGAATCAGAGTGGCTGAAACAGAGGGCGAGAAACAGAGGGGCTGAAACAGAGGGGCTGAAACAGAGGGGCTGAAACAGAGGGCGAGAAACAGAGGGGCTGAAACAGAGGGCGAGAAACAGAGGGCGAGAAACAGAGGGACTGAAACAGAGGATCTGAAACAGAGGGGCTGAAACAGAGGGCGAGAAACAGAGGGACTGAAACAAAGGGTCTGAAACAGAGAGCGCGAAACAGAGGGACTGAAACAGAGGGCGAGAAACAGAGGGGCTGAAACAGAGGGCGAGAAACAGAGGGGCTGAAACAGAGGGCGAGAAACAGAGGGGCTGAAACAGAGGGGCTGAAACAGTGGGGCTGAATCAGAGGGGCTGATTCAGAGGGGCTGAAACAGAGGGGCTTAATCAGAGGGGCTGAAACAGAGGGCGAGAAACAGAGGGGCTGAACCAGAGGGCGAGAAACAGAGGGGCAGAAACAGAGGGCGAGAAACAGAGGAGCTGAAACAGAGGGGCTGAAACAGAGAGCGCGAAACAGAGGGGCTGAAACAGATGGCGAGAAACAGAGGGACTGAAACAGAGGTCGAGAAACAGAGGGGCTGAAACAGAGGGCAAGAAACAGAGGGGCTGAAACAGAGTGGCTGAAACAGAAGGGCTGAAACAAAGGGGCTGAAACAGTGGGGCTAAAATAGAGGGGCTGAAACAGAGGGGGAGAAATAGAGGGGCTGGAACAGAGGGCGAGAAACAGAGGGGCTGAAACAGAGGGCGAGAAACAGAGAGGCTGAAACAGAGGGCGAGAAACAGAGGGGCTGAAACAGAGGGGCTGAAACAGAGGGGCTGAAACAGAGGGCGAGAAACAGAGGGGCTGAAACAGAGGGCGAGAAACAGAGGGCGAGAAACAGCGGGACTGAAACAGAGGGCGAGAAACAGAGGGGCTGAAACAGAGGGGCTGAAACAGAGGGGATGAAACAGAGGGCGAGAAACAGAGGGGCTGAAACAGAGGGCGAGAAACAGAGGGCGAGAAACAGAGGGACTGAAACAGAGGATCTGAAACAGAGGGGCTGAAACAGAGGGCGAGAAACAGAGGGACTGAAACAGAGGGGCTGAAACAGAGGGCGAGAATCAGAGGGGCTGAAACAGAGGGCGAGAAACAGAGGGGCTGAAACAGAGGGCAAGAAACTGAGGGGCTGAAACAGTGTGGCTGAAACAGAGGGCGAGAAACAGAGGGGCTGAATCAGAGGGGCTGAATCAGAAGGGCTGAAACAGAGGGGCTGAAACAGAGGGGCTGAAACAGAGGGCGAGAAACAGAGGGGCTGAAACAGAGGGCGAGAAACAGAGGGGCTGAAACAGAGGGGCTGAAACAGAGGGGCTGAAACAGAGGGCGAGATACAGAGGGGATGAAACAGAGGGCGAGAAACAGAGGGGCTGAATCAGAGGGGCTGAAACAGAGGGCGAGAAACAGAGGAGCTGAAACAGAGGGGCTGAAACAGAGGGGCTGAAACAGAGGGCGAGAAACAGAGGGGCTGAAACAGACGGCGAGAAACAGAGGGGCTGAAACAGAGTGGCTGAAACAAAGGGGCTGAAACAGTGGGGCTAAAATGGAGGGGCTGAAACAGAGGGCGAGAAATAGAGGGGCTGCAACAGAGGGCGAGAAACAGAGGGACTGAAACAGAGGATCTGAAACAGAGGGGCTGAAACAGAGGGCGAGAAACAGAGGGACTGAAACAAAGGGTCTGAAACAGAGAGCGCGAAACAGAGGGACTGAAACAGAGGGGCTGAAACAGAGGGCGAGAAACAGAGGGGCTGAAACAGAGGGCGAGAAACAGAGGGGCTGAAACAGAGGGCAAGAAACTGAGGGGCTGAAACAGTGTGGCTGAAACAGAGGGCGAGAAACAGAGGGGCTGAATCAGAGGGGCTGAATCAGAAGGGCTGAAACAGAGGGGCTGAAACAGAGGGGCTGAAACAGAGGGCGAGAAACAGAGGGGCTGAAACAGAGGGCGAGAAACAGAGGGGCTGAAACAGAGGGGCTGAAACAGAGGGGCTGAAACAGAGGGCGAGAAACAGAGGGGCTGAAACAGAGGGCGAGAAACAGAGGGGCTGAATCAGAGGGGCTGAAACAGAGGGCGAGAAACAGAGGAGCTGAAACAGAGGGGCTGAAACAGAGGGGCTGAAACAGAGGGCGAGAAACAGAGGGGCTGAATCAGACGGCGAGAAACAGAGGGGCTGAAACAGAGTGGCTGAAACAAAGGGGCTGAAACAGTGGGGCTAAAATGGAGGGGCTGAAACAGAGGGCGAGAAATAGAGGGGCTGCAACAGAGGGCGATAAACAGAGGGGCTGAAACAGAGGGCGAGAAACAGAGGGGCTGAAACAGAGGGCGAGAAACAGAGGGGCTGAAACAGAGGGGCTGAAACAGAGGGGCTGAAACAGAGGGCGAGAAACAGAGGGGCTGAAACAGAGGGCGAGAAACAGAGGGGCTGAATCAGAGGGACTGAAACAGAGGGCGAGAAACAGAGGGGCTGAAACAGAGGGGCTGAAACAGAGGGGCTGAAACAGAGGGGCTGAAACGAGAGGGCGAGAAACAGAGGGGGCTGAAACAGAGGGCGAGAAACAGAGGGCGAGAAACAGAGGGACTGAAACAGAGGATCTGAAACAGAGGGGCTGAAACAGAGGGCGAGAAACAGAGGGACTGAAACAAAGGGTCTGAAACAGATAGCGCGAAACAGAGGACTGAAACAGAGGGCGAGAAACAGAGGGGCTGAAAACAGAGGGCAAGAAACAGAGGGGCTGAAACAGAGGGCGAGAAACAGAGGGGCTGAAACAGAGGGCAAGAAACTGAGGGGCTGAAACAGTGTGGCTGAAACAGAGGGCGAGAAACAGAGGGGCTGAATCAGACGGGCTGAATCAGATGGGCTGAAACAGAGGGGCTGAAACAGAGGGCGAGAAACAGAGGGGCTGAAACAGAGGGCGTGAAACGTTTCGAGGGCGAGAAACAGAGGGGCTGAAAAAGAGGGGCTGAAACAAAGGGGCTGAAACAAAGCGCCTGATACAGAGGGCGAGAAACAGAGGGGCTGAAACAGAGGGCGAGAAACAGAGGGGCTGAAACAGAGGGCGAGAAACAGAGGGGCTGAAACCAGAGGGGGCTGAAACAGAGGGGCTGAAACAGTGGGGGATGAAACACAGGGCGAGAAACAGAGAGGCTGAAACACAGGGCGAGAGAACAGAGGGGCTGAAACAGAGGGCGAGAAACAGAGGGGCTGAAACAGAGGACTGAAACAGAGGGGCTGAAACAGAGGGGCTGAAAGAGAGGGCGAGAAACAGAGTGCTGAAACAGAGGGCGAGAAACAGAGTGGCTGAAACAGAGGGCAAGAACAGAGGGGCTGAAACAGAGGGCGAGAAACAGAGGGGCTGAAACAGAGGGGCTGAAACAGAGGGGCGGAAACAGAGGGGCTGAAACTCAGAGAGCGACAAACAGAGGGGCTGAAACAGAGGGCGAGAAACAGAGGGGCTGAAACAGAGGGCGAGAAACAGAGGGGCTGAATCAGAGGGGCTGAAACAGAGGGCGAGAAACAGAGGGGCTGAAACAGAGGGCGAGAAACAGAGCGGCTGAAACAGAGTGGCTGAAACAGAAGGGTGAGAAAAAAGATGGGCTGAAACAGAGGGCGAGAAACAGAGGGGCTGAAACAGAGGGGCTGAAACAGTGGGGCTGAATCAGAGGGGCTGATTCAGAGGGGCTGAAACAGAGGGGCTTAATCAGAGGGGCTGAAACAGAGGGCGAGAAACACAGAGGGGCTGAACCAGAGGGCGAGAAACAGAGGGGCAGAAACAGAGGGCGAGAAACAGAGGAGCTGAAACAGAGGGGCTGAAACAGAGAGCGCGAAACAGAGGGGCTGAAACAGATGGCGAGAAACAGAGGGACTGAAACAGAGGGTCGAGAAACAGAGGGGCTGAAACAGAGGGCAAGAAACAGAGGGACTGAAACAGAGTGGCTGAAACAGAAGGGCTGAAACAAAGGGGCTGAAACAGTGGGGCTAAAATAGAGGGGCTGAAACAGAGGGCGAGAAATAGAGGGGCTGCAACAGAGGGCGAGAAACAGAGGGGCTTGAAACAGAGGGCGAGAAACAGAGGGGCTGAAACAGAGGGCGAGAAACAGAGGGGCTGAAACAGAGGGGCTGAAACAGAGGGGCTGAAACAGAGGGCGAGAAACAGAGGGGCTGAAACAGAGTGCGAGAAACAGAGGGGGCTGAATCAGAGTGGCTGAAACAGAGGGCGAGAAACAGAGGGGCTGAAACAGAGGGGCTGAAACAGAGGGGCTGAAACAGAGGGCGAGAAACAGAGGGGCTGAAACAGAGGGCGAGACACAGAGGGCGAGAAACAGAGGGACTGAAACAGAGGATCTGAAACAGAGGGGCTGAAACAGAGGGCGAGAAACAGAGGGACTGAAACAAAGGGTCTGAAACAGAGAGCGCGAAACAGAGGGACTGAAACAGAGGGCGAGAAACAGAGGGGCTGAAACAGAGGGCGAGAAACAGAGGGGCTGAATCAGAGGGCGAGAAACAGACGGGCTGAAACAGAGGGGCTGAAACAGTGGGGGCTGAATCAGAGGGGCTGATTCAGAGGGGGCTGAAACAGAGGGGCTTAATCAGAGGGGCTGAAACAGAGGGCGAGAAACAGAGGGGCTGAACCAGAGGGCGAGAAACAGAGGGGCTGAAACAGAGGGCGAGAAACAGAGGAGCTGAAACAGAGGGGCTGAAACAGAGGGCGAGAAATAGAGGGGCTGCAACAGAGGGCGAGAAACAGAGGGGCTGAAACAGAGGGCGAGAAACAGAGAGGCTGAAACAGAGGGCGAGAAACAGAGGGGCTGAAACAGAGGGGCTGAAACAGAGGGGCTGAAACAGAGGGCGAGAAACAGAGGGGCTGAAACAGAGGGCGAGAAACAGAGGGGCGAGAAACAGAGGGACTGAAACAGAGGGCGAGAAACAGAGGGGCTGAAACAGAGGGGGCTGAAACAGAGGGGATGAAACAGAGGGCGAGAAACAGAGGGGCTGAAACAGAGGGCGAGAAACAGAGGGCGAGAAACAGAGGGACTGAAACAGAGGATCTGAAACAGAGGGGCTGAAACAGAGGGCGAGAAACAGAGGGACTGAAACAAAGGGTCTGAAACAGAGAGCGCGAAACAGAGGGACTGAAACAGAGGGGCTGAAAACAGAGGGCGAGAAACAGAGGGGCTGAAACAGAGGGCGAGAAACAGAGGGGCTGAAACAGTGTGCAAGAAACTGAGGGGCTGAAACAGTGTGGCTGAAACATGAGGGCGAGAAACAGAGGGGCTGAATCAGAGGAGGCTGAATCAGAAGGGCTGAAACAGAGGGGCTGAAACAGAGGGGCTGAAACAGAGGGCGAGAAACAGAGGGGCTGAAACAGAGGGCGAGAAACAGAGGGGCTGAAACAGAGGGGCTGAAACAGAGGGGCTGAAACAGAGGGCGAGAAACAGAGGGGCTGAAACAGAGGGCGAGAAACAGAGGGGCTGAATCAGAGGGGCTGAAACAGAGGGCGAGAAACAGAGGAGCTGAAACAGAGGGGCTGAATCAGAGGGACTGAAACAGAGGGCGAGAAACAGAGGGGCTGAAACAGAGGGGCTGAAACAGAGGGGCTGAAACAGAGGGGCTGAAACAGAGGGCGAGAAACAGAGGGGCTGAAACAGAGGGGCGAGAAACAGAGGGCGAGAAACAGAGGGACTGAAACAGAGGATCTGAAACAGAGGGGCTGAATCAGAGGGCGAGAAACAGAGGGACTGAAACAAAGGGTCTGAAACAGAGAGCACGAAACAGAGGGACTGAAACAGAGGGCGAGAAACAGAGGGGCTGAAACAGAGGGCGAGAAACAGAGGGGCTGAAACAGAGGGCGAGAAACAGAGGGGCTGAAACAGAGGGCAAGAAACACAGGGGCTGAAACAGTGTGGCTGAAACAGAGGGCGAGAAACAGAGGGGCTGAATCAGACGGGCTGAATCAGATGGGCTGAAACAGAGGGGCTGAAACAGAGGGCGAGAAACAGAGGGGCTGAAACAGAGGGCGTGAAACAGAGGGCGAGAAACAGAGGGGCTGAAAAAGAGGGGCTGAAACAAAGGGGCTGAAACAAAGCGCCTGATACAGAGGGCGAGAAACAGAGGGGCTGAAACAGAGGGCGAGAAACAGAGGGGCTGAAACAGAGGGCGAGAAACAGAGGGGCTGAAACAGAGGGCGAGAAACAGAGGGGCTGAAACAGAGGGGCTGAAACAGAGGGGCTGAAACAGTGGGGCTGAAACACAGGGCGAGAAACAGAGAGGCTGAAACACAGGGCGAGAAACAGAGGGGCTGAAACAGAGGGCGAGAAACAGAGGGGCTGAAACAGAGGGACTGAAACAGAGGGGCTGAAACAGAGGGGCTGAAAGAGAGGGCGAGAAACAGAGTGGCTGAAACAGAGGGCGAGAAACAGAGTGGCTGAAACAGAGGGCAAGAAACAGAGGGGCTGAAACAGAGGGCGAGAAACAGAGGGGCTGAAACAGAGGGGCTGAAACAGAGGGGCGGAAACAGAGGGACTGAAACAGAGAGCGACAAACAGAGGGGCTGAAACAGAGGGCCAGAAACAGAGCGGCTGAAACAGAGGGCGAGAAACAGAGTGGCTGAAACAAATGGGGCTGAAACAGTGGGGCTAAAATAGAGGGGTGAAACAGAGGGCGAGAAATAGAGGGGCTGAAACAGAGGGCGAGAAACAGAGGGGCTGAAACAGAGGGCGAGAAACAGAGGGGCTGAAACAGAGGGCGAGAAACAGAGGGGCTGAAACAGAGGGGCTGAAACAGAGGGGCTGAAACAGAGGGCGAGAAACAGAGGGGCTGAAACAGAGGGCGAGAAACAGAGGGGCTGAAACAGAGTGGCTGAAACAAAGGGGCTGAAACAGTGGGGCTAAAATAGAGGGGCTGAAACAGAGGGCGAGAAATAGAGGGGCTGCAACAGAGGGCGAGAAACAGAGGGGCTGAAACAGAGGGCGAGAAACAGAGGGGCTGAAACAGAGGGCGAGAAACAGAGGGGCTGAAACAGAGGGGCTGAAACAGAGGGGCTGAAACAGAGGGCGAGAAACAGAGGGGCTGAAACAGAGGGCGAGAAACAGAGGGGCTGAATCAGAGGGACTGAAACAGAGGGGCTGAAACAGAGGGCGAGAAACAGAGGGGCTGAAACAGACGGCGAGAAACAGAGGGGCTGAAACAGAGTGGCTGAAACAAAGGGGCTGAAACAGTGGGGCTAAAATGGAGGGGGTGAAACAGAGGGCGAGAAATAGAGGGGCTGCAACAGAGGGCGATAAACAGAGGGGCTGAAACAGAGGGCGAGAAACAGAGGGGCTGAAACAGAGGGCGAGAAACAGAGGGGCTGAAACAGAGGGGCTGAAACAGAGGGGCTGAAACAGAGGGCGAGAAACAGAGGGGCTGAAACAGAGGGCGAGAAACAGAGGGGCTGAATCAGAGGGACTGAAACAGAGGGCGAGAAACAGAGGGGCTGAAACAGAGGGGCTGAAACAGAGGGGCTGAAACAGAGGGGCTGAAACAGAGGGCGAGAAACAGAGGGGCTGAAACAGAGGGCGAGAAACAGAGGGCGAGAAACAGAGGGACTGAAACAGAGGATCTGAAACAGAGGGGCTGAATCAGAGGGCGAGAAACAGAGGGACTGAAACAAAGGGTCTGAAACAGAGAGCACGAAACAGAGGGACTGAAACAGAGGGCGAGAAACAGAGGGGCTGAAACAGAGGGCGAGAAACAGAGGGGCTGAAACAGAGGGCGAGAAACAGAGGGGCTGAAACAGAGGGCAAGAAACACAGGGGCTGAAACAGTGTGTCTGAAACAGAGGGCGAGAAACAGAGGGGCTGAATCAGACGGGCTGAATCAGATGGGCTGAAACAGAGGGGCTGAAACAGAGGGCGAGAAACAGAGGGGCTGAAACAGAGGGCGTGAAACAGAGGGCGAGAAACAGAGGGGCTGAAAAAGAGGGGCTGAAACAAAGGGGCTGAAACAAAGCGCCTGATACAGAGGGCGAGAAACAGAGGGGCTGAAACAGAGGGCGAGAAACAGAGGGGCTGAAACAGAGGGCGAGAAACAGAGGGGCTGAAACAGAGGGCGAGAAACAGAGGGGCTGAAACAGAGGGGCTGAAACAGAGGGGCTGAAACAGTGGGGCTGAAACACAGGGCGAGAAACAGAGAGGCTGAAACACAGGGCGAGAAACAGAGGGGCTGAAACAGAGGGCGAGAAACAGAGGGGCTGAAACAGAGGGACTGAAACAGAGGGGCTGAAACAGAGGGGCTGAAAGAGAGGGCGAGAAACAGAGTGGCTGAAACAGAGGGCGAGAAACAGAGTGGCTGAAACAGAGGGCAAGAAACAGAGGGGCTGAAACAGAGGGGCTGAAACAGAGGGGCTGAAACAGAGGGGCTGAAACAGAGAGCGAGAAACAGAGGGGCTGAAACAGAGGGCCAGAAACAGAGGGCGAGAAACAGAGGGACTGAAACAGTGGGGCTGAAACAGATGGGCTGATACAGAGGGCGAGAAACAGAGCGGCTGAACAGAGGGCGAAAAACAGTGGGGTTGAAACAAAGGGGCTGAAACAGTGGGGCTAAAACAGAGGGGCTGAAACAGAGGGCGAGAAATAGAGGGGCTGAAACAGATGGCGAGAAACAGAGGGGCTGAAACAGAGGGCGAGAAACAGAGGGGCTGAATCAGATGGGCTGAAAAAGAGGGGCTGAAACAGCGGGTGAGAAACAGAGGGGCTGAAACAGAGGGGCTGAAACAGAGGGGCTGAAACAGAGGGGCTGAAAAAGAGGGGCTGAAACAAAGGGGCTGAAACAAAGCGCCTGATACAGAGGGCGAGGAACAAAGGGGCTGAAAAAGAGGGCGAGAAACAGAGGGGCTGAAACAGAGGGGCTGAAACAGAGGGGCTGAAACAGTGGGGCTGAAACAGAGGGCGAGAAACAGAGAGGCTGAAACACAGGGTGAGAAACAGAGGGGCTGAAACAGAGGGCGAGAAACAGAGGGGCTGAAACAGAGGGGCTGAAACAGTGTGGCTGAAACAGAGGGCGAGAAACAGAGGGGCTGAATCAGACGGGTTGAATCAGATGGGCTGAAACAGAGGGGCTGAAACAGAGGGCGAGAAACAGAGGGGCTGAAACAGAGGGCGAGAAACAGAGAACGAGAAACAGAGGGGCTGAAAAAGAGGGGCTGAAACAAACGGGCTGAAACAAAGCGCCTGATACAGAGGGCGAGGAACAAAGGGGCTGAAAAAGAGGTCGAGAAACAGAGGGGCTGAAACAGAGGGGCTGAAACAGAGGGGCTGAAACAGTGGGGCTGAAACAGAGGGCGAGAAACAGAGAGGCTGAAACACAGGGTGAGAAACAGAGGGGCTGAAACAGAGGGCGAGAAACAGAGGGGCTGAAACAGAGGGGCTGAAACAGAGGGGCTGAAACAGAAGGGCTGAAACAGAGGGGCTGAGACAGAGGGCGAGAAACAGAGGGGCTGAAACAGAGGGCGAGAAACAGAGTTGCTGAAACAGAGGGCAAGAAACAGAGGGGCTGAAACAGAGGGCGAGAAACAGAGGGGCTGAAACAGAGGGGCTGAAACAGAGGGGCTGAAACAGAGGGGCTGAAACAGAGAGCGAGAAACAGAGGGGCTGAAACAGAGGGCCAGAAACAGAGGGCGAGAAACAGAGGGACTGAAACAGTGGGGCTGAAACAGATGGGCTGATACAGAGGGCGAGAAACAGAGCGGCTGAACAGAGGGCGAAAAACAGTGGGGTTGAAACAAAGGGGCTGAAACAGTGGGGCTAAAGCAGAGGGGCTGAAACAGAGGGCGAGAAATAGAGGGGCTGAAACAGATGGCGAGAAACAGAGGGGCTGAAACAGAGGGCGAGAAACAGAGGGGCTGAATCAGATGGGCTGAAAAAGAGGGGCTGAAACAGCGGGTGAGAAACAGAGGGGCTGAAACAGAGGGCGAGAAACAGAGGGGCTGAAACAGAGGGGCTGAAAAAGAGGGGCTGAAACAAAGGGGCTGAAACAAAGCGCCTGATACAGAGGGCGAGGAACAAAGGGGCTGAAAAAGAGGGCGAGAAACAGAGGGGCTGAAACAGAGGGGCTGAAACAGAGGGGCTGAAACAGTGGGGCTGAAACAGAGGGCGAGAAACAGAGAGGCTGAAACACAGGGTGAGAAACAGAGGGGCTGAAACAGAGGGCGAGAAACAGAGGGGCTGAAACAGAGGGGCTGAAACAGTGTGGCTGAAACAGAGGGCGAGAAACAGAGGGGCTGAATCAGACGGGTTGAATCAGATGGGCTGAAACAGAGGGGCTGAAACAGAGGGCGAGAAACAGAGGGGCTGAAACAGAGGGCGAGAAACAGAGAACGAGAAACAGAGGGGCTGAAAAAGAGGGGCTGAAACAAACGGGCTGAAACAAAGCGCCTGATACAGAGGGCGAGGAACAAAGGGGCTGAAAAAGAGGGCGAGAAACAGAGGGGCTGAAACAGAGGGGCTGAAACAGAGGGGCTGAAACAGTGGGGCTGAAACAGAGGGCGAGAAACAGAGAGGCTGAAACACAGGGTGAGAAACAGAGGGGCTGAAACAGAGGGCGAGAAACAGAGGGGCTGAAACAGAGGGGCTGAAACAGAGGGGCTGAAACAGAAGGGCTGAAACAGAGGGCGAGAAACAGAGTGGCTGAAACAGAGGGCGAGAAACAGAGTGGCTGAAACAGAGGGCAAGAAACAGAGGGGCTGAAACAGAGGGCGAGAAACAGAGGGGCTGAAACAGAGGGGCTGAAACAGAGGGGCGGAAACAGAGGGGCTGAAACAGAGAGCGACAAACAGAGAGGCTGAAACAGACGGCCAGAAACAGAGCGGCTGAAACAGAGGGCGAGAAACAGAGGGGCTGAAACAGAGGGCGAGAAACATAGGGGCTGAAACAGAGGGCGAGAAACAGAGGGGCTGAAACAGAGGGCGAGAAACAGAGGGGCTGAAACAGAGGGGCTGAAACAGAGGGGCTGAAACAGAGGGGCTGAAACAGAGGGCGAGAAACAGAGCGGCTGAAACAGAGGGCGAGAAACAGAGGGGCTGAATCAGAGGGGCTGAAACAGAGGGCGAGAAACAGAGGGGCTGAAACAGAGGGGCTGAAACAGAGGGGCTGAAACAGAGGGGCTGAAACAGAGGGCGAGAAACAGAGAGGCTGAAACAGAGGGCGAGAAACAGAGTTGCTGAAACAGAGGGCAAGAAACAGAGGGGCTGAAACAGAGGGCGAGAAACAGAGGGGCTGAAACAGAGGGGCGGAAACAGAGGGTGAGAAACAGAGGGGCTGAAACAGAGAGCGAGAAACAGAGGGGCTGAAACAGAGGGCCAGAAACAGAGGGCGAGAAACAGAGGGACTGAAACAGTGGGGCTGAAACAGATGGGCTGATACAGAGGGCGAGAAACAGAGCGGCTGAAACAGAGGGCGAGAAACAGTGGGGTTGAAACAAAGGGGCTGAAACAGTGGGGCTAAAACAGAGGGGCTGAAACAGAGGGCGAGAAATAGAGGGGCTGAAACAGATGGCGAGAAACAGAGGGGCTGAAACAGAGGGCGAGAAACAGAGGGGCTGAAACAGAAGGCGAGAAACAGAGGGGCTGAAACAGAGGGCGAGAAACAGAGGGGCTGAAACAGAGGGCGAGAAACAGAGGGGCTGAAACAGAGGGCGAGAAACAGAGGGGCTGAAACAGAGGGCGAGAAACAGAGGGGCTGAATCAGAGGGGCTGAAACAGAGGGCGAGAAACAGAGGGGCTGAAACAGAGAGGGAGAAACAGAGGGGATGAAACAGTGGGGCTGAAACAGAGGGTGAGAAACAGAGGGGCTGAAACAGAGGGCGAGAAACAGAGGGGCTGAATCAGAGGGGCTGAAACAGTGGGGCTGAATCAGAGGGGCTGATTCAGAGGGGCTGAAACAGAGGGGCTTAATCAGAGGGGCTGAAACAGACGGCGAGAAACAGAGGGGCTGAACCAGAGGGCGAGAAACAGAGGGGCAGAAACAGAGGGCGAGAAACAGAGGAGCTGAAACAGAGGGGCTGAAACAGAGAGCGCGAAACAGAGGGGCTGAAACAGATGGCGAGAAACAGAGGGACTGAAACAGAGGTCGAGAAACAGAGGGGCTGAAACAGAGGGCAAGAAACAGAGGGGCTGAGACAGAGTGGCTGAAACAGAAGGGCTGAAACAAAGTGGCTGAAACAGAGGGCGAGAAACAGAGGGGCTGAATCAGAGGGGCTGAATCAGAAGGGCTGAAACAGAGGGGCTGAAACAGAGGGCGAGAAACAGAGGGGCTGAATCAGAGGGGCTGAAACAGACGGCGAGAAACAGAGGGGCTGAAACAGAGGGGCTGAAACAGAGGGGCTGAAACAGAGGGCGAAAAACAGAGAGGCTGAAACAGAGGGCGAGAAACAGAGTGGCTGAAACAGAGGGCAAGAAACAGAGGGGCTGAAACAGAGGGCGAGAAACAGAGTGGCTGAAACAGAGAGCGAGAAACAGAGGGGCTGAAACAGAGAGCGAGAAACAGAGGGGCTGAAACAGAGGGCCAGAAACAGAGGGCGAGAAACAGAGGGACTGAAACAGTGGGGCTGAAACAGACGGGCTAATACAGAGGGCGAGAAACAGAGCGGCTGAAACAGAGGGCGAGAAACAGAGGGGCTGAAACAAAGGGGCTGAAACAGAGTGCGAGAAATAGAGGGGCTAAAACAGAGGGCGAGAAACAGACGGGCTGAAACAGAGGGCGAGAAACAGAGGGGCAGAAACAGAAGGCGCGAAACAGAGGGGCTGAAACAGAGGGGCTGAAACAGAGGGCCAGAAACAGAGCGGCTGAAAAAGAGGGCGAGAAACAGAGGGGCTGAAACAAAGGGGCTGAAACAGTCGGGCTAAAATAGAGGGGCTGAAACAGAGGGCGAGAAACAGAGGGGCTGAAACAGAGGGCGAGAAACATAGGGGCTGAAACAGAGGGCGAGAAACAGAGGGGCTGAAACAGAGGGCGAGTAACAGAGGGGCTGAAACAGAGGGGCTGAAACAGAGGGGCTGAAACAGAGGGCGAGAAACAGAGCGGCTGAAACAGAGGGCGAGAAACAGAGGGGCTGAATCAGAGGGGCTGAAACAGAGGGCGAGAAACAGAGGGGCTGAAACAGAGGGGCTGAAACAGAGGGGCTGAAACAGTGGGGCTGAAACAGAGGGCGAGAAACAGAGAGGCTGAAACAGAGGGCGAGAAACAGAGTGGCTGAAACAGAGGGCAAGAATCAGAGGGGCTGAAACAGAGGGCGAGAAACAGAGGGGCTGAAACACAGGGGCTGAAACAGAGGGGCTGAAACAGAGGGGCTGAAACAGAGAGCGAGAAACAGAGTGGCTGAAACAGAGGGCCAGAAACAGAGGGCGAGAAACAGAGGGACTGAAACAGAGGGGCTGAAACAGAGGGGCTGATACAGAGGGCGAGAAACAGAGCGGCTGAAACAGAGGGCGAGAAACAGAGGGGTTGAAACAAAGGGGCTGAAACAGTGGGACTAAAACAGAGGGGCTAAAACAGAGGGCGAGAAATAGAGGGGCTGAAACAGAGGGCGAGAAACAGAGGGGCTGAAACAGAGGGCGAGAAACAGAGGGGCTGAAACAGAAGGCGAGAAACAGAGGGGCTGAAACAGAGGGGCTGAAACAGAGGGGCTGAAACAGAGGGCGAGAAACAGAGGGGCTGAAACAGAGGGCGAGAAACAGAGGGGCTGAAACAGAGGGTGAGAAACAGAGGGGCTGAATCAGAGGGGCTGAAACAGAGGGCGAGACACAGAGGGGCTGAAACAGAGAGGGAGAAACAGAGGGGCTGAAACAGAGGGGCTGAAACAGAGGGTGAGAAACAGAGGGGCTGAAACAGAGGGCGAGAAACAGAGGGGCTGAAACAGAGGGGCTGAAACAGTGGGGCTGAATCAGAGGGGCTGATTCAGAGGGGCTGAAACAGAGGGGCTTAATCAGAGGGGCTGAAACAGAGGGCGAGAAACAGAGGGGCTGAACCAGAGGGCGAGAAACAGAGGGGCAGAACAGAGGGCGAGAAACAGAGGAGCTGAAACAGAGGGGCTGAAACAGAGAGCGCGAAACAGAGGGGCTGAAACAGATGGCGAGAAACAGAGGGACTGAAACAGAGGTCGAGAAACAGAGGGGCTGAAACAGAGGGCAAAAAAACAGAGGGGCTGAAACAGAGTGGCTGAAACAGAAGGGCTGAAACAAAGGGGCTGAAACAGAGGGCGAGAAACAGAGGGGCTGAATCAGAGGGGCTGAATCAGAAGGGCTGAAACAGAGGGGCTGAAACAGAGGGGCTGAAACAGAGGGCGAGAAACAGAGGGGCTGAAACAGAGGGCGAGAAACAGAGGGGCTGAAACAGAGGGGCTGAAACAGAGGGGCTGAAACAGAGGGCGAGAAACAGAGGGGCTGAAACAGAGGGGCTGAAACAGAGGGGCTGAAACAGAGGGCGAGAAACAGAGAGGCTGAAACAGAGGGCGAGAAACAGAGTGGCTGAAACAGAGAGGCTGAAACAGAGGGCGAGAAACAGAGTGGCTGAAACAGAGGGCAAGAAACAGAGGGGCTGAAACAGAGGGCGAGAAACAGAGGGGCTGAAACAGAGGGGCTGAAACAGAGGGGCTGAAACAGAGAGCGAGAAACAGAGGGGCTGAAACAGAGGGCCAGAAACAGAGGGCGAGAAACAGAGGGGCTGAAACAGTGGGGCTGAAACAGACGGGCTAATACAGAGGGCGAGAAACAGAGCGGCTGAAACAGAGGGCGAGAAACAGAGGGGCTGAAACAAAGGGGCTGAAACAGTGGGGTTAAAACAGAGGGGCTGAAACAGAGGGCGAGAAATAGAGGGGCTGAAACAGAGGGCGAGAAACAGACGGGCTGAAACAGAGGGCGAGAAACAGAGGGGCTGAAACAGAAGGCGAGAAACAGAGGGGCTGAAACAGAAGGTGAGAAACAGAGGGGCTGAAACAGAGGTGCTGAAACAGAGGGGCTGAAACAGAGGGCCAGAAACAGAGCGGCTGAAAAAGAGGGCGAGAAACAGAGGGGCTGAAACAAAGGGGCTGAAACAGTCGGGCTAAAATAGAGGGGCTGAAACAGAGGGCGAGAAACAGAGGGGCTGAAACAGAGGGCGAGAAACATAGGGGCTGAAACAGAGGGCGAGAAACAGAGGGGCTGAAACAGAGGGCGAGAAACAGAGGGGCTGAAACAGAGTGGCTGAAACAGAGGGGCTGAAACAGAGGGGCTGAAACAGAGGGCGAGAAACAGAGCGGCTGAAACAGAGGGCGAGAAACAGAGGGGCTGAATCAGAGGGGCTGAAACAGAGGGCGAGAAACAGAGGGGCTGAAACAGAGGGGCTGAAACAGAGGGGCTGAAACAGAGGGCGAGAAACAGAGAGGCTGAAACAGAGGGCGAGAAACAGAGTTGCTGAAACAGAGGGCAAGAAACAGAGGGGCTGAAACAGAGGGCCAGAAACAGAGGGGCTGAAACAGAGGGGCTGAAACAGAGGGGCTGAAACAGAGAGCGACAAACAGAGAGCGAGAAACAGAGGGGCTGAACCAGAGGGCCAGAAACAGAGGGGCTGAAACAGAGGGGCTGAAACAGAGGGCGAGAAACAGAGCGGCTGAAACAGAGGGCGAGAAACAGAGGGGCTGAATCAGAGGGGCTGAAACAGAGGGCGAGAAACAGAGGGACTGAAACAGTGGGGCTGAAACAGAGGGGCTGAAACAGAGGGCGAGAAATAGAGGGGCTGAAACAGAGGGCGAGAAACAGAGGGGCTGAAACAGAGGGCGAGAAACAGAGGGGCTGAAACAGAAGGCGAGAAACAGAGGGGCTGAAACAGAGGGGCTGAAACAGAGGGGCTGAAACAGAGGGGCTGAAACAGAGGGTGAGAAACAGAGGGGCTGAAACAGAGGGCGAGAAACAGAGGGGCTGAAACAGAGGGGCTGAAACAGTGGGGCTGAATCAGAGGGGCTGATTCAGAGGGGCTGAAACAGAGGGGCTTAATCAGAGGGGCTGAAACAGAGGGCGAGAAACAGAGGGGCTGAACCAGAGGGCGAGAAACAGAGGGGCAGAACAGAGGGCGAGAAACAGAGGAGCTGAAACAGAGGGGCTGAAACAGAGAGCGCGAAACAGAGGGGCTGAAACAGATGGCGAGAAACAGAGGGACTGAAACAGAGGTCGAGAAACAGAGGGGCTGAAACAGAGGGCAAAAAAACAGAGGGGCTGAAACAGAGTGGCTGAAACAGAAGGGCTGAAACAAAGGGGCTGAAACAGAGGGCGAGAAACAGAGGGGCTGAATCAGAGGGGCTGAATCAGAAGGGCTGAAACAGAGGGGCTGAAACAGAGGGGCTGAAACAGAGGGCGAGAAACAGAGGGGCTGAAACAGAGGGCGAGAAACAGAGGGGCTGAAACAGAGGGGCTGAAACAGAGGGGCTGAAACAGAGGGCGAGAAACAGAGGGGCTGAAACAGAGGGGCTGAAACAGAGGGGCTGAAACAGAGGGCGAGAAACAGAGAGGCTGAAACAGAGGGCGAGAAACAGAGTGGCTGAAACAGAGAGGCTGAAACAGAGGGCGAGAAACAGAGTGGCTGAAACAGAGGGCAAGAAACAGAGGGGCTGAAACAGAGGGCGAGAAACAGAGGGGCTGAAACAGAGGGGCTGAAACAGAGGGGCTGAAACAGAGAGCGAGAAACAGAGGGGCTGAAACAGAGGGCCAGAAACAGAGGGCGAGAAACAGAGGGACTGAAACAGTGGGGCTGAAACAGACGGGCTAATACAGAGGGCGAGAAACAGAGCGGCTGAAACAGAGGGCGAGAAACAGAGGGGCTGAAACAAAGGGGCTGAAACAGTGGGGTTAAAACAGAGGGGCTGAAACAGAGGGCGAGAAATAGAGGGGCTGAAACAGAGGGCGAGAAACAGACGGGCTGAAACAGAGGGCGAGAAACAGAGGGGCTGAAACAGAAGGCGAGAAACAGAGGGGCTGAAACAGAAGGTGAGAAACAGAGGGGCTGAAACAGAGGTGCTGAAACAGAGGGGCTGAAACAGAGGGCCAGAAACAGAGCGGCTGAAAAAGAGGGCGAGAAACAGAGGGGCTGAAACAAAGGGGCTGAAACAGTCGGGCTAAAATAGAGGGGCTGAAACAGAGGGCGAGAAACAGAGGGGCTGAAACAGAGGGCGAGAAACATAGGGGCTGAAACAGAGGGCGAGAAACAGAGGGGCTGAAACAGAGGGCGAGAAACAGAGGGGCTGAAACAGAGTGGCTGAAACAGAGGGGCTGAAACAGAGGGGCTGAAACAGAGGGCGAGAAACAGAGCGGCTGAAACAGAGGGCGAGAAACAGAGGGGCTGAATCAGAGGGGCTGAAACAGAGGGCGAGAAACAGAGGGGCTGAAACAGAGGGGCTGAAACAGAGGGGCTGAAACAGAGGGCGAGAAACAGAGAGGCTGAAACAGAGGGCGAGAAACAGAGTTGCTGAAACAGAGGGCAAGAAACAGAGGGGCTGAAACAGAGGGCCAGAAACAGAGGGGCTGAAACAGAGGGGCTGAAACAGAGGGGCTGAAACAGAGAGCGACAAACAGAGAGCGAGAAACAGAGGGGCTGAACCAGAGGGCCAGAAACAGAGGGGCTGAAACAGAGGGGCTGAAACAGAGGGCGAGAAACAGAGCGGCTGAAACAGAGGGCGAGAAACAGAGGGGCTGAATCAGAGGGGCTGAAACAGAGGGCGAGAAACAGAGGGACTGAAACAGTGGGGCTGAAACAGAGGGGCTGAAACAGAGGGCGAGAAATAGAGGGGCTGAAACAGAGGGCGAGAAACAGAGGGGCTGAAACAGAGGGCGAGAAACAGAGGGGCTGAAACAGAAGGCGAGAAACAGAGGGGCTGAAACAGAGGGGCTGAAACAGAGGGGCTGAAACAGAGGGCGAGAAACAGAGGGGCTGAAACAGAGGGCGAGAAACAGAGGGGCTGAAACAGAGGGCGAGAAACAGAGGGGCTGAATCAGAGGGGCTGAAACAGAGGGCGAGAAACAGAGGGGCTGAAACAGAGAGGGAGAAACAGAGGGGCTGAAACAGAGGGGCTGAAACAGAGGTTGAGAAACAGAGGGGCTGAAACAGAGGGGGAGAAACAGAGGGGCTGAAACAGAGGGGCTGAAACAGTAGGGCTGAATCAGAGGGGCTGATTCAGAGGGGCTGAAACAGAGGGGCTTAATCAGAGGGGCTGAAACAGAGGGCGAGAAACAGAGGGGCTGAACCAGAGTGCGAGAAACAGAGGGGCAGAAACAGAGGGCGAGAAACAGAGGAGCTGAAACAGAGGGGCTGAAACAGAGAGCGCGAAACAGAGGGGCTGAACCAGAGTGCGAGAAACAGAGCGGCTGAAACAGATGGCGAGAAACAGAGGGACTGAAACAGAGGTCGAGAAACAGAGGGGCTGAAACAGAGGGCAAGAAACAGAGGGGCTGACACAGAGTGGCTGAAACAGAAGGGCTGAAACAAAGGGGCTGAAACAGAGGGGCTGAAACAGAGTGGCTGAATCAGAGGGGCTGAATCAGAAGGGCTGAAACAGAGGGGCTGAAACAGAGGGCGAGAAACAGAGGGGCTGAATCAGAGGGGCTGAAACAGAGGGCGAGAAACAGAGGGGCTGAAACAGAGGGGCTGAAACAGAGGGCGAGAAACAGAGAGGCTGAAACAGAGGGCGAGAAACAGAGTGGCTGAAACAGAGGGCAAGAAACAGAGGGGCTGAAACAGAGGGCGAGAAACAGAGGGGCTGAAACAGAGGGGCTGAAACAGAGGGGCTGAAACAGAGGGCCAGAAACAGAGGGCGAGAAACAGAGGGACTGAAACAGTGGGGCTGAAACAGACGGGCTAATACAGAGGGCGAGAAACAGAGCGGCTGAAACAGAGGGCGAGAAACAGAGGGGCTGAAACAAAGGGGCTGAAACAGTGGGGCTAAAACAGAGGGGCTGAAACAGAGGGCGAGAAATAGAGGGGCTGAAACAGAGGGCGAGAAACAGAGGGGCTGAAACAGAGGGCGAGAAACAGAGGGGCTGAAACAGAAGGCGAGAAACAGAGGGGCTGAATCAGAGGGGCTGAAACAGAGGGCGAGAAACAGAGGGGCTGAAACAGAGGGGCTGAAACAGAGGGCCTGAAACAGAGGGCGAGAAACAGAGAGGCTGAAACAGAGGGCGAGAAACAGAGTGGCTGAAACAGAGGGCAAGAAACAGAGGGGCTGAAACAGAGGGCGAGAAACAGAGGGGCTGAAACAGAGAGCGAGAAACAGAGGGGCTGAAACAGAGAGCGAGAAACAGAGGGGCTGAAACAGAGGGCCAGAAACAGAGGGCGAGAAACAGAGGGACTGAAACAGTGGGGCTGAAACAGACGGGCTAATACAGAGGGCGAGAAACAGAGCGGCTGAAACAGAGGGCGAGAAACAGAGGGGCTGAAACAAAGGGGCTGAAACAGTGGGGCTAAAACAGAGGGGCTGAAACAGAGGGCGAGAAATAGAGGGGCTGAAACAGAGGGCGAGAAACAGACGGGCTGAAACAGAGGGCGAGAAACAGAGGGGCTGAAACAGAAGGCGAGAAACAGAGGGGCTGAAACAGAAGGCGAGAAACAGAGGGGCTGAAACAGAGGGGCTGAAACAGAGGGCCAGAAACAGAGCGGCTGAAAAAGAGGGCGAGAAACAGAGGGGCTGAAACAAAGGGGCTGAAACAGTCGGGCTAAAATAGAGGGGCTGAAACAGAGGGCGAGAAACAGAGGGGCTGAAACAGAGGGCGAGAAACATAGGGGCTGAAACAGAGGGCGAGAAACAGAGGGGCTGAAACAGAGGGCGAGAAACAGAGGGGCTGAAACAGAGGGGCTGAAACAGAGGGGCTGAAACAGAGGGGCTGAAACAGAGGGCGAGAAACAGAGAGGCTGAAACAGAGGGCGAGAAACAGAGTTGCTGAAACAGAGGGCAAGAAACAGAGGGGCTGAAACAGAGGGCGAGAAACAGAGGGGCTGAAACAGAGGGGCTGAAACAGAGGGGCTGAAACAGAGAGCGAGAAACAGAGTGGCTGAAACAGAGGGCCAGAAACAGAGGGCGAGAAACAGAGGGACTGAAACAGAGGTGCTGAAACATAGGGGCTGATACAGAGGGCGAGAAACAGAGCGGCTGAAACAGAGGGCGAGAAACAGAGGGGTTGAAACAAAGGGGCTGAAACAGTGGGACTAAAACAGAGGGGCTAAAACAGAGGGCGAGAAATAGAGGGGCTGAAACAGAGGGCGAGAAACAGAGGGGCTGAAACAGAGGGCGAGAAACAGAGGGGCTGAAACAGAAGGCGAGAAACAGAGGGGCTGAAACAGAGGGGCTGAAACAGAGGGGCTGAAACAGAGGGCGAGAAACAGAGGGGCTGAAACAGAGGGCGAGAAACAGAGGGGCTGAAACAGAGGGCGAGAAACAGAGGGGCTGAATCAGAGGGGCTGAAACAGAGGGCGAGACACAGAGGGGCTGAAACAGAGAGGGAGAAACAGAGGGGCTGAAACAGAGGGGCTGAAACAGAGGGTGAGAAACAGAGGGGCTGAAACAGAGGGGCTGAAACAGTGGGGCTGAATCAGAGGGGCTGAAACAGAGGGGCTTAATCAGAGGGGCTGAAACAGAGGGCGAGAAACAGAGGGGCTGAACCAGAGGGCGAGAAACAGAGGGGCAGAAACAGAGGGCGAGAAACAGAGGAGCTGAAACAGAGGGGCTGAAACAGAGAGCGCGAAACAGAGGGGCTGAAACAGATGGCGAGAAACAGAGGGACTGAAACAGAGGTCGAGAAACAGAGGGGCTGAAACAGAGGGCAAAAAAACAGAGGGGCTGAAACAGAGTGGCTGAAACAGAAGGGCTGAAACAAAGGGGCAGAAACAGAGGGCGAGAAACAGAGGGGCTGAATCAGAGGGGCTGAATCAGAAGGGCTGAAACAGAGGGGCTGAAACAGAGGGGCTGAAACAGAGGGCGAGAAACAGAGGGGCTGAAACAGAGGGCGAGAAACAGAGGGGCTGAAACAGAGGGGCTGAAACAGAGGGGCTGAAACAGAGGGCGAGAAACAGAGGGGCTGAAACAGAGGGGCTGAAACAGAGGGGCTGAAACAGAGGGCGAGAAACAGAGAGGCTGAAACAGAGGGCGAGAAACAGAGTGGCTGAAACAGAGGGCAAGAAACAGAGGGGCTGAAACAGAGGGCGAGAAACAGAGGGGCTGAAACAGAGGGGCTGAAACAGAGGGGCTGAAACAGAGAGCGAGAAACAGAGGGGCTGAAACAGAGGGCCAGAAACAGAGGGCGAGAAACAGAGGGACTGAAACAGTGGTGCTGAAACAGACGGGCTAATACAGAGGGCGAGAAACAGAGCGGCTGAAACAGAGGGCGAGAAACAGAGGGGCTGAAACAAAGGGGCTGAAACAGTGGGGCTAAAACAGCGGGGCTGAAACAGAGGGCGAGAAATAGAGGGGCTGAAACAGAGGGCGAGAAACAGACGGGCTGAAACAGAGGGCGAGAAACAGAGGGGCTGAAACAGAAGGCGAGAAACAGAGGGGCTGAAACAGAAGGCGAGAAACAGAGGGGCTGAAACAGAGGGGCTGAAAAAGAGGGCGAGAAACAGAGGGGCTGAAACAAAGGGGCTGAAACAGTCGGGCTAAAATAGAGGGGCTGAAACAGAGGGCGACAAACAGAGGGGCTGAAACAGAGGGCGAGAAACATAGGGGCTGAAACAGAGGGCGAGAAACAGAGGGTCTTAAACAGAGGGCGAGAAACAGAGGGGCTGAAACAGAGGGGCTGAAACAGAGGGGCTGAAACAGAGGGGCTGAAACAGAGGGCGAGAAACAGAGCGGCTGAAACAGAGGGCGAGAAACAGAGGGGCTGAATCAGAGGGGCTGAAACAGAGGGCGAGAAACAGAGGGGCTGAAACAGAGGGGCTGAAACAGAGGGGCTGAAACAGAGGGCGAGAAACAGAGAGGCTGAAACAGAGGGCGAGAAACAGAGTTGCTGAAACAGAGGGCAAGAAACAGAGGGGCTGAAACACAGGGGCTGAAACAGAGGGGCTGAAACAGAGAGCGAGAAACATAGAGCGAGAAACAGAGGGGCTGAACCAGAGGGCCAGAAACAGAGGGCGAGAAACAGAGGGACTGAAACAGTGGGGCTGAAACAGAGGGGCTGATACAGAGGGCGAGAAACAGAGCGGCTGAAACAGAGGGCGAGAAACAGAGGGGTTGAAACAAAGGGGCTGAAACCGTGGGGCTAAAACAGAGGGGCTGAAACAGAGGGCGAGAAATAGAGGGGCTGAAACAGAGGGCGAGAAACAGAGGGGCTGAAACAGAGGGCGAGAAACAGAGGGGCTGAAACAGAAGGCGAGAAACAGAGGGGCTGAAACAGAGGGGCTGAAACAGAGGGCGAGAAACAGAGGGGCTGAAACAGAGGGCGAGAAACAGAGGGGCTGAAACAGAGGGCGAGAAACAGAGGGGCTGAATCAGAGGGGCTGAAACAGAGGGCGAGAAACAGAGGGGCTGAAACAGAGAGGGAGAAACAGAGGGGCTGAAACAGAGGGGCTGAAACAGAGGTTGAGAAACAGAGGGGCTGAAACAGAGGGGGAGAAACAGAGGGGCTGAAACAGAGGGGCTGAAACAGTAGGGCTGAATCAGAGGGGCTGATTCAGAGGGGCTGAAACAGAGGGGCTTAATCAGAGGGGCTGAAACAGAGGGCGAGAAATAGAGGGGCTGAACCAGAGTGCGAGAAACAGAGGGGCAGAAACAGAGGGCGAGAAATAGAGGAGCTGAAACAGAGGGGCTGAAACAGAGAGCGCGAAACAGAGGGGCTGAACCAGAGTGCGAGAAACAGAGCGGCTGAAACAGATAGCGAGAAACAGAGGGACTGAAACAGAGGTCGAGAAACAGAGGGGCTGAAACAGAGGGCAAGAAACAGAGGGGCTGAAACAGAGTGGCTGCAACAGAAGGGCTGAAACAAAGGGGCTGAAACAGAGAGCGAGAAACAGAGTGGCTGAATCAGAGGGGCTGAATCAGAAGGGCTGAAACAGAGGGGCTGAAACAGAGGGCGAGAAACAGAGGGGCTGAATCAGAGGGGCTGAAACAGAGGGCGAGAAACAGAGGGGCTGAAACAGAGGGGCTGAAACAGAGGGGCTGTAACAGAGGGCGAGAAACAGAGAGGCTGAAACAGAGGGCGAGAAACAGAGTGGCTGAAACAGAGGGCAAGATACAGAGGGGCTGAAACAGAGGGCGAGAAACAGAGGGGCTGAAACAGAGGGGCTGAAATAGAGGGGCTGAAACAGAGGGCCAGAAACAGAGGGCGAGAAACAGAGGGACTGAAACAGTGGGGCTGAAACAGACGGGCTAATACAGAGGGCGAGAAACAGAGCGGCTGAAACAGAGGGCGAGAAACAGAGGGGCTGAAACAAAGGGGCTGAAACAGTGGGGCTAAAACAGAGGGGCTGAAACAGAGGGCGAGAAATAGAGGGGCTGAAACAGAGGGCGAGAAACAGACGGGCTGAAACAGAGGGCGAGAAACAGAGGGGCTGAAACAGAAGGCGAGAAACAGAGGGGCTGAAACAGAAGGCGAGAAACAGAGGGGCTGAAACAGAGGGGCTGAAACAGAGGGGCTGAAACAGAGGGCCAGAAACAGAGCGGCTGAAAAAGAGGGCGAGAAACAGAGGGGCTGAAACAAAGGGGCTGAAACAGTCGGGCTAAAATAGAGGGGCTGAAACAGAGGGCGAGAAACAGAGGGGCTGAAACAGAGGGCGAGAAACATAGGGGCTGAAACAGAGGGCGAGAAACAGAGGGGCTGAAACAGAGGGCGAGAAACAGAGGGGCTGAAACAGAGGGGCTGAATCAGAGGGGCTGAATCAGAAGGGCTGAAACAGAGGGGCTGAAACAGAGGGGCTGAAACAGAGGGGCTGAAACAGAGGGCGAGAAACAGAGCGGCTGAAACAGAGGGCGAGAAACAGAGGGGCTGAATCAGAGGGGCTGAAACAGAGGGCGAGTAACAGAGGGGCTGAAACAGAGGGGCTGAAACAGAGGGGCTGAAACAGAGGGGCTGAAACAGAGGGCGAGAAACAGAGAGGCTGAAACAGAGGGCGAGAAACAGAGTTGCTGAAACAGAGGGCAAGAAACAGAGGGGCTGAAACAGAGGGCGAGAAACAGAGGGGCTGAAACAGAGGGGCTGAAACAGAGGGGCAGAAACAGAGGGGCTGAAACAGAGAGCGAGAAACAGAGGGGCTGAAACAGAGGGCCAGAAACAGAGGGCGAGAAACAGAGGGACTGAAACTGTGGGGCTGAAACAGAGGGGCTGATACAGAGGGCGAGAAACAGAGCGGCTGAAACAGAGGGCGAGAAACAGAGGGGTTGAAACAAAGGGGCTGAAACAGTGGGACTAAAACAGAGGGGCTGAAACAGAGGGCGAGAAATAGAGGGGCTGAAACAGATGGCGAGAAACAGAGGGGCTGAAACAGAGGGCGAGAAACAGAGGGGCTGAAACAGAGGGGCTGAAACAGAGGGGCTGAAACAGAGGGGCTGAAACAGAGGGCGAGAAACAGAGGGGCTGAAACAGAGGGCGAGAAACAGAGGGGCTGAATCAGAGGGGCTGAAACAGAGGGGCTGAAACAGAGGGGCTGAAACAGAGGGGCTGAAACAGAGGGGCTGAAACAGAGGGCGAGAAACAGAGCGGCTGAAACAGAGGGCGAGAAACAGAGGGGCTGAATCAGAGGGGCTGAAACAGAGGGCGAGAAACAGAGGGGCTGAAAGAGAGGGGCTGAAACAGAGGGCGAGAAACAGAGGGGCTGAAACAGAGGGCGAGAAACATAGGGGCTGAAACAGAGGGCGAGTTACAGAGGGGCTGAAACAGAGGGCAAGAAACAGAGCGGCTGAAACAGAGTGGCTGAATCAGAAGGGCTGAAACAGAGGGGCTGAAACAGAGGGCGAGAAACAGAGGGGCTGAATCAGAGGGGCTGAAACAGAGGGCGAGAAACAGAGGGGCTGAAACAGAGGGGCTGAAACAGAGGGGCTGAAACAGAGGGCGAGAAACAGAGAGGCTGAAACAGAGGGCGAGAAACAGAGTGGCTGAAACAGAGGGCAAGAAACAGAGGGGCTGAAACAGAGGGCGAGAAACAGAGGGGCTGAAACAGAGGGGCTGAAACAGAGGGGCTGAAACAGAGGTCCAGAAACAGAGGGCGAGAAACAGAGGGACTGAAACAGTGGGGCTGAAACAGACGGGCTAATACAGAGGGCGAGAAACAGAGCGGCTGAAACAGAGGGCGAGAAACAGAGGGGCTGAAACAAAAGGGCTGAAACAGTGGGGCTAAAACAGAGGGGCTGAAACAGAGGGCGAGAAATAGAGGGGCTGAAACAGAGGGCGAGAAACAGAGGGGCTGAAACAGAGGGCGAGAAACAGAGGGGCTGAAACAGAAGGCGAGAAACAGAGGGGCTGAATCAGAGGGGCTGAAACAGAGGGCGAGAAACAGAGGGGCTGAAACAGAGGGGCTGAAACAGAGGGGCTGAAACAGAGGGCGAGAAACAGAGAGGCTGAAACAGAGGGCGAGAAACAGAGTGGCTGAAACAGAGGGCAAGAAACAGAGGGGCTGAAACAGAGGGCGAGAAACAGAGGGGCTGAAACAGAGAGCGAGAAACAGAGGGGCTGAAACAGAGAGCGAGAAACAGAGGGGCTGAAACAGAGGGCCAGAAACAGAGGGCGAGAAACAGAGGGACTGAAACAGTGGGGCTGAAACAGACGGGCTAATACAGAGGGCGAGAAACAGAGCGGCTGAAACAGAGGGCGAGAAACAGAGGGGCTGAAACCAAGGGGCTGAAACAGTGGGGCTAAAACAGAGGGGCTGAAACAGAGGGCGAGAAACATAGGGGCTGAAACAGAGGGCGAGAAACAGAGGGGCTGAAACAGAGGGCGAGAAACAGAGGGGCTGAAACAGAGGGGCTGAAACAGAGGGGCTGAAACAGAGGGGCTGAAACAGAGGGCGAGAAACAGAGAGGCTGAAACAGAGGGCGAGAAACAGAGTTGCTGAAACAGAGGGCAAGAAAGAGAGGGGCTGAAACAGAGGGCGAGAAACAGAGGGGCTGAAACAGAGGGGCTGAAACAGAGGGGCTGAAACAGAGAGCGCGAAACAGAGTGGCTGAAACAGAGGGCCAGAAACAGAGGGCGAGAAACAGAGGGACTGAAACAGAGGTGCTGAAACAGAGGGGCTGATACAGAGGGCGAGAAACAGAGCGGCTGAAACAGAGGGCGAGACACAGAGGGGTTGAAACAAAGGGGCTGAAACAGTGGGACTAAAACAGAGGGGCTAAAACAGAGGGCGAGAAATAGAGGGGCTGAAACAGAGGGCGAGAAACAGAGGGGCTGAAACAGAGGGCGAGAAACAGAGGGGCTGAAACAGAGGGGCTGAAACAGAGGGCGAGAAACAGAGGGGCTGAAACAGAGGGCGAGAAACAGAGGGGCTGAAACAGAGGGCGAGAAACAGAGGGGCTGAATCAGAGGGGCTGAAACAGAGGGCGAGACACAGAGGGGCTGAAACAGAGAGGGAGAAACAGAGGCGTATGAAACAGAGGGGCTGAAACAGAGGGTGAGAAACAGAGGGGCTGAAACAGAGGGCGAGAAACAGAGGGGCTGAAACAGAGGGGCTGAAACAGTGGGGCTGAATCAGAGGGGCTGAAACAGAGGGGCTTAATCAGAGGGGCTGAAACAGAGGGCGAGAAACAGAGGGGCTGAACCAGAGGGCGAGAAACAGAGGGGCAGAAACAGAGGGCGAGAAACAGAGGAGCTGAAACAGAGGGGCTGAAACAGAGAGCGCGAAACAGAGGGGCTGAAACAGATGGCGAGAAACAGAGGGACTGAAACAGAGGTCGAGAAACAGAGGGGCTGAAACAGAGGGCAAAAAAACAGAGGGGCTGAAACAGAGTGGCTGAAACAGAGAGCGAGAAACAGAGAGCGAGAAACAGAGGGGCTGAACCAGAGGGCCAGAAACAGAGGGCGAGAAACAGAGGGACTGAAACAGTGGGGCTGAAACAGAGGGGCTGATACAGAGGGCGAGAAACAGAGCGGCTGAAACAGAGGGCGAGAAACAGAGGGGTTGAAACAAAGGGGCTGAAACAGTGGGGCTAAAACAGAGGGGCTGAAACAGAGGGCGAGAAATAGAGGGGCTGAAACAGAGGGCGAGAAACAGACGGGCTGAAACAGAGGGCGAGAAACAGAGGGGCTGAAACAGAGGGCCAGAAACAGAGGGCGAGAAACAGAGGGACTGAAACAGTGGGGCTGAAACAGACGGGCTAATACAGAGGGCGAGAAACAGAGCGGCTGAAACAGAGGGCGAGAAACAGAGGGGCTGAAACAAAGGGGCTGAAACAGTGGGGCTAAAACAGAGGGGCTGAAACAGAGGGCGAGAAATAGAGGGGCTGAAACAGAGGGCGAGAAACAGACGGGCTGAAACAGAGGGCGAGAAACAGAGGGGCTGAAACAGAAGGCGAGAAACAGAGGGGCTGAAACAGAAGGCGAGAAACAGAGGGGCTGAAACAGAGGGGCTGAAACAGAGGGGCTGAAACAGAGGGCCCGAAACAGAGCGGCTGAAAAAGAGGGCGAGAAACAGAGGGGCTGAAACAGAGGGGCTGAAACAGAGGGCGAGAAACAGAGGGGCTGAAACAGAGGGCGAGAAACATAGGGGCTGAAACAGAGGGCGAGAAACAGAGGGGCTGAAACAGAGGGCAAGAAACAGAGCGGCTGAAACAGAGTGGCTGAAACAGAAGGGCTGAAACAGAGGGGCTGAAACAGAGGGCGAGAAACAGAGGGGCTGAATCAGAGGGGCTGAAACAGAGGGCGAGAAACAGAGGGGCTGAAACAGAGGGGCTGAAACAGAGGGGCTGAAACAGAGGGCGAGAAACAGAGAGGCTGAAACAGAGGGGGAGAAACAGAGTGGCTGAAACAGAGGGCAAGAAACAGAGGGGCTGAAACAGAGGGCGAGAAACAGAGGGGCTGAAACAGAGGGGCTGAAACAGAGGGGCTGAAACAGAGGGCCAGAAACAGAGGGCGAGAAACAGAGGGACTGAAACAGTGGGGCTGAAACAGACGGGCTAATACAGAGGGCGAGAAACAGAGCGGCTGAAACAGAGGGCGAGAAACAGAGGGGCTGAAACAAAGGGGCTGAAACAGTGGGGCTAAAACAGAGGGGCTGAAACAGAGGGCGAGAAATAGAGGGGCTGAAACAGAGGGCGAGAAACAGAGGGGCTGAAACAGAGGGCGAGAAACAGAGGGGCTGAAACAGAAGGCGAGAAACAGAGGGGCTGAATCAGAAGGGCTGAAACAGAGGGGCTGAAACAGAGGGGCTGAAACAGAGGGCGAGAAACAGAGGGGCTGAAACAGAGGGCGAGAAACAGAGGGGCTGAAACAGAGGGGCTGAAACAGAGGGGCTGAAACAGAGGGCGAAAAAAAGAGGGGCTGAAACAGAGGGGCTGAAACAGAGGGGCTGAAACAGAGGGCGAGAAACAGAGAGGCTGAAACAGAGGGCGAGAAACAGAGTGGCTGAAACAGTGGGCAAGAAACAGAGGGGCTGAAACAGAGGGCGAGAAACAGAGGGGCTGAAACAGAGGGGCTGAAACAGAGGGGCTGAAACAGAGAGCGAGAAACAGAGGGGCTGAAACAGAGGGCCAGAAACAGAGGGCGAGAAACAGAGGGACTGAAACAGTGGTGCTGAAACAGACGGGCTAATACAGAGGGCGAGAAACAGAGCGGCTGAAACAGAGGGCGAGAAACAGAGGGGCTGAAACAAAGGGGCTGAAACAGTGGGGCTAAAACAGCGGGGCTGAAACAGAGGGCGAGAAATAGAGGGGCTGAAACAGAGGGCGAGAAACAGACGGGCTGAAACAGAGGGCGAGAAACAGAGGGGCTGAAACAGAAGGCGAGAAACAGAGGGGCTGAAACAGAAGGCGAGAAATAGAGGGGCTGAAACAGAGGGGCTGAAACAGAGGGGCTGAAACAGAGGGCCAGAAACAGAGCGGCTGAAAAAGAGGACGAGAAACAGAGGGGCTGAAACAAAGGGGCTGAAACAGTCGGGCTAAAATAGAGGGGCTGAAACAGAGGGCGAGAAACAGAGGGGCTGAAACAGAGGGCGAGAAACATAGGGGCTGAAACAGAGGGCGAGAAACAGAGGGGCTGAAACAGAGGGCGAGAAACAGAGGGGCTGAAACAGAGGGGCTGAAACAGAGGGGCTGAAACAGAGGGGCTGAAACAGAGGGCGAGAAACAGAGCGGCTGAAACGGAGGGCGAGAAACAGAGGGGCTGAATCAGAGGGGCTGAAACAGAGGGCGAGAAACAGAGGGGCTGAAACAGAGGGGCTGAAACAGAGGGGCTGAAACAGAGGGGCTGAAACAGAGGGCGAGAAACAGAGAGGCTGAAACAGAGGGCGAGAAACAGAGTTGCTGAAACAGAGGGCAAGAAACAGAGGGGCTGAAACAGAGGGCGAGAAACAGAGGGGCTGAAACAGAGGGGCTGAAACAGAGGGGCTGAAACAGAGAGCGAGAAACAGAGAGCGAGAAACAGAGGGGCTGAACCAGAGGGCCAGAAACAGAGGGCGAGAAACAGAGGGACTGAAACAGTGGGGCTGAAACAGAGGGGCTGATACAGAGGGCGAGAAACAGAGCGGCTGAAACAGAGGGCGAGAAACAGAGGGGTTGAAACAAAGGGGCTGAAACAGTGGGGCTAAAACAGAGGGGCTGAAACAGAGTGCGAGAAATAGAGGGGCTGAAACAGAGGGCGAGAAACAGAGGGGCTGAAACAGAGGGCGAGAAACAGAGGGGCTGAAACAGAAGGCGAGAAACAGAGGGGCTGAAACAGAGGGGCTGAAACAGAGGGCGAGAAACAGAGGGGCTGAAACAGAGGGCGAGAAACAGAGGGGCTGAAACAGAGGGCGAGAAACAGAGGGGCTGAATCAGAGGGGCTGAAACAGAGGGCGAGAAACAGAGGGGCTGAAACAGAGAGGGAGAAACAGAGGGGCTGAAACAGAGGGGCTGAAACAGAGGTTGAGAAACAGAGGGGCTGAAACAGAGGGGGAGAAACAGAGGGGCTGAAACAGAGGGGCTGAAACAGTGGCGCTGAATCAGAGGGGCTGATTCAGAGGGGCTGAAACAGAGGGGCTTAATCAGAGGGGCTGAAACAGAGGGGCTGAAACAGAGGGGCTGAACCAGAGTGCGAGAAACAGAGGGGCAGAAACAGAGGGCGAGAAACAGAGGAGCTGAAACAGAGGGGCTGAAACAGAGAGCGCGAAACATAGGGGCTGAACCAGAGTGCGAGAAACAGAGAGCGAGAAACAGAGGGGCTGAACCAGAGGGCCAGAAACAGAGGGCGAGAAACAGAGGGACTGAAACAGTGGGGCTGAAACAGAGGGGCTGATACAGAGGGCGAGAAACAGAGCGGCTGAAACAGAGGGCGAGAAACAGAGGGGTTGAAACAAAGGGGCTGAAACAGTGGGGCTAAAACAGAGGGGCTGAAACAGAGGGCGAGAAATAGAGGGGCTGAAACAGAGGACGAGAAACAGACGGGCTGAAACAGAGGGCGAGAAACAGAGGGGCTGAAACAGAGGGCCAGAAACAGAGGGCGAGAAACAGAGGGACTGAAACAGTGGGGCTGAAACAGACGGGCTAATACAGAGGGCGAGAAACAGAGCGGCTGAAACAGAGGGCGAGAAACAGAGGGGCTGAAACAAAGGGGCTGAAACAGTGGGGCTAAAACAGAGGGGCTGAAACAGAGGGCGAGAAATAGAGGGGCTGAAACAGAGGGCGAGAAACAGACGGGCTGAAACAGAGGGCGAGAAACAGAGGGGCTGAAACAGAAGGCGAGAAACAGAGGGGCTGAAACAGAAGGCGAGAAACAGAGGAGCTGAAACAGAGGGGCTGAAACAGAGGGGCTGAAACAGAGGGCCCGAAACAGAGCGGCTGAAAAAGAGGGCGAGAAACAGAGGGGCTGAAACAGAGGGGCTGAAACAGAGGGCGAGAAACAGAGGGGCTGAAACAGAGGGCGAGAAACATAGGGGCTGAAACAGAGGGCGAGAAACAGAGGGGCTGAAACAGAGGGCAAGAAACAGAGCGGCTGAAACAGAGTGGCTGAAACAGAAGGGCTGAAACAGAGGGGCTGAAACAGAGGGCGAGAAACAGAGGGGCTGAATCAGAGGGGCTGAAACAGAGGGCGAGAAACAGAGGGGCTGAAACAGAGGGGCTGAAACAGAGGGGCTGAAACAGAGGGCGAGAAACAGAGAGGCTGAAACAGAGGGCGAGAAACAGAGTGGCTGAAACAGAGGGCAAGAAACAGAGGGGCTGAAACAGAGGGCGAGAAACAGAGGGGCTGAAACAGAGGGGCTGAAACAGAGGGGCTGAAACAGAGGGCCAGAAACAGAGGGCGAGAAACAGAGGGACTGAAACAGTGGGGCTGAAACAGACGGGCTAATACAGAGGGCGAGAAACAGAGCGGCTGAAACAGAGGGCGAGAAACAGAGGGGCTGAAACAAAGGGGCTGAAACAGTGGGGCTAAAACAGAGGGGCTGAAACAGAGGGCGAGAAATAGAGGGGCTGAAACAGAGGGCGAGAAACAGAGGGGCTGAAACAGAGGGCGAGAAACAGAGGGGCTGAAACAGAAGGCGAGAAACAGAGGGGCTGAATCAGAAGGGCTGAAACAGAGGGGCTGAAACAGAGGGGCTGAAACAGAGGGCGAGAAACAGAGGGGCTGAAACAGAGGGCGAGAAACAGAGGGGCTGAAACAGAGGGGCTGAAACAGAGGGGCTGAAACAGAGGGCGAGAAACAGAGGGGCTGAAACAGAGGGGCTGAAACAGAGGGGCTGAAACAGAGGGCGAGAAACAGAGAGGCTGAAACAGAGGGCGAGAAACAGAGTGGCTGAAACAGTGGGCAAGAAACAGAGGGGCTGAAACAGAGGGCGAGAAACAGAGGGGCTGGAACAGAGGGGCTGAAACAGAGGGGCTGAAACAGAGAGCGAGAAACAGAGGGGCTGAAACAGAGGGCCAGAAACAGAGGGCGAGAAACAGAGGGACTGAAACAGTGGTGCTGAAACAGACGGGCTAATACAGAGGGCGAGAAACAGAGCGGCTGAAACAGAGGGCGAGAAACAGAGGGGCTGAAACAAAGGGGCTGAAACAGTGGGGCTAAAACAGCGGGGCTGAAACAGAGGGCGAGAAATAGAGGGGCTGAAACAGAGGGCGAGAAACAGACGGGCTGAAACAGAGGGCGAGAAACAGAGGGGCTGAAACAGAAGGCGAGAAACAGAGGGGCTGAAACAGAAGGCGAGAAATAGAGGGGCTGAAACAGAGGGGCTGAAACAGAGGGGCTGAAACAGAGGGCCAGAAACAGAGCGGCTGAAAAAGAGGACGAGAAACAGAGGGGCTGAAACAAAGGGGCTGAAACAGTCGGGCTAAAATAGAGGGGCTGAAACAGAGGGCGAGAAACAGAGGGGCTGAAACAGAGGGCGAGAAACATAGGGGCTGAAACAGAGGGCGAGAAACAGAGGGGCTGAAACAGAGGGCGAGAAACAGAGGGGCTGAAACAGAGGGGCTGAAACAGAGGGGCTGAAACAGAGGGGCTGAAACAGAGGGCGAGAAACAGAGTGGCTGAAACGGAGGGCGAGAAACAGAGGGGCTGAATCAGAGGGGCTGAAACAGAGGGCGAGAAACAGAGGGGCTGAAACAGAGGGGCTGAAACAGAGGGGCTGAAACAGAGGGGCTGAAACAGAGGGCGAGAAACAGAGAGGCTGAAACAGAGGGCGAGAAACAGAGTTGCTGAAACAGAGGGCAAGAAACAGAGGGGCTGAAACAGAGGGCGAGAAACAGAGGGGCTGAAACAGAGGGGCTGAAACAGAGGGGCTGAAACAGAGAGCGAGAAACAGAGAGCGAGAAACAGAGGGGCTGAACCAGAGGGCCAGAAACAGAGGGCGAGAAACAGAGGGACTGAAACAGTGGGGCTGAAACAGAGGGGCTGATACAGAGGGCGAGAAACAGAGCGGCTGAAACAGAGGGCGAGAAACAGAGGGGTTGAAACAAAGGGGCTGAAACAGTGGGGCTAAAACAGAGGGGCTGAAACAGAGTGCGAGAAATAGAGGGGCTGAAACAGAGGGCGAGAAACCGAGGGGCTGAAACAGAGGGCGAGAAACAGAGGGGCTGAAACAGAAGGCGAGAAACAGAGGGGCTGAAACAGAGGGGCTGAAACAGAGGGCGAGAAACAGAGGGGCTGAAACAGAGGGCGAGAAACAGAGGGGCTGAAACAGAGAGCGAGAAACAGAGGGGCTGAATCAGAGGGGCTGAAACAGAGGGCGAGAAACAGAGGGGCTGAAACAGAGAGGGAGAAACAGAGGGGCTGAAACAGAGGGGCTGAAACAGAGGTTGAGAAACAGAGGGGCTGAAACAGAGGGGGAGAAACAGAGGGGCTGAAACAGAGGGGCTGAAACAGTGGGGCTGAATCAGAGGGGCTGATTCAGAGGGGCTGAAACAGAGGGGCTTAATCAGAGGGGCTGAAACAGAGGGGCTGAAACAGAGGGGCTGAACCAGAGTGCGAGAAACAGAGGGGCAGAAACAGAGGGCGAGAAACAGAGGAGCTGAAACAGAGGGTTTGAAACAGAGAGCGCGAAACAGAGGGGCTGAACCAGAGTGCGAGAAACAGAGCGGCTGAAACAGATGGCGAGAAACAGAGGGACTGAAACAGAGGTCGAGAAACAGAGGGGCTGAAACAGAGGGCAAGAAACAGAGGGGCTGAAACAGAGTGGCTGAAACAGAAGGGCTGAAACAAAGGGGCTGAAACAGAGGGCGAGAAACAGAGTGGCTGAATCAGAGCGGCTGAATCAGAAGGGCTGAAACAGAGGGGCTGAAACAGAGGGCGACAAACAGAGGGGCTGAATCAGAGGGGCTGAAACAGAGGGCGAGAAACAGAGGGGCTGAAACAGAGGGGCTGAAACAGAGGGGCTGAAACAGAGGGCGAGAAACAGAGAGGCTGAAACAGAGGGCGAGAAACAGAGGGGCTGAAACAGAAGGCGAGAAACAGAGGGGCTGAAACAGAAGGCGAGAAATAGAGGGCCTGAAACAGAGGGGCTGAAACAGAGGGGCTGAAACAGAGGGCCAGAAACAGAGCGGCTGAAAAAGAGGACGAGAAACAGAGGGGCTGAAACAAAGGGGCTGAAACAGTCGGGCTAAAATAGAGGGGCTGAAACAGAGGGCGAGAAACAGAGGGGCTGAAACAGAGGGCGAGAAACATAGGGGCTGAAACAGAGGGCGAGAAACAGAGGGGCTGAAACAGAGGGCGAGAAACAGAGGGGCTGAAACAGAGGGGCTGAAACAGAGGGGCTGAAACAGAGGGGCTGAAACAGAGGGCGAGAAACAGAGCGGCTGAAACGGAGGGCGAGAAACAGAGGGGCTGAATCAGAGGGGCTGAAACAGAGGGCGAGAAACAGAGGGGCTGAAACAGAGGGGCTGAAACAGAGGGGCTGAAACAGAGGGGCTGAAACAGAGGGCGAGAAACAGAGGGGCTGAAACAGAGGGCGAGAAACAGAGGGGCTGAAACAGAGGGCGAGAAACAGAGGGGCTGAATCAGAGGGGCTGAAACAGAGGGCGAGAAACAGAGGGGCTGAAACAGAGAGGGAGAAACAGAGGGGCTGAAACAGAGGGGCTGAAACAGAGGTTGAGAAACAGAGGGGCTGAAACAGAGGGGGAGAAACAGAGGGGCTGAAACAGAGGGGCTGAAACAGTGGCGCTGAATCAGAGGGGCTGATTCAGAGGGGCTGAAACAGAGGGGCTTAATCAGAGGGGCTGAAACAGAGGGGCTGAAACAGAGGGGCTGAACCAGAGTGCGAGAAACAGAGGGGCAGAAACAGAGGGCGAGAAACAGAGGAGCTGAAACAGAGGGGCTGAAACAGAGAGCGCGAAACATAGGGGCTGAACCAGAGTGCGAGAAACAGAGAGCGAGAAACAGAGGGGCTGAACCAGAGGGCCAGAAACAGAGGGCGAGAAACAGAGGGACTGAAACAGTGGGGCTGAAACAGAGGGGCTGATACAGAGGGCGAGAAACAGAGCGGCTGAAACAGAGGGCGAGAAACAGAGGGGTTGAAACAAAGGGGCTGAAACAGTGGGGCTAAAACAGAGGGGCTGAAACAGAGGGCGAGAAATAGAGGGGCTGAAACAGAGGGCGAGAAACAGACGGGCTGAAACAGAGGGCGAGAAACAGAGGGGCTGAAACAGAGGGCCAGAAACAGAGGGCGAGAAACAGAGGGACTGAAACAGTGGGGCTGAAACAGACGGGCTAATACAGAGGGCGAGAAACAGAGCGGCTGAAACAGAGGGCGAGAAACAGAGGGGCTGAAACAAAGGGGCTGAAACAGTGGGGCTAAAACAGAGGGGCTGAAACAGAGGGCGAGAAATAGAGGGGCTGAAACAGAGGGCGAGAAACAGACGGGCTGAAACAGAGGGCGAGAAACAGAGGGGCTGAAACAGAAGGCGAGAAACAGAGGGGCTGAAACAGAAGGCGAGAAACAGAGGAGCTGAAACAGAGGGGCTGAAACAGAGGGGCTGAAACAGAGGGCCCGAAACAGAGCGGCTGAAAAAGAGGGCGAGAAACAGAGGGGCTGAAACAGAGGGGCTGAAACAGAGGGCGAGAAACAGAGGGGCTGAAACAGAGGGCGAGAAACATAGGGGCTGAAACAGAGGGCGAGAAACAGAGGGGCTGAAACAGAGGGCAAGAAACAGAGCGGCTGAAACAGAGTGGCTGAAACAGAAGGGCTGAAACAGAGGGGCTGAAACAGAGGGCGAGAAACAGAGGGGCTGAATCAGAGGGGCTGAAACAGAGGGCGAGAAACAGAGGGGCTGAAACAGAGGGGCTGAAACAGAGGGGCTGAAACAGAGGGCGAGAAACAGAGAGGCTGAAACAGAGGGCGAGAAACAGAGTGGCTGAAACAGAGGGCAAGAAACAGAGGGGCTGAAACAGAGGGCGAGAAACAGAGGGGCTGAAACAGAGGGGCTGAAACAGAGGGGCTGAAACAGAGGGCCAGAAACAGAGGGCGAGAAACAGAGGGACTGAAACAGTGGGGCTGAAACAGACGGGCTAATACAGAGGGCGAGAAACAGAGCGGCTGAAACAGAGGGCGAGAAACAGAGGGGCTGAAACAAAGGGGCTGAAACAGTGGGGCTAAAACAGAGGGGCTGAAACAGAGGGCGAGAAATAGAGGGGCTGAAACAGAGGGCGAGAAACAGAGGGGCTGAAACAGAGGGCGAGAAACAGAGGGGCTGAAACAGAAGGCGAGAAACAGAGGGGCTGAATCAGAAGGGCTGAAACAGAGGGGCTGAAACAGAGGGGCTGAAACAGAGGGCGAGAAACAGAGGGGCTGAAACAGAGGGCGAGAAACAGAGGGGCTGAAACAGAGGGGCTGAAACAGAGGGGCTGAAACAGAGGGCGAGAAACAGAGGGGCTGAAACAGAGGGGCTGAAACAGAGGGGCTGAAACAGAGGGCGAGAAACAGAGAGGCTGAAACAGAGGGCGAGAAACAGAGTGGCTGAAACAGTGGGCAAGAAACAGAGGGGCTGAAACAGAGGGCGAGAAACAGAGGGGCTGGAACAGAGGGGCTGAAACAGAGGGGCTGAAACAGAGAGCGAGAAACAGAGGGGCTGAAACAGAGGGCCAGAAACAGAGGGCGAGAAACAGAGGGACTGAAACAGTGGTGCTGAAACAGACGGGCTAATACAGAGGGCGAGAAACAGAGCGGCTGAAACAGAGGGCGAGAAACAGAGGGGCTGAAACAAAGGGGCTGAAACAGTGGGGCTAAAACAGCGGGGCTGAAACAGAGGGCGAGAAATAGAGGGGCTGAAACAGAGGGCGAGAAACAGACGGGCTGAAACAGAGGGCGAGAAACAGAGGGGCTGAAACAGAAGGCGAGAAACAGAGGGGCTGAAACAGAAGGCGAGAAATAGAGGGGCTGAAACAGAGGGGCTGAAACAGAGGGGCTGAAACAGAGGGCCAGAAACAGAGCGGCTGAAAAAGAGGACGAGAAACAGAGGGGCTGAAACAAAGGGGCTGAAACAGTCGGGCTAAAATAGAGGGGCTGAAACAGAGGGCGAGAAACAGAGGGGCTGAAACAGAGGGCGAGAAACATAGGGGCTGAAACAGAGGGCGAGAAACAGAGGGGCTGAAACAGAGGGCGAGAAACAGAGGGGCTGAAACAGAGGGGCTGAAACAGAGGGGCTGAAACAGAGGGGCTGAAACAGAGGGCGAGAAACAGAGTGGCTGAAACGGAGGGCGAGAAACAGAGGGGCTGAATCAGAGGGGCTGAAACAGAGGGCGAGAAACAGAGGGGCTGAAACAGAGGGGCTGAAACAGAGGGGCTGAAACAGAGGGGCTGAAACAGAGGGCGAGAAACAGAGAGGCTGAAACAGAGGGCGAGAAACAGAGTTGCTGAAACAGAGGGCAAGAAACAGAGGGGCTGAAACAGAGGGCGAGAAACAGAGGGGCTGAAACAGAGGGGCTGAAACAGAGAGCGAGAAACAGAGAGCGAGAAACAGAGGGGCTGAACCAGAGGGCCAGAAAAAGAGGGCGAGAAACAGAGGGACTGAAACAGTGGGGCTGAAACAGAGGGGCTGATACAGAGGGCGAGAAACAGAGCGGCTGAAACAGAGGGCGAGAAACAGAGGGGTTGAAACAAAGGGGCTGAAACAGTGGGGCTAAAACAGAGGGGCTGAAACAGAGTGCGAGAAATAGAGGGGCTGAAACAGAGGGCGAGAAACCGAGGGGCTGAAACAGAGGGCGAGAAACAGAGGGGCTGAAACAGAAGGCGAGAAACAGAGGGGCTGAAACAGAGGGGCTGAAACAGAGGGCGAGAAACAGAGGGGCTGAAACAGAGGGCGAGAAACAGAGGGGCTGAAACAGAGAGCGAGAAACAGAGGGGCTGAATCAGAGGGGCTGAAACAGAGGGCGAGAAACAGAGGGGCTGAAACAGAGAGGGAGAAACAGAGGGGCTGAAACAGAGGGGCTGAAACAGAGGTTGAGAAACAGAGGGGCTGAAACAGAGGGGGAGAAACAGAGGGGCTGAAACAGAGGGGCTGAAACAGTGGGGCTGAATCAGAGGGGCTGATTCAGAGGGGCTGAAACAGAGGGGCTTAATCAGAGGGGCTGAAACAGAGGGGCTGAAACAGAGGGGCTGAACCAGAGTGCGAGAAACAGAGGGGCAGAAACAGAGGGTGAGAAACAGAGGAGCTGAAACAGAGGGGCTGAAACAGAGAGCGCGAAACAGAGGGGCTGAACCAGAGTGCGAGAAACAGAGCGGCTGAAACAGATGGCGAGAAACAGAGGGACTGAAACAGAGGTCGAGAAACAGAGGGGCTGAAACAGAGGGCAAGAAACAGAGGGGCTGAAACAGAGTGGCTGAAACAGAAGGGCTGAAACAAAGGGGCTGAAACAGAGGGCGAGAAACAGAGTGGCTGAATCAGAGCGGCTGAATCAGAAGGGCTGAAACAGAGGGGCTGAAACAGAGGGCGACAAACAGAGGGGCTGAATCAGAGGGGCTGAAACAGAGGGCGAGAAACAGAGGGGCTGAAACAGAGGGGCTGAAACAGAGGGGCTGAAACAGAGGGCGAGAAACAGAGAGGCTGAAACAGAGGGCTAGAAACAGAGGGGCTGAAACAGAAGGCGAGAAACAGAGGGGCTGAAACAGAAGGCGAGAAATAGAGGGGCTGAAACAGAGGGGCTGAAACAGAGGGGCTGAAACAGAGGGCCAGAAACAGAGCGGCTGAAAAAGAGGACGAGAAACAGAGGGGCTGAAACAAAGGGGCTGAAACAGTCGGGCTAAAATAGAGGGGCTGAAACAGAGGGCGAGAAACAGAGGGGCTGAAACAGAGGGCGAGAAACATAGGGGCTGAAACAGAGGGCGAGAAACAGAGGGGCTGAAACAGAGGGCGAGAAACAGAGGGGCTGAAACAGAGGGGCTGAAACAGAGGGGCTGAAACAGAGGGGCTGAAACAGAGGGCGAGAAACAGAGCGGCTGAAACGGAGGGCGAGAAACAGAGGGGCTGAATCAGAGGCGCTGAAACAGAGGGCGAGAAACAGAGGGGCTGAAACAGAGGGGCTGAAACAGAGGGGCTGAAACAGAGGGGCTGAAACAGAGGGCGAGAAACAGAGAGGCTGAAACAGAGGGCGAGAAACAGAGTTGCTGAAACAGAGGGCAAGAAACAGAGGGGCTGAAACAGAGGGCGAGAAACAGAGGGGCTGAAACAGAGGGGCTGAAACAGAGGGGCTGAAACAGAGAGCGAGAAACAGAGAGCGAGAAACAGAGGGGCTGAACCAGAGGGCCAGAAACAGAGGGCGAGAAACAGAGGGACTGAAACAGTGGGGCTGAAACAGAGGGGCTGATACAGAGGGCGAGAAACAGAGCGGCTGAAACAGAGGGCGAGAAACAGAGGGGTTGAAACAAAGGGGCTGAAACAGTGGGGCTAAAACAGAGGGGCTGAAACAGAGTGCGAGAAATAGAGGGGCTGAAACAGAGGGCGAGAAACAGAGGGGCTGAAACAGAGGGCGAGAAACAGAGGGGCTGAAACAGAAGGCGAGAAACAGAGGGGCTGAAACAGAGGGGCTGAAACAGAGGGCGAGAAACAGAGGGGCTGAAACAGAGGGCGAGAAACAGAGGGGCTGAAACAGAGGGCGAGAAACAGAGGGGCTGAATCAGAGGGGCTGAAACAGAGGGCGAGAAACAGAGGGGCTGAAACAGAGAGGGAGAAACAGAGGGGCTGAAACAGAGGGGCTGAAACAGAGGTTGAGAAACAGAGGGGCTGAAACAGAGGGGGAGAAACAGAGGGGCTGAAACAGAGGGGCTGAAACAGTGGGGCTGAATCAGAGGGGCTGATTCAGAGGGGCTGAAACAGAGGGGCTTAATCAGAGGGGCTGAAACAGAGGGGCTGAAACAGAGGGGCTGAACCAGAGTGCGAGAAACAGAGGGGCAGAAACAGAGGGCGAGAAACAGAGGAGCTGAAACAGAGGGGCTGAAACAGAGAGCGCGAAACAGAGGGGCTGAACCAGAGTGCGAGAAACAGAGAGCGAGAAACAGAGGGGCTGAACCAGAGGGCCAGAAACAGAGGGCGAGAAACAGAGGGACTGAAACAGTGGGGCTGAAACAGAGGGGCTGATACAGAGGGCGAGAAACAGAGCGGCTGAAACAGAGGGCGAGAAACAGAGGGGTTGAAACAAAGGGGCTGAAACAGTGGGGCTAAAACAGAGGGGCTGAAACAGAGGGCGAGAAATAGAGGGGCTGAAACAGAGGGCGAGAAACAGACGGGCTGAAACAGAGGGCGAGAAACAGAGGGGCTGAAACAGAGGGCCAGAAACAGAGGGCGAGAAACAGAGGGACTGAAACAGTGGGGCTGAAACAGACGGGCTAATACAGAGGGCGAGAAACAGAGCGGCTGAAACAGAGGGCGAGAAACAGAGGGGCTGAAACAAAGGGGCTGAAACAGTGGGGCTAAAACAGAGGGGCTGAAACAGAGGGCGAGAAATAGAGGGGCTGAAACAGAGGGCGAGAAACAGACGGGCTGAAACAGAGGGCGAGAAACAGAGGGGCTGAAACAGAAGGCGAGAAACAGAGGGGCTGAAACAGAAGGCGAGAAACAGAGGGGCTGAAACAGAGGGGCTGAAACAGAGGGGCTGAAACAGAGGGCCCGAAACAGAGCGGCTGAAAAAGAGGGCGAGAAACAGAGGGGCTGAAACAGAGGGGCTGAAACAGAGGGCGAGAAACAGAGGGGCTGAAACAGAGGGCGAGAAACATAGGGGCTGAAACAGAGGGCGAGAAACAGAGGGGCTGAAACAGAGGGCAAGAAACAGAGCGGCTGAAACAGAGTGGCTGAAACAGAAGGGCTGAAACAGAGGGGCTGAAACAGAGGGCGAGAAACAGAGGGGCTGAATCAGAGGGGCTGAGACAGAGGGCGAGAAACAGAGGGGCTGAAACAGAGGGGCTGAAACAGAGGGGCTGAAACAGAGGGCGAGAAACAGAGAGGCTGAAACAGAGGGCGAGAAACAGAGTGGCTGAAACAGAGGGCAAGAAACAGAGGGGCTGAAACAGAGGGCGAGAAACAGAGGGGCTGAAACAGAGGGGCTGAAACAGAGGGGCTGAAACAGAGGGCCAGAAACAGAGGGCGAGAAACAGAGGGACTGAAACAGTGGGGCTGAAACAGACGGGCTAATACAGAGGGCGAGAAACAGAGCGGCTGAAACAGAGGGCGAGAAACAGAGGGGCTGAAACAAAGGGGCTGAAACAGTGGGGCTAAAACAGAGGGGCTGAAACAGAGGGCGAGAAATAGAGGGGCTGAAACAGAGGGCGAGAAACAGAGGGGCTGAAACAGAGGGCGAGAAACAGAGGGGCTGAAACAGAAGGCGAGAAACAGAGGGGCTGAATCAGAAGGGCTGAAACAGAGGGGCTGAAACAGAGGGGCTGAAACAGAGGGCGAGAAACAGAGGGGCTGAAACAGAGGGCGAGAAACAGAGGGGCTGAAACAGAGGGGCTGAAACAGAGGGGCTGAAACAGAGGGGCTGAAACAGAGGGCGAGAAACAGAGGGGCTGAAACAGAGGGGCTGAAACAGAGGGGCTGAAACAGAGGGCGAGAAACAGAGAGGCTGAAACAGAGGGCGAGAAACAGAGTGGCTGAAACAGTGGGCAAGAAACAGAGGGGCTGAAACAGAGGGCGAGAAACAGAGGGGCTGAAACAGAGAGCGAGAAACAGAGGGGCTGAAACAGAGGGCCAGAAACAGAGGGCGAGAAACAGAGGGACTGAAACAGTGGTGCTGAAACAGACGGGCTAATACAGAGGGCGAGAAACAGAGCGGCTGAAACAGAGGGCGAGAAACAGAGGGGCTGAAACAAAGGGGCTGAAACAGTG